>NC_057814.1:547908282-548225779 GCF_018294505.1 Triticum aestivum
TTCACTACTGCAAGTTCTCTCAACAATAATAACATAATTGGATCATATAACTATCCCTCAACATGCAACAAAGAGTCACTCCAAAGTCACTAATAGCGGAGAACAAACGAAGAGATTATTGTAGGGTACGAAACCACCTCAAAGTTATTCTTTCGGCTCGATCTATTCAAGAGTTCGTACTAGAATAACACCTTAAGACACATATCAACCAAAACCCTAATGTCACCTAGATACTCCGATGTCACCTCAAGTATCCGTGGGTATGATTATACGATATGCATCACACAATCTTAGATTCATCTATTCAACCAACACAAAGAACTTCAAAGAGTGCCCCAAAGTTTCTACCAGAGAGTCAAGACGAAAACGTGTGCCAACCCCTATGCATAAGTTCACAATGTTATGGAACCCGCAAGTTGATCATCAAAACATACATCAAGTGGGTCACATGAATATCCCATTGTCACCACAGATAAGCACATGCAAGACATATATCAAGTGTTCTCAAATCCTTAAAGACTCAATCCGATAAGATAACTTCAAAGGGAAAACTTAATCCATTACAAGAGAGTAGAGGGGCAGAAACATCATAAGATCCAACTATAATAGCAAAGCTCGTGATACATCAAGATCGTGCCGAATCAAGAACACGAGAGAGAGAGAGATCAAACACATAGCTACTGGTACATACCCTCAGCCCCGAGGGTGAACTACTCCCTCCTCGTCATGGAGAGCGCCGGGATGATGAAGATGGCCACCAGAGAGGGATTCCCCCCTCCGGCAGGGTGCCGGAACAGAGTCCCGATTGGTTTTTGGTGGCTACAGAGGCTTGCGGCGGCAGAACTCTCGATCTAGGTTATGTTCTGGGGGTTTCTGTATATATAAGAGGTTTTGGCGTCGAGAACAAGTCAGGGGGGTCTCCGGGCTATCCACGAGGTAGCGAGGCGCGCCCAGGGGGGTGGGCGCGCCCCCACCCTCATGGGCAACCCGGGACTCTTCTAGCCCAACTCTTTTACTCCACGGCCTTCGTCTGGTCCAATAAGCTCCATGAAATTTCAGGTCAATTGGACTCCATTTGACTTTCCTTTTCTGTAAAACTCAAAAATAAGGAAAAAACAGAAACTTGCACTTGGCTCTAGGTTAATAGGTTAGTCCCAAAAATCATATAAAATAGCATATAAATGCATATAAAACATCCTAGATGGATAATACAATAGCATGGCACAATCAAAAAATTTAGATACGTTGGAGACGTATCAGCCGCCTCCGAAGATTGGGAGGAAAAGGCTCCTAAGCGAGGCAAGATTCCCTTGTCGAGCGGCTCGGGCTTGGAGGATGACGTCGTTGCACAGTTCCACAGCGAGGACAAGCCCTTAGACAAATCGTAAGTGAACAAGGGTATTCTAAACATATCCTGTTCTTTTCCCGTTACAAAGGTAACATCTGGAATATATGTTTTTGCAGCTTGGCACACAGTCTTCTTTCACAATCCTCTTCCTCGGGGGATCTTCTCCCAGAGATGATGGAAAGCGAAACGCCTTGATACGTCTCCAACGCATCTATAATTTTTTATTGTTCCATGCTATATTATATTCTATTTTCGATGTTTAATGGGCTTTATTATACACTTTTATATTATTTTTTGGGACTAACCTATTAACCGGAGGCCCAGCCCAAATTGTTGTTTTTTGCCTATTTCAGTGTTTTGAAGGAAAAGAATATCAAACGGAGTCCAAACGGAATGAAACCTTCGGGAACGTGATTTTCGGAACAAACGTGATCTAGAGGACATGGAGTGGACGTCAAGCAATCAACGAGGAGGCCACGAGGCAGGGGGTGCACCTACACCCCTGGGCGCGCCCTCCACACTCGTGGGCTCCTCGTAGCTCTACCGACCTAGTTCTTCCTCCTATATATACCTACGTACCCCCAAACCATCAGGGAGGAGCCAAAAACCCTATTTCCACCGCCGCAACCTTCTGTACCCATGAGATCCCATCTTGGGGCCTTTTCCGGCGCTCCGCCGGATGGGGCATTGATCACGGAGGGCTTCTACATCAACACCATAGCCTCTCTGATGATGTGTGAGTAGTTTACCTCAGACCTTCGGGTCCATAGTTATTAGCTAGATGGCTTCTTCTCTCTCTTTGGATCTCAATACAAAGTTCTCCTCGATTCTCTTGGAGATCTATTTGATGTAACTCTTCTTTTTGTGGTGTGTTTGTCGAGATCCGATGAATTGTGGGTTTATGATCAAGATTATCTATGAACAATATTTGAATCACCTCTGAATTCTTTTATGTATGATTGGTTATCTTTTCAAGTCTCTTCGAATTATCAGTTTGGTTTGGCCTACTAGATTGATCTTTCTTGCAATGGGAGAAGTGCTTAGCTTTGGGTTCAATCTTGCGGTGCTCGATCCCAGTGACAGTAGGGGAAACGACACGTATTATATTGTTGCCATCGAGGATAAAAAGATGGGGTTTATATCATATTGCATGAGTTTATCCCTCTACATCATGTCATCTTGCTTAAAGCATTACTCTGTTCTTATGAACTTAATACTCTAGATGCATGCTGGATAGCGGTCGATGTGTGGAGTAATAGTAGTAGATGCAGGCAGGAGTCGGTCTACTTGTCACAGACGTGATGCCTATATACATGATCATACCTAGATATTCTCATAACTATGCTCAATTCTATCAATTGCTCGACAGTAATTCGTTTACCCACCGTAATACTTATGCTATCTTGAGAGAAGCCACTAGTGAAACCTATGGCCCCCGGGTCTATTTTCCATCATATTAATCTCCCGTCAACTAGCTATTTCTTTTGCCGTTTGTTTTTATTTCTTTACTTTTACTCTTTACCATAGAAATACCAAAAATATTATCTTATCATCTCTATCAGATCTCACTCTCGTAGGTGACCATGAAGGGATTGACAACCCCTTTATCGCGTTGGTTGCGAGGTTCTTATTTGTTTGTGTATGTGCGTGGGACTCGAGCGTGGTCTCCTACTAGATTGATACCTTGGTTCTCAAAAACTGAGGGAAATACTTATGCTACTTTACTGCATCACCCTTTCCTCTTCATGGGAAAACCAACGCAGTGCTCAAGAGGTAGCAAGAAGGATTTCTGGCGCCGTTGTCGGGGAGGCCTACACCAAGTCAAGTCAAGATTTGACTCCCGACAACAAGCCATTTCTGGCGCCGTTGCCGGGGGGTCTACGCACAAGTCAATACATACCAAGTACCCATCACAAACTCTTATCCCTCGCATTACATTATTTGCCATTTGCCTCTCGTTTTCCTCTCCCCCACTTCACCCTTGCCGTTTTATTCGCCCTCTCTTTCCCTTCGCCTTTTTTTTGCTTGCCTCTTGTGTTCCATGTGCCGTCATGTCTAGTCCTTTATCTACTCCTTTGTCTCCCGAGAGTGAAGTTCTTAATTTTAAACAAAGGGAGAGAGAAAATCTAAAAGATGCTTGGTACAGAATTTGCAATGCGCAAAATAGATCTACTAGGAAGCAATCTACTTCCGTTCTTCTTCGCAACTTTTATGTAGGCATCACTCCTTGGAATAGATATATTCTTGATACCATTACCGGAGGAAATTTCTTGGGTAGCCATACTTTTGATTCTTATAATGCTATGATAGATTTGTTTGGCCCACCACCTCTTTTGGTTAATGGAACTACTTTAACTTTGGAATATGTGATGCAACGGCTTGAAATTATTGAAAATAAAGTTGCGACCGTAGAGTTTATTGAAAATTTGGATAGAAAGATCCACAACCAAGTTATCCAATATGGATCTAAGGTAGGAGTGGCTCTTAAATTTTTTAAAGAAAAGGAACCCATGGTTAATGAAAAGATAGATCAAGACTCCACAAGAATTGATAAAATTGAGGATATTATTTCCAACCTAGGGTCTGCTTTTTCTTCCGTGAAAAACACTCCTTCTAATGCTAAGATTGCCAAATTAATGTATGTTCCTAAAAATAAGGGTGAAACTTCAAGTAAGGGAAATGCGGACCTCAAATCCATAAGTGTTCACCCCAACTTTCTTGCTATCCTTAAGGAACCTTTTGCTACAAATGATTTTCTTGATTTTGTGACTAGGAGTTTGATAATTAATAAAAATAAAGAGACTCCTAGGTGTCTTACTTAAAAATTGCCTACCAAAGATGGCAATACCTAGATCTATCCTCGTTTTTATGCCTAGCTAAGGGCGTTAAACGATAGCGCTTGTTGGGAGGCAACCTAATTTTATTTTAGTTTTTTGCTTTTTTCTCCTGTTTAGGAATAAATCTTTGATCTAGCCTCTGGTTAGATTTGTGTTTAATTTAGTGTTTGTGCCAAGTTAAACCTATAGGATCTTCTTGGATGATAGTTATTTGATCTTGCTGAAAATTCCAGAAACTTTCTGTTCACGAAAACAATTGTTTAAAATCACCAGAACGTGATAAAATACTGGTTCCAATTGCAGCAGATAAATAAACAAATTATTTAGGTCGTCCTATTTTGGTAGAATTGTTTGAGTTCCAGAAGTTTGTGTTTGATACAGATTACTACAGACTGTTCTGTTTTTGACAGATTCTGTTTTTTCGTGTGTTGTTTGCTTATTTTGATGAGTCTATGGTTAGTAAAATAGTTTATAAACCATAGAGAAGTTGGAATACAGTAAGTTTAACACCAATATAAACAAAGAATGAGTTCAATACAGTACCTTGAAGTGGTGTTTTGTTTTCTTTCGCTAACGGAGCTCACGAGATTTTCTGTTAAGTTTTGTGTTGTGAAGTTTTCAAGTTTTGGGTAAGGATTTGATGGATTATGGAACAAGGAGTGGCAAGAGCCTAAGCTTGGTGATGCCCAAGGCACCCCAAGGTAAATCTAAGTACACCAAAAAGCCAAAGCTTGGGGATGCCCCGGAAGGCATCCCCTCTTTCGTCTTCGTCCATCGGTAACTTTACTTGGAGCTATATTTTTATTCACCACATGATATGTGTTTTGCTTGGAGCGTCTTGTATGATTTGAGTCTTTGATTTTTAGTTTACCACAATCATCCTTGCTGTACACACCTTTTGAGAGAGACACACATGATTCGGAATTTATTAGAATACTCTATGTGCTTCACTTATATCTTTTGAGCTATATAGTTTTTGCTCTAGTGCTTCACTTATATCTTTTAGAGCACGGCGGTGGTTTTGTTTTATAGAAACTATTGTTCTCTCATGCTTCACTTATATCATTTTGAGAGTCCTACAAAATAGCATGGTAATTTGCTTTAATTGAGAAATTAGTCCTAATATGATAGGCATCCAAGATTAGTAGAAACTTTCTTATAAGTGCGTTGAATACTAAGAGAAGTTTGATGCTTGATGATTGTTTTGAGATATGGAGGTAGTGATATTAAAGTTGTGCTAGTTGAGTAGTTGTGAATTTGAGAAATACTTGTGTTGAAGTTTGCAAGTCCCGTAGCATGCACGTATGGTAAACGTTGTGTAACAAATTTGAAACATGAGGTGTTCTTTGATTGTCCTCCTTATGAGTGGCGGTCGGGGACGAGCGATGGTCTTTTCCTACCAATCTATCCCCCTAGGAGCATGCGCGTAGTGCTTGGTTTTTGATGACTTGTAGATTTTTGCAATAAGTATGTGAGTTCTTTATGACTAATGTTGAGTCCATGGATTATACGCACTCTCACCCTTCCATCATTGCTAGCCTCTTCGGTACCGTGCATTGCCCTTTCTCACCTTGAGAGTTGGTGCAAACTTCGCCGGTGCATCCAAACCCCGTGATACGATACACTCTATCACACATAAACCTCCTTATATCTTCCTCAAAACAGCCACCATACCTACCTATTATGGCATTTCCATAGCCATTCCGAGATATATTGCCATGCAACTTTCCACCGGTCCGTTTATTATGACACGTTTCATCATTGTCATATTGCCTTGCATGATCATGTAGTTGACATCGTATTTGTGGCAAAGCCACCATGCATATTATCATACATGTCACTCTTGATTCATTGCCCATCCCGGTACACCACCGGAGGCATTCATATAGAGTCATACTTTGTTCTAGTATCGAGTTGTAATCATTGAGTTGTAAATAAATAGAAGTGTGATGATCATCATTCATAGAGCATTGTCCGAAAAAAAAGGAGAAAGGCCAAATAAAAAAAGGAAAGGCCCAAAAAAAGAGAAAATAAAATAAAGAAGGGACAATGTTACTATCCTCTTTTCCACACTTGTGCTTCAAAGTAGCACCATGTTTTTATGATAGAGAGTCTCTTGTTTTGTCACTTTCATATACTAGTGGGAATTTTTCATTATAGAACTTGACTTGTATATTCCAGCAATGGGCTTCCTCAAATGCCCTAGGTCTTCGTGAGCAAGCAAGTTGGATGCACACCCACTTAGTTTCTTTTGTTGAGCTTTCATACATTCATAGCTCTAGTGCATCCGTTGCATGGCAATCCCTACTCCTTGCATTGACATCAATCGATGGGCATCTCCCTAGCTTGTTGATTAGCCGCGTCAATGTGGGACTTTCTCCTTTTTGTCTTCTCCACATAACCCCCATCATCATATTCTATTCCACCCATAATGCTATATCCATGGCTCACGCTCATATATTGCGTGAAAGTTGAAAAAAGTTTGAGATTACTAAAGTATGAAACAATTGCTTGGCTTGTCATCGGGGTTGTGCATGATGAGAGCATTCTTGTGTGACGAAAATGGAGCATGACCAAACTATATGATTTTGTAGGGATGAACTTTCTTTGTCCATGTTATTTTGAGAAGACATAATTGCTTAGTTAGTATGCTTGAAGTATTATTACTTTTATGTCAATATTAAACTTTTATCTTGAATCTTTCGGATCTGAATATTCATACCACAAATAAGAGAATTACATTGAAAATTATACTAAGTAGCATTCCACATCAAAAATTCTGTTTTTATCATTTACCTACTCGAGGACGAGCAGGAATTAAGCATGGGGATGCTTGATACGTCTCCAACGTATCTATAATTTTTTATTGTTCCATGCTATATTATATTCTGTTTTGGATGTTTAATGGGCTTTATTATACACTTTTATATTATTTTTGGGACTAACCTATTAACCGGAGGGCCAGCCCAAATTTCTGTTTTTTGCCTATTTCAGTGTTTCGAAGGAAAAAGAATATCAAACGGAGTCCAAACGGAATGAAACCTTCGGGAACGTGATTTTCGGAACAAACGTGATCCAGAGGACTTGGAGTGGACGTCAAGCAATCAACGAGGAGGCCACGAGGCAGGGGGCGCGCCTACCCCCTGGGCGCGCCCTCCACCCTCGTGGGCTCCTCGTAGCTCCACCGACCTACTTCTTCCTCCTATATATACCTACGTACCCCCAAACCATCAGGGAGGAGCCAAACACCCTATTTCCACCGCCGCAACCTTCTGTACCCGTGAGATCCCATCTTGGGGCCTTTTCCGGCGCTCCACCGGAGGGGGCATTGATCACGGAGGGCTTCTACATCAACACCATAGCCTCTCCGATGATGTGTGAGTAGTTTACCTCAGACCTTCGGGTCGATAGTTATTAGCTAGATGGCTTCTTCTCTCTCTTTGGATCTCAATACAAAGTTCTCCTTGATTCTCTTGGAGATCTATTTGATGTAACTCTTCTTTTTGTGGTGTGTTTGTCGAGATCCGATGAATTGTGGGTTTATGATCAAGATTATCTATGAACAATATTTGAATCTCCTCTGAATTCTTTTATGTATGATTGGTTATCTTTGCAAGTCTCTTCGAATTATCAGTTTGGTTTGGCCTACTAGATTGATCTTTCTTGCAATGGGAGAAGTGCTTAGCTTTGGGTTCAATCTTGCGGTGCTCGATCCCAGTGACAGTAGGGGAAACGACACGTATTGTATTGTTGCCATCGAGGATAAAAAGATGGGGTTTATATCATATTGCATGAGTTTATCCCTCTACATCATGTCATCTTGCTTAAAGCGTTACTCTGTTCTTATGAACTTAATACTCTAGATGCATGCTGGATAGCGGTCGATGTGTGGAGTAATAGTAGTAGATGCAGGCAGGAGTCGGTCTACTTGTCACGGACGTGATGCCTATATACATGATCATACCTAGATATTCTCATAACTATGCTCAATTCTATCAATTGCTCGACAGTAATTCGTTTACCCACCGTAATACTTATGCTATCTTGAGAGAAGCCACTAGTGAAACCTATGGCCCCCGGGTCTATTTTCCATCATATTAATCTCCCGTCAACTAGCTATTTCTTTTGCCGTTTGTTTTGCTTTCTTTACTTTTACTCTTTACCATAAAAATACCAAAAATATTATCTTATCATCTCTATCAGATCTCACTCTCGTAAGTGACCGTGAAGGGATTGACAACCCCTTTATCGCGTTGGTTGCGAGGTTCTTATTTGTTTGTGTAGGTGCGTGGGACTCGAGCGTGGTCTCCTACTGGATTGATACCTTGGTTCTCAAAAACTGAGGGAAATACTTATGCTACTTTACTGCATCACCCTTTCCTCTTCAAGGGAAAACCAACGCAGTGCTCAAGAGGTAGCACGCCTCCACCGGCCTCCTTGCCCAATAGGGCGGACGACTTCGAGGTGTCATCCCGGAGGGTCTCTCCTGATCAACAAGTGGTGCGAGGGATGATGAAGACATTACCCGAAGGTGACACTTCGGATGCCCAAGGTTCGGGGGCCAACAATAAAGGCCCCGGATTATCCGGTTTACAGCCGGAGGCGACTCAAGGGACAAATAAACGGATCCCTTCGAAGGAAGGCCGTACTCATACACTGGTTCCCGGAGATCAAAAAGCGCCGGATACCTTGACGAACATGCTGCAACAAGCGTCCGTCTCGGAGGAACATCGTACCTTGATGGGTACGGTGGTTGAAAGGGTTCTGTCCGCAAAAAGCGGATTGAATGAAGCCTCACGAGCCTGCTAAGAGGCTTCGAGGTTTGTAATGTAATGTTTTTGATTGTGCTTTATTCGCAAAATGCACCTGTGCATAGATAGTAGCCCCTGAGACTCTGATTGGCTTCCCAAGGGAGGCGATCAGAGGATCAAAAAGATATGCCCAGGAAATAATCTGACTAACTGGAATACAGGTTGTTACCTCACTGGCTTCTGCCCGAACTACAGAGGTTGCAGATCTGCAGCGGAAGATTGACAAGGCGGATGATGACATCACGCTTATCAACAGGCGGCTTGACGAGGCGCAAGGTATGCTTTTGGGGCAGTCATTATAGGCACGTGCTTAGAATATAAGCATGACGCTAAGAATTGTATACTGAGATATGTACGTCTGCAGATGGCGCCGCCGTAGTTGAGATCCTTCAGGCTGACCTAGCCCGGGCCAAGTGAGGGAGTCCTGGACTAAGGGGTCCTTGGGCGTCCGCATGTTAGCCATGGGCCGGACTGATGGGCTGTGAATATGCGAACACCGAAGACTGCACCCGTGTCCGGATGTGACTCTCCTTTGCGTGAAAGGCAAGCTTGGCGACCAAATATGTAGATTCCTTTCCCTTGTAACCGACCTTGTGTAACCCTAGATTCTCCTGGTGTGTATATAAACCAGAGGACTTAGTCCGGAGGGGGGAGATACTCATGACCATAGTCATACAGGCTAGACTTCTAGGGTTTAGCCATTACGATCTCGTGGTAGATCAACTCTTGTAATACTCATATTCATCTAGATCAATCAAGCAGGAAGTAGGGTATTACCTCCATAGAGAGGGCCCGAACCTGGGTAAACATCGTGTCCCCTGTCTCCTGTTACCATCGACCTTAGACGCATAGTTCAGGACCCCCTATGCGAGATCCGCCGGTTTTGACACCGACGTTGGTGCTTTCATTGAGAGTTCCACTGTGTCGTCCCCGAAAAGGTTTCGATGGCCCCATTAATCGTCAACAATGACGTTGTCCAAGGAGGAACCTTCCTCCCCAGACAGATCTTCATGCTCGGAGGCTTCGCACTGCGGGCTAACTCGCTTGGCCATCTGGAGCAGATCGATAGCTACGCCCCTGGCCATCAGGTCAGATTTGGGAGCTTGAACTACGTCGCGGACATCCGTGGAGACTTGATCTTCGCCGGATTCGAGACCGCGGCAACCGCCCCTGGTCACCTTGACGAACATGACCTAAATCTGTCGTCAGACCGCTTTCAGGAGATAGCTCATGTACCTGCTCCGGCCTTAGATCCGGAGCATACTGCGCCATTCAAGGACAGGAATCTCAACCCCGCCACGGAGGCCACGGATCCCGCGGCGTTGGAGCCGCACATGGACCCGAACTCATGGGACATCTGCGTCACCAGAACTCCGGACTCGTCTCCGGTCCTAAGTTCCGAACCACATGAGCTCGCGGATGCCGAACTTGATAGTTTATCGATCTTCGAATTCGGCGCTACATACATCTTTCAGCATTCACCTCTGGGCGATGTGCTAAACTCATTTAAAAACACGTCCTTGGCAGGGGACTCACAGCCGAACTATGTTCGGTTCGAGCTAGGGGCTGATGATGGAGAATCTTGCTTCCCACCCGCCACCCACTTTATAGCCACAGTCGAAGATTTAACCGACATGCTTGATTACGGCTCCGAAGACATCGACGGTATGGACGACGATGCCGACGAGGAGCAGGGCCAAAATCTGCCATTTACTGGACGATGGATGGCCACTTCCTCATACGACGTATACATGGTAGACTCGCCTAAAAATAACAGCAGCGACGACAAGGAAAACCCAGCAAAGGAGGACCCTCCTAAAACACAACCAAAGCACCGGCGTCAGCGGCGCCGCTCTAAATCCCGCCGCAGCAGGGACAGCAACACCGGTATAGGAGACAACAACACTCCGGATGGTACCGAAGACACAGAAGAACCCGATAAACAAACTGCCAAATAGGACAATCGGGAATCAGGGCATGTCAGCCCTGACATACAGGCCACAGAAGAAGACTCGGAGGACGGCAGTTACTGTCTGCCCTCCGAGGAGGAGGTGAGCCTCGGCAACGAAGACTTCATCGTGCCTGAGGAGCCTCTGGAGCAGGAGCGCTTTAAGCTTCAGCTATTAGCCACTGCGAGGAGCCTGAAAAAGAAGCAGCAGCAGCTTCAAGCTGATCAAGACCTACTCAATGACAGATGGACCGATGTCCTGGCAGCCGAGGAATACGGCCTTAAACGCCCAGCCAAAAGTTACCCGAAGCGCAGATTACTACCTCAGTTCGACGATGAGGCGTCGGACCCTGCACCAGCATCACGCAATCCGGCTGATCGGCCACCGCGCAGTCGGGATAAAACGGCAACCCGAGCCGAAAACCAAACTGTCCCACCCCGCCGTAAAGGCACGTATAAGACAGCTCAGGGCTATACATATGACCTCCGTCAAGACCTAAACAGTAGAGCAGAACATACAAGATCGGGCTACGGATCGTGAGAACGCGCCTTGATGCGCGAGGACGGCTATCTATTTGGGCATGACAAACCCAGTTACGCCCGGGCCGAAAACCACAGACGGACTCCATCAGAGCTACGTCGCGATGCGGCCCGAAATAGAGGTGCCGCACACCCTCTTTGCTGCACTGACGAAGTAATGGACCACGAATTCCCAAAAGGGTTTAAACCCGTAAACATCGAATCATACGATGGAACAACCGATCCCGCGGTATGGATCGAGGATTTTATTCTCCACATCCACATGGCCCGCGGGGATGACCTTCACGCCATGAAATACCTCCCACTAAAACTTAAAGGACCAGCCTGACACTGGCTAAACAGTCTACCTGAGGATTCTATTGGCAGCTGGGAGGACCTGGAAGAAGCTTTCCTCGACAACTTCCAAGGTACATATGTTCGGCCAGCAAATGCCGATGACTTAAGTCACATAGTTCAACAGCCCGGGGAGTTAGCCAGGAAGTTCTGGACTAGGTTCCTAACTAAAAAGAACAAGATCGATTGACTATCTGAATGCAGAAGCCCTAGCGGCCTTTAAACATAGCATCCGCGACGAATGGCTCGCCCGCCACCTCGGCCAAAGAAAAGCCAAAATCTATGGCAGCCCTCACGGCACTCATGACCCGCTTTTGTGCGGGTGAGGATAGTTGGTTGGCTCGTAGCAAAAACACAGCCAGCGAGGAAGGCCCTCTGAGGTTAAGAACAGTAATGGAAAGCTCCGACATAACAGACACAAACGCCGAAGCAATAGTGATAATACCGACGACACTACAGTCAACGCCGGATTCAGCGGCTCCAAGTCTAGCCAGCGGAAGAAACCGTACAAAAGAAACAATCAGGGACCATCCAGCCTGGACCGCATACTCGATCGCCCGTGCCAGATACACGGCACCCCAGAACCAGCTAATCACACCAACAGAGATCGTTGGGTTTTCGAACAGGCCGGCAAATTAAACACCGAGAACAGGGAGAAGGGATCGCAAAGCAAGGACGACGACGAGGAGCCCCAGCAACCGAATACAGGGGGGCAGAAGAAGTCCCCCCCCCCAAGTCAAAACAGTAAACATGATATATGCCACACACATCCCTAAAAGGGAACGCAAGCGCGCACTAAGGGACGTCTATGCGATAGAGCCAGTCGCCCCAAAATTCAATCCATGGTCGTCATTCCCGATCACCTTTGATCGTCGGGATCACCCGACTAGTATCCGTCATGGCGGTTCAGCCGCACTAGTCCTGGACCCAATCATTGACAGATTTCACCTGACGTGCGTCCTTATGGACGGAGGTAGCAGCCTGAACTTGCTTTATCAGGATACAGTGTGAAAAATGGGCATCAATCCATCACGGATCAAGCCCACAAAGACTACCTTCAAAGGAGTCATACCAGGTGTCGAGGCCCGCTGTATGGGCTCAATCACGCTAGAAGTCGTCTTCGGGTCTCCGGACAAATCCCGAAGTGAGGAGTTAATCTTCGACATCGTCTCCTTCCACAGCGGCTATCACGCACTGCTCGGACGAACTGCATTTGCATGATTTAATGCAGTACCACACTATGCTTATCTCAAGCTCAAGATGCCCGGTCCACGCGGCATCATAACGGCAATGGAAATACGGAACGCTCCCTCCGTACAGAAGAGCACACGGCTACCTTAGCAGCAGAAGTACAGAGCGGCCTTCTCAAGCAGAACCTTAATTCGGCTGCCGAGCCCACGGACACCGTTAAGAGGGTCCGAACTACCCTGCAGCAGGACAGCTCGGCTCGTCAGGAGCTCGACTAGCAATCCTGCCTCCGTCCTAGTCCCGGTCAAGTGGTGGCATTCGTGCCACGCGTACATAACTACGCGCTCAAAATCCCATGGGCATCGACAGTGGCATAGTTAGCTTGTGATCCACAGTACGGCTTAACCGACATCGGATACACACATCCTTTCACTTTTTACCTGTTTCCTTTTCAGGTCTCAATTCTACAAGCCCCATCTGGCGGTCGGGTCATCGGCCCTCTTGAAGGATAAACACACCAAGGCGGCGAGAAATGCAGACACATGGGGGACTTTCTAGGTGATTCCATTAACGATAACTCTACCTGTCTTCCAGGACCCACATGCAGCTCTCCCTTGGTTTTGGAATGTTAAATAGCCTATTACTTATTGCACTACTTGTATCAAATGCGCCTCGACGTATTAATCAAATTACAATGGAAACAGTTCGTGGCCCGAATTTCAGGGCCATAGCTTATTATTTTCGCACCCTGTCTGTTTCCCTTTGTTTTTTATTTCTTTCCCTCCCGTGGGTAACCTTATCAGATAGCACTCGTACACTTTGGTGTGTTTCATGTTTGCCAGGGGCTGCTCAGCACCCCACACTACGGCAACAAAAGTTCGAACACTTTTTATAAGTATAGTTCGGCACCCCAAATTTAGCATTATATGCATTGGCTCCGAATCATGTCTTTGGTCAATAGTTGGGTTGCCCGGCTCCTGTGCTTGCTACCTTATGTTCTGCTATATCGGTTAAGGTAGTAAAGGGAGAACTACTGCGATTGTGCCTTGGTTTATCCAAAGGAGCACCTCAGTAGAGAAAGCCGAAAACTGACTGTCATGGTGCAGCGAGAGCCGGTCAGTTGTTCGGAGGTTGCAAATCGTTGGAGATTTCTTCCGCATTACGCGAAGGATTGGTACTTCCCGATCAGACGCTTATAGTACTCTAGTTCGGATACTAGGGGTTGCGCCCATGTTTTTATTGTCGAACTCCTATGGCTAAGTGAGGGTGTTACAGCCGCATAGTCTGGTTGCCTGGTTCGTTGCGCTAAACAACTCCTTCAAGGACCATCTAATTGGATTAAGATTTTTTAGATTCCATCCCGAACACCCCCGTACTACCTACGTGGGGGCAGAAGCCGGCGACTGGTTAACCCTAAGATTTCATACAACACGGCCGCACAGGAAGTAAAAATTTAAAAACATAACAAGCATTATATTGCACAATCACTTTGTTTTATCATACAAAGTAGGGGCAGCTCGAATACATTCATTCATAGATAGTGTCTTTTGCACAATGATCCGCAACAATGCGGGACCCCTCCAAGACATCGCCGAAGTATCGCTCGGGTGTGCGGTGCTCCTTGCCCTCCAGCGGCCCCTCGGTCGCTAATTTGACAGCGGCCAACTTCGCCCACCAAACCTTGCAGTAGGAGAAGGCCAGACGTGCGCCCTCGATGCAGATGGACCGCTTGACGACGTCCAGCCGAGGACAGGCATCCACCAGTCGCTTCACAAGGCCAAAGTAACTGCCGGGTATAGCTTCGGCTGGCCATAACTAGTGATGGCGCCCGCAGGGTTTGGGTATGGGTGGAGCCACCCCATACCCTTACCCGTCTCCCCTAAGCTTACCCATCACCCTTACCCATACCCGCGAGTGGGTACAATTTTTTCCCATACCCGTTACGCGGCAGGGTAGACGAGTACCCGCGGGTAAAATTACCCATTGCAAAGCATCAATTTAAACAACTCTTAGTCATAAACAACAAAATATAATCATAATTTACAACAACAGATTATAACAACAACACATACTGATAAACAACATCAGATCATAAACAAAAACACATTTAATAAACAACAATACATCAAAATAGCATCACATAGTCATACTTTTTGAGTTCGTAAATTCATGATAAAGTGTAGACTGTAGAGATAATTTTGAGTTCATATAGATTTTTTGTGGGTACATGGGTATGTGGGTATGGGTAATACGATCCCATACCCATACCCGCTCAACCCGGTGGGTTCCAGATTTCCCTATTTATATACCCACGGGTAAAAAAATCCCATACCCTTACCCTAATAGGGTTTTTACCCGCAGGGTACGTGGGTAATGGGTACCCATTGCCATCCCTAGCCACAACCGGATTATAAAATCCTTCATGGCCAGTTCGGCCACCCTATGCAGCTCGACCAGCTGTTTTAGCTGGTCGCCGAAGGGCACCGGATGTTCTGGCACAAGATACTGCGACCAGAACAGCTTCTCCGTGGAGCTTCCTTCTTCGGCTCGAAAGAACTCTGCAGCGTCGGCCACACTGCGTGGCAGATCAGCAAAGGCCCCTGGAGAATTCCGAATCCGGGTTAGTAAAAGATATTTTCTCTTCACATTTTTGCTTTGCATACTGAATGCCTTACCCGCCACGATCTTCCTGGCCTCTTGGATCTCCTGGAGGGCGTCCTGGGCTTCAATCCGGGCTGTCTCCGCATTCTGACGAGCCTTGGCGAGTTCGGTCTCTTGAACCGACGCATCGCGCTCCAAGGTCTCACACTTCTTCACCGCGTCTTGGAGCTCCTGTTGGACCTCGTTGACCCAGGCCTTGAGCTTCTTCCGAGCGGCCTGCTCCTTGACAACCTTCCCTTCAGCTTCGGCCAGGTGCTACCTCTTGAGCACTGCGTTGGTTTTCCCTTGAAGAGGAAAGGATGATGCAGCAAAGTAGCGTAAGTATTTCCCTCAGTTTTTGAGAACCAAGGTATCAATCCAGTAGGAGGCCACACACGAGTCCCTCGCACCTACACAAACAAATAAATCCTCGCAACCAACGCGATAAGGGGTTGTCAATCCCTACACGGTCACTTACGAGAGTGAGATCTGATAGATATGATAAAATAATATTTTTGGTATTTTTTATGATAAAGATGCAAATTAAAATAAAAGGCAATAAAAATAACTAAGTGTTGGAAGATTAATATGATGGAAAATAGACCCGGGGACCATAGGTTTCACTAGTGGCTTCTCTCAAGAGCATAAGTATTTACGGTGGGTGAACAAATTACTGTTGAGCAATTGACAGAATTGAGCATAGTTATGAGAATATCTAGGTATGATCATGTATATAGGCATCACGTCCGAGACAAGTAGACCGACTCCTGCCTGCATCTACTACTATTACTCCACACATCGACCGCTATCCAGCATGCATCTAGAGTATTAAGTTCATAAGAACAGAGTAACACTTTAAGCAAGATGACATGATGTAGAGGGATAAACTCATGCAACATGATATAAACCCCATCTTGTTATCCTCGATGGCAACAATACAATACGTGCCTTTCTGCCCCTACTGTCACTGGGAAAGGACACCGCAAGATTGAACCCAAAGCTAAGCACTTCTCCCATTGCAAGAAAGATCAATCTAGTAGGCCAAACCAAACTGATAATTCGAAGAGACTTGCAAAGATAACCAATCATACATAAAAGAATTTAGAAGATTCAAATATTGTTCATAGATAAACTTGATCATAAACCCACAATTCATCGGTCTCAACAAACACACCGCAAAAGAAGATTACATCGAATAGATCTCCACGAGAGAGGGGGAGAACATTGTATTGAGATCCAAAAAGAGAGAAGAAGCCATCTAGCTAATAACTATGGACCCGAAGGTCTGAGGTAAACTACTCACACTTCATCGGAGAGGCTATGGTGTTGATGTACAAGCCCTCCGTGATCCAAGCCCCCTCCGGCGGAGCTCCAGAACAGGCCCCAAGAAGGGATCTCACGGGTACAGAAGGTTGCGACGGTGGAATTAGGTTTTTTGCTCCGTATCTGAAAGTTTGGGGGTACGTAGGTATATATAGGAGGAAGAAGTACGTCGGTGGAGCAACAGGGGGCCACGAGGGTGGAGGACGCGCCTGGGGGGGTAGGCGCGCCCCCTACCTCATGCCCTCCTGGTTGATGTCTTGACGTAGGGTCCAAGTCCTCTGGATCAGGTTCGTTCCGAAAATCACGTTCCCGAAGGTTTCATTCCGTTTGGACTCCGTTTGATATTCTTTTTCTGCGAAACTCTGAAATAGGCAAAAAAAACAGCAATTCTCGGCTGGGCCTCCGGTTAATAGGTTAGTCCCCAAAATAATATAAAAGTGTATAATAAAGCCCAATAATGTCCAAAACAGAATATAATATAGCATGGAACAATAAAAAATTATAGATACGTTGGAGACGTATCACCAGGGCCTTTTTCAGGGCCTCGACCTCGGTCGTCGCCTCTGTACACATCATGGAATTTAAGTCAATGCATATCATTTTACCTTTTTCGAATACATAACAGGTTATTACATACCTTGTTTTTCCTGGAGCTGCCTCTTCACCTGGCCAAGCTCCTCCTCGGCCTCCGCCAGTCTCCGATTTAGTCCGGAGACTTCGGCAGCATGCGAGGCTGCGTCCAACAGCGACGCCTGTGCATAGATTTCAGAAAAATTTAGTTAGTTTCCTGCAATAGGAGATTGATCCTCTGTCCGGCTTTTTCTTTCCGAACACCGGACAGTGTCACAGGGGCTACTGTCTATATTGGGATTTTCTCTTTTTTGCGTCGCTTACCTCAAAACCTGTCAGCAGGCTGCTGCAGGCTTCGGTTAGTCCGCTCTTGGCGGACTGAACCTTTTTAATTACCGTACCCATAAGGGCACGGTGCTCATCCACAATTGAAGTGCCTCGCAGCGCTTCCAGCAGATTATCCGGTGCCCCTGGTTGGACAGGGGTCACCGACGGAATAGGCATCCCCCTTCTTTCGAAGGAGGTTGCGTGCCGGATTCCGGAGCCGCATCGGTCTCCGGACTCGAGTCCGGCTGAGGGCCGAACTGAATACGGCCCTCCCCACCAGTCCTCATGGGGATTGACTCCCCCTGGTGTCCAGCGACGGGGGTTTCACCTTCTGGCGCCTCCCGAGCCTCTCCCCGACCTGGAACGGTCCTTCGGGACAGCACCTCCGCGCCGTCCTTGGCCTTGGGGGAGTGAACGGCCGGCAGTGACTCGCTGGCCATCGCCTTGGAATCTAGCGAACCTCCTGATGAGGATCGCGCGAACCTCCTGATGAGGATCACGGGGAGCTATTGTGGGCCGGACTGCAATATCATAACCCATCATATCAATACAATGAGGAGGAGAAACTTTATGGGCGGGTATAAGTCCTAGCACTTACGATGCGGCCCGTGGCTTAGTGCAGGGGCGTTGCTCCAGACTTCTTTCGACGTCCCATGCGGAGCTACCCACGAGTGGGCCTTTCCCCTTCTTGGGCGCCTCCACCTCCAGAATGGTGGAGGCCGCCCTCTTCCTCTTCCCCTCATGAGGGGAGGGGTTGTTTTCCTCCTCCTCCTCATCGTCGTCGTCTTCGGCGGCGGAGGAACGAGTCTTGTCTTCGGACGTCGCGTCCAAAGCGCCCTTGCGGCGGCGGCCATTCCGGCCTCCCTTGGCCTTCCCTGTGGCCTTCTTCTCCGGCGCCTTGTAGGGCGCCGGCACCAGCATCTTCGCTAAACGCGGGATGACTGGTTCTTCAGGCAGCGGAGTCGGACATTGGATCCGCTTCGCCCTCTCCATCCAGTCCTGAAGAAACAATGACGATAAAAGCTTAGGCATCATCCTTGAAACGAGCAAGTAAGGGATGCGGTAAAAATAACATACCTCGCTGGCGAGGTGGTTAACATCATGCCCACGGTCCGAATCCGTGGCTGGTGGTATCTCGTTGCCCTTGAAGAGCAACCTCCAGGCATCTTTGTGAGAAGTCTCGAAGAGCCTCGTCAGGGTATGGTGCTTCTTCGGATTGAACTTCCATAGCGGGAGGCTTCGGCTTTGGCACGGGAGAATCCGGCGAACTAGCATCACCTGGATTACATCGACAAGTTTGACATTCTTGTCCACCATGCTCTGGACGTGCGTCTGCAGCGCTGTCAGCTCGTCTGGCGAACACCAGTTCGGGCTCTTCTAGACCCAGGAGGTGAGCCGCATTGGAGCACCGGGGTTGAATTTGGCAACTGCGGCCCAGTTGGTGCCACGGGGTTCTGTAATGTAGAACCATTGTTTCTGCCACTCCTTGACAATGTCCACGAAAATGCCTTTCGGCCAGGAGACATTGGACAGCTTACTCATCATGGCTCCTCTGCACTCCGCGTGCTGGCCATCCAACACCTTCGGCTTCACGTTGAAGACTTTGAGCCACAGCCCGAAGTGGGGTTGGATACGGAGGAAGGCCTCACACACGACGATGAACGCTGAAATGTTGAGGAAGGAGTTCGGGGATAGATCATGAAAGTCAATCCCGTAATAGTACATCAGCCCGCGGACGAAAGGGTGGAGTGGAAACCCTAGCCCGCGGAAGAAATGAGGGATGAATACCACCCTCTCGTTGGGCTTCGGCGTGGGGGCGACTTGTCCCTGGGTGCAAACAAAGTATTTTCTGGTAGATGTTGTATACTGAAAAGATTTTTTTTTTTGCCTGTTACGGTTGAATCATAATCATTGATGTGTGTGTACTTTTTGGTTTGGGGAGTAGTGAGCACTTTTTGGTTTGGCTGTGCGGTTGGCATTACTGGCAGGAATGAAGTCATCTTTGAGCTAGATGAATCCATCAAGCATTTTTTAGTGACCATGATTATGTTTAGTCCTTGCTGTAAGAGTGAATCTGTCCCCTGCCTCAAATGTATGCTTGTCATGTCTATGTGATCATGTATCATGCTTGCCCCTGCCTAAAGACCATTCTTCTATTCCATTCTTATAAATTTCCTTGTGATGTTACTAGATATCTTCTTACTACTCCCTCCGTTCCTAAATATTTGTCTTTTTAGAGATTTCAAATGGACTACCACATACGGATGTATATAGACATATTTTAGAGTGTAGATTCACTCATGTTGCTCTATATGTAGTCACTTGTCGAAATTTTTAGAAAGACAAATATTTAGGAACGGAGGGAGTAGATATGTATCTTCTTTGTTTGTGCAAGGGTGCAAATCTCGAGCCAGCCTTCATTTATTAAGTTTTGTTTGCTATTTCAGGCTATTGAGTTTGACTGGAACGACGCGGCATTGCTTGCGTACAGAAGCCTACAGAAGCCTTTGTTGGCTCGGCTGTGGACTGGGCAAGGCGAGTGCCTTGTAGGTGGTATGTGTAGGGCAAAAACTAAAACTGATACAAGTAGAATGATAGGTGGCTGTTGTGAAACAGTATGACGCTATGGGAGCCAGCCAATTTGTGGTTTGGCATTTTGGCTGTGTGGTGGGCTACCAGAGAGAAATGAAGAGCCAAAATTGGTCGTGCCAATGTTTTGGTAAAGGAATTCGCCGCCAGTGCCTCGCCCACGCACGGACTGCAGAAACTGAACGAGCGACCAAAATTTTTGCTGGGACCCAAAATATTTGTTGTGAACCAAATGCACGCCACCCCCATCGGTCAACGTGAAATTATTGGCATGGCAGGTCGGGGGTACCATCCAAACAGCCCTGAAGTTATCTACATCGAGCATACTAGTGATTGGCGGTGTACCCTATCATGTTTCTACTGCAGGAAGCAATGGAGGATCATCAAGATTTTGCCTTTTTTGAAATAAATCCTTTAGCATTGGGTTTGTATACAGGAAGCGAATTATGTTTCGTTTTAGAGCCTTTTGCTTTCACGGTAAAGCAGGGGTCTGAGGCCTAAAAATTGGCTGTTTATGTATCTGTGCTAAGGAGAAAAATGGAAATAGCAGCCGGCTACTAGATAGATGGAAATAAGTTGTCTTTTAGAAATCCTTCCTGACATATGTTTCGCTGATTACACTTGTTATATATTCCAATTCATGTATTCTTGAATGGGTGACATTGGAATGTTGAAAAATCATGCTTCTTCCTTTGGAGCGCATGAATGAATGAATGAATGAACGAATCATTCTATGAGCTCCAAAACTGTCGTGTTGTGGTTGTGAGCAATCTGATGTGATTTTTCGAACCTATCGCTGATTGGATCGTTTGGTTTTGGAATTCTGAAGAGAGGACTGTGTACGTTTGAGTAAAATATAAGTTGATCTTGCTTGTTGCTCGTATTAAAGATGTATATCCTAGCTAGAGAGCATAGTAAAGGAGATGTATCTTTGTGACGATGATTAAGTATAAGAAATTCCATGCCAAATCAAGATTCCGTTGCAAAATTTCAATGCGACTCTAGTCAGTCACCATGCAAAATTCATCTCCGTCTTCTCTTCTGTGATCAATAAAATTATTGATTGGAACCAAACGACGACTTGGAGCGGTGACATGTGACCAACATACATATCCATCTAGAGGGAGTAGTATTTTGGAAGAAGGAAAGAAGCCTTATTGAACGACGTGTCCGTGAGGAGCCCTTAATTATCCCTTTTCATGTAAAAGAGAACGAAATGAATGCGACCCTAGGGATGCCATCAGCGAGGCGCCACATCATCGATCCGTAGTAGGGCCAACATTATCTATATATACAAGAAGTAGCCATCCATCCGCGTGCGGGGGTGCGCATGCGACTTGGACTTGGCGCTTGGGCAAAGGCGAGAGGCGATGCTTCCCTTGTGAGTGACTGAGGGGAGATCTTGTTGTTGTTGTTCTTCTTATCCTTTGCTTCTCGCAGAAGACGAAGGTCGCGACGCCGAGACGGAGTTCTGAGTCCATGCAACAGCCGGCCGCATCCATTGAAGGTCCCTCGTCTCCCCCCCCCCCCCCCCCCCCCCCCCCCCCCCTCTGCTGGTTTGGATTTGTTTGTTCCGCTTTGGCTGAATCAAAGGTCTTTTGGGTTACAAAAGATTGAGATAGTCACAGTGTTTTTTTTATGAGTTCAGGGTTGGAAGAGTCATTTTTTTAGGAGAGGAAGAGAGAGGTGAAAAGAAAATGTGCGGAAAAGAAAGAAAGAAAGAAAGAGAGAGGAAGCGTCCGTCCGTCCATGAAACGAGAGAGACCGATCGAGCCAGGAGCGATTCCCTCTTTTTGTTGGTCTTGTTTTTTGGGGAATAGGAGGAGGAGGAGGAGGGACGACCTGAAGCAGGGGTTCATCCCCCGCCGCAACCAAACCAAAACCAGGACAGGGGTGTCATGTGCTGAATCTTTGACTGTACTGACCAACACTCTGCATGCTAGTGTTTCTCTGAACTTCACACTGGTGCTGTTAGTTGGTTCCAAGGACTAACTTGCTACCTGCCCATTTTGTTTAGGATGGTAACCATGCTCCTCTTGCCGGGATCACGTGACGCGTGGAACCAAGCAATGCGTGGCTGCCCGTGGCAGGCGCTACAGTTTTCATTCACCCACCGCTCCAAGTTCTAACACCTCCGCGCACACTACTATCCACCTATGTTTACAAACGATTTGTCATGACACGGAGCTTACGGATGTAGTGGGGGAACTTGCGGATGTAGTCCGTAGAACCTCTCCACGAGTATAGCATCGTCGCTGTCCGCTAAGACGAGACAAGAACAAGCCCGGCCAATCTATCTCCACCGCCACGGCCGCCATCCACTCCTGGCCTTTAAACCGACCCGTCATCTCCTCCACTGCCCCGGTCTCGAGGTCGACCAGGAACGCACTCCCGTCTTGGTCGACGAGGAGCATCGTGCCACTTTTCTCTCCAACGCAAACATAGTCCGTTCTTTCAGCCAACTTCTGCTTGGGTTGTTCTATCTCGACCACCCGTGTGCGGAGCCAGTCTGCACTCCCGCTATCGACACTCTGATCCCGGCCGTCTTGTCGTGTCCAGGTCTCTACGATGTGCAGGCAGACTAGCTGGAGCGCCCCGTCGACGCCGACGGCAAGTTTCGGCGTACTGTAAGGGAGGAAGTAGTAGCGTGCTCCAACGGGGACGCGAAGATTCGCCAAGGAGGATCGGCCGGTCTCGATGTTCACGTCGACGCTGTACATGTCTGAAAAGTCCCAGCAGAGCCAGTGCGCCGTGCCCCGTCGCACAATGGCGCTCTGTTGGGCCATCATTAAGCCATTGTGGTGCTTCACACAGTCCAGGAAGCTGCTGGGCACGCTCCAGCTCCGCTAATCGGACGAGAACGTGTAAAGGTAGTGCCTCGCTCCATCGTAGCTGCCGCCGATGAGTAGCACTTTGAATAGGGCTGAGAAGCCCCGCAATGGCCACCGCTGTTGTTGCCCACCGGAGCAGAAGTCCGCCCCCGCTAGAATGCCAGAGCCCGCCAGTTCGACCCCGTCATAGATCGACTTGTGCCGCAATGGGGGGAGCACCTCACACGAGCCGGCAAGCAGGTCACACACGGCCAAGTGGATGGAGGTCGGGGGCGAGTGGTGGTCGCGGGCGTGGCACGGGACGAAGTGCAGCAGGAAGAGACACTTATTTTCGGATGGAAGGAGTACAAATTATGTCTAATGAACTGTACTTTTTTTGGGACGGAGGAAGTACATCATATAGTCAGAACAGTGCATTTTTTTCCCAAAATATACAATCGAATCTTGCTAGGGCATTTGACGTCTGGTCTCTGCGATTTGGATTCCTAGACTACAGCTGACTCACGCTGATGATCCAGTTACCACAAAACCTGGATATCACACAGAGAAAATAACTGCTGCAAAATAGAAAGACTTTCCGTTGGGTCAAAATTGATAGAGCAATCCAATCACATTGAATGCATCAAACAGAAAACAATGGTTGATAGATATAGATGTCACACGTCTGTGTTCCCGACGCGGCAAAGCGCACGTATCCCTCTAGTTCAATTCATTCCAGATAAGAGCAAGTATAATAGAGCTGACTCAGCGGGCTATAAAGATTAAACTAGTATATTTCTACTTAGTTGGAGGAAAGAGAAAAGGAGAGAGAAGGTAAGCGGGCTCTTCGTGAAAAGTCAGCTCTAGCACGTGCTCCTAGGCACTTTATGAGAATGAAAGGTGGGCCACATAATAAAAAAATAGTATATTTTTTTAATCTACTATTGTACATGTTGGCTATAAGATGGGCTGTAAATGACATAGCACTGACTTATAGCCAGCAGCTGACTATATTATTAACCATGCTCTAAGTACACTAGCAGGTAGCAGACGTGGGCGATAGCATCTGTATCTGTGAGGAAGATCCATGGCACAGCACGCACGAGGCACGACGAAAGAGCCAAAAAGGCACTAGCCCGATGCCCTCGAGCACCCACAGCTATCAGCGTGCGTGGAGCGCCGATTGAATCGGCGCGGCCGCGTGCGTGCGTGCCCGACCCGATAGTGTTCGCGGCAAATTTGACAAATTTGACCTATAGTCGAAATCAAATCACAGAATGAACTGTCCGTAAAACTATTTCACGCGGCTGACCCTTGGCGTCTAACTCTCAGGCGCTGCACTAGTGCAACGCCCAGGAGCTAGGCGCTGCACTAGTGCAACGCCCAGGAGCTAGGCGCTGCACTAGTGCAACGCCCAGGAACCAGGCGCTACCCTGTGTAGTGTGGCGCCTAGCTCTCAGGCGCTGCACGCTGACTTGGGCACATATGGGTGCGACGCTGGCCGAGTAGCGCCTATCTGTGAGGCGTTGCACAGTAGGGTGTGGCGCCGGCGTGGTGGGCGCTACACAAAAAGGTCAGGGGAGTGAAATAGTTTTGCAACCAGTTCATTCTGTGAAATGATTTTATTCCAAGATTAAAATTATTAAATTTGCCAGTCTTCGCAGGACGTGCCCTTGCCTTTCGCTTTTACTACTATTACCAAGCTGGACACCAGAGAAAACGGGGAGCTAACTTTCGGCCCGGCCCGGCCAGCCGCGTGCGCGAGTGCTATCTGCTGCCGGTATTTTTGCTTCGATGCTTGCTGTTTTGTTACATTTACAGCAGAGAGAGGCGCGTGGACTGTACAGGAACCGACCATGCATATGCATACGTGGTTCAGAGCATCTCCAACCGCCGCGCTGAAAAATTAGTGTCTTTTGCGCGCGCTACCGTTCCGGGCGCTTCAGCGGAGGCGCAAAAACCGCGCGCGCGGCATATCCAGTTCAGCGCGCCGCCCGAAACGCCATCGCGCGCCGCTTATTCGCTGCGCCTATTCCCGCGCGCTCGCTCGTAACTCCACCTACCCCATCTAGCCGCTGGCGCCGCCGCCGCCGCCCGCGCGACCCTATTTCTTCCGGCGACCGTTCCGGCGCTTTCCCGGCCTATCCCCGCGCCGCCGCGGCTTCCCCCGTCTCTCTAGTCACCGCCGCCCGTCGCGCGCGGCAGTCCTCCGACGAACAATGCCCGGCCGCCCACTGCCGCTCGGCGCCTGCAAGGTGTTCGACAAAATGCCCGCAAGGTATGTATTGCTTCAACTTCACATTTTTTACATGAATTTGGTGCATGTTGTTTGTAGTTTTTATAGCCTAGTTTAAATTGAACATTGTAGATGAGTTCATCGTATGATTCTTCCGAAAAAGAATTTGATATGAAAGAGGAGGAGGATCTTGCAATGATCCTAGCTATGCACATCAATAAAAAACCGAAGTACGGTGGTTCGGTTATGGGTCGGCAGAAAGGTGGTAGCACTACGCAGTATAATCACAGCTAGCATGTGCAGTCATGTCAGTACATCACTGCTCCTGTTACTGTTAGGTAACTGCAGTGAAGAATTCGCCACCTGCAGTTAGTTGTTCAGTCAGCGTCTTCTTGTTGAAGGGAATAACATTCACCGACCATGTTCCTCCTTAGGAAAATGGATTGCCCTGTAGCCTTTCTTATGAAATTGCTCACCACTTCAGCTCACGGGAAAATATCAGGTGCTACCAGCACTTAGGTGATACCGTGATATGGGCTTCTTGGCCGTTGGATCTCAGATCCAACGGCTCCCGAAAGTCTGTTGTACCTACGCGAAATTTTGGGACTCCCGGATGACTTTTTTGCAAAATGCTCAAGAACTCCCGGGAGCCCACTGGTAGAAAACAGGGCTTTTACCCCGGTTCATAAGGGCCTTTAGTCCCGGTTCAGGAACCGGGACTAAAGGGTCGTTACTAATGCCCTAGCCCTTTAGTCCCGGTTCTTACACGAACCGAGACTAAAGGCCGTCCACGTGGCCGGTGCGGGGAGCCCAGGCAGGAGGGCCTTTGGTCCCGGTTGGTGGCACCAACCGGGACCAATAGGCATCCACGCGTCAGCACCTGGCAGGACCTGAGGTTTTTGTTTTTTTTGAAGGGGGGGGGGGTTGGGGGTTTTGGGGGGTTAATTTAGGTTGTTATTAGGCAGCTATTAGAGAGAAGTGTCCTCTCTTATATCTCCGTGCTTGGTTTACCAACGCTACGTACTGCTATGCCTAAACATGGCTTAGATTGAAGTGAAGGCAACATGTGGTGCATGTCGAAAGTAATACTAATCCGGACTTGATCAAGTTTAGATTGTACTACTTTCGACACGCACCACATGCATGTTGCCTTCACTTCAATCCAATCCATGTTCATTTCACCCGCTGATATATAATAACTCTTCATGCACGCATCATGCATCATCATATATAATAACAAGTCCTACTAATCATCATCATACAACTTCTACTCGTTATTACTAACAAGTCATACGATCATCATCCTCACAGTCACCGAACCAACCCTACTTAATTGTTCTTAGCACATGATCATCAGTATTAGGTAGGACCGAAATACCCTCTTTAAGGTAAAATAGCATAAAACAATATAGACCCTGACTCTCCATTATGGAGAATGGAGATCATCCTGTCTCCAATTCTTGCGCCTCGCTTCCTTTTGCTTCCAAGAAGCTCCTTGCGACTGTCCATACATTCTTTCCATTCTTTGATTTGCATGTCTCCACTTCTTTTAGAAATCCGGTATGGACAGTTGAGATTCGTAGGATGACCTGGTTGTATATTCAAAACATCAAGCCCACCATTCTGATACATCAAATGAGGCACACAATCCTCTGGGATTATCTGTTGAAAAACATAGTAATAACTTCATAGTTAGCAATGATAATGCACTAGTTTTAGAACTATGCAAAATATGCACGGATGTCGTAATAGTAAGAAATCTTACCAGGGTATCTCCATAGTAGTTACCGTAGTTCACCACGTGCACTAGTGGCACGTATGGAGGACCATAATGATGAGGAGTTTGATTGTAGATATTGTAATTCTCAATATCAGTACAAAATCCGACCAGATGAGTTTTCTCCTTATAAGTTAACTCAGAGCCATCGGTGTAGTAGGTTCTGTCTATCATGTTCCGCACATTGTTTGAACAATCAAAATAAGTTGTCAATGAAAATAAGCTGTCAACTATTTTGAAATGAACAATATAAATTAGCTAATAACTATGTTTGAGAAACTCACATAGCGGTAGAATTGGAGGCGTATCAACAAGGACCCAAATGTTCATATTGTCTTGCTCGATGTCAGGATCACCAAGATCCATGGTGACAAGCATACCCTCATCAAAACCATACATCTTGCAAAATGCTTCCCAATTTTTGCAACCAAAATGGGTTACGCTCTCAGAATTATACAGCTTTACTTCAAAATCTATATCATGATGGGTCCTTAGGTGAATTTTCTTTGTTTCCATACTTTCATGGTCTTCAAAACCCATCCTCTCCAAGACGTAGCGTCTTGCATGGTATGGGATAAGCTAGCCGAATTGTAAAAGATGAAAAGTACACGTTGAAATAGTTGAAGTCGTGCTTAATTACGAAAAAATAACACTTGTCGTCGTTGCGTACCGTTTCAACATCGAACGTCTCCTCCAGCTTAATACTGAAGCGCCGATCTTCGTCCAGGTGAGGCCTGTCGCACTGACCTCGGTCGTCGTGGCACCAGTCGCACTCCCCCGGGAGACTTTCGTCGTCCGAGTACGACATTTCCTATGTTCATATATAATTCAAATATTAAACATCTACAATTAAATATATGTACTAAAAAACCTAAGTTAGATCATTATTATTCATCACGGGTTGACTATCGGTTTGTCGAGTCTTTTCTTGAAAACTCTCAGCTCACGTGGTGTATACATTCGACCGTTGGTGATGGTCGCTCCTCCCTTTGTCCCCGTGTGCATTACACCAAAATGTCTAGCTAGCACACGGGAACAAAGGAGAAGCGACCCCCACGACAACGGTCGGGATTCTTCGTCCTCTCATATATATATGGTGGAACTCTCCCTCACTGATTCCTCTCTGACATTTGCGACCGTCGGTGATGGTAGCTCCTCCTTTCGTTCTCGAGTGCATTACACCAAATTGTCTAGCACACGGGAACGAAGGAGAAGCTACCCCCACGACAACACAATCGGGATTCTTCATCCTCTCATATATGGTGGAGACTCGACAGACTTACAGTCAACCCGAAATATCGTTTAATTATCTTTCTAAAAGAGAATTTGGCTGGTCTCACCTCGATGTCGGAGGGGCGGTGACGGGGATGACGGCGGGGATGATGGAGGGGCCAGGGGGCCGGGGCTCCTAGATTTCTGCGAAAACAAAAACCCTATAAGCTATCAACTAATCATAGTGCTCTCCAATTTTAGCATTCAAAGTAGGATCGGAGTAGTTTTCCACTCTGAGCATTCAATAAGCAAAATCAAATCACAAAATAAAGTAGTATCCAAATTAGGATGCATTCAATTATAAGCAAAACTACATCATCTCCATGCGTCCGTACATCGCCGAATATTATCACTAATACACCTCGAATACTATCATACATATAGCATCGCTAGTACAGCTAGAACAGTAGCGCCCGACGGACATCGGCGCGGGCGGTGGACACCCAAAGGGACGGAACCATCACAGGATCATAGCTCCAGTGAGATCTCTGAAGAACCTGCCAGGTACTGTCGAACCTGCCCTCCAACGCAACCATGTAGCGACGGACGTGCTGGTCCTCCTCGCTGACACGGTGACGTACCTCCTCCGCGGTGTCCGGAAGCCTCGGCACCGTCACTGGCCCACGCGAGCGCCACCAAACAAGGATCGGGTCAACGACGGGCTGGTTCCTCACCAACCTACGCCCACCGGAAGGTAGCACCTCCCAAAACCAGCCCGGCGGAGCCCAGTCCCGGACATGGCCCCTCTGATCAAGCCGGCGTCCTCCGCCGAGTCGACGACGAGGATGCGGGATAGGCATCGTCGACGTCGATGCGGGAATAATTGCTTTAACTAAAAAAACAAACTAGTTCTATTAATTTCCTTACTATAAATAGAATAAAGTAGTACTTACTAAAAATGAACTAGCTAGTTTAACTAGTTCTATTATTTTTCTAACTAATTCTATTAAACACTTTCTAGGTAGTACTTACTAAAAGTTATCGGGGAGGGGGGTACATATATCGACAACGACATACCCGATAAAAAATAAGAAGAGGAAGAAGACGCAAAAAAAGAGGAGAAGAAGAAAGGAATAGAGGAGGAGATCGAAGAAAAAAAAAGAAAAAAAGAGGAGAAGAATTCTATTTCTTCTTCTTCTCCTCTATTTCTTCTTCTTCTACTCTTTTTTTTCTTCTTTTTCATCTTCTTATTTATTTCTCCTCTACTTCCTCTCCTCTTCTTCTCTTCTTCTCTTCTTCTTCTCCTTCTTATTTTCCTTTTTTCTCTCCTTCTTTTTCTTCTAAATATGAACATACATAAATGACTTTGATCATCCACAATTTCTATGAACAAAAAAAATCATAAAAATTCTATGAACAAAATTACAACAGAAAAAATCATAAAAATTCTATGAAAAAATTGATATATTTTTTGCATATGAACATACAAACATTTGCATATTCAATAATAATATCACCAAAAAAATCTAAACTACACATCTAAATTACAACAACTAAATTATCTAATTAACTACACATCCGAATTAATACAACTAAATTACAAATCTAATTACACATCCAAATTAATACTACACATACAAATCTAATTACAGCAACTAAATCTAACTACACATACAAATCTAATTACATCCAAATTAATACTACACATACAAATCTAATTACACAAATCTAACTACACATCCATATTACAGGGAGGAGGAGGAGGGGATCGGGGCGGCGCTCACAGGGTGGCGGAGGGCGACGGCGTGGGTGGCGGAGGGTGACGGCGACCGCGGCGGGCCGGGGGCGGAGGGCGGCAACGGTGACGTACGGGGCGACGGCTCGGGGGCGCGCGGCGGATGCCGACGGCGACGGCGGCGGGGGGCGGAGGACGACGGCGACGGGCGATGGCGTGGGCTCGGGGGCACGGGCGACGGCGACGACGACGGGGCAGCCTGGCGGCGTAGATCGAGCTCGCGGCGTCGTCGGGCGGGGGGACACTGGCGATGGAACACCGCAAATTTCCAAAGTGCTACTTATATAGCAAAGGCTTTGGTCCCGGTTGGTGGCTCCAACCGGAACCAATTCCACCCTTTGGTCCCGGTTGGTGCCACCAACCGGGACTAAAGGCCTCTTTTCACCAGCGCAAAGGGCGGGAAGCAGAGGCCTTTGGTCCCGGTTGGTGGCACCAACCGGGACTAAAGGGGGGGCATTGGTCCCGGTTGGTGCCACCAACCGGGACCAAAGGCCTTGCGCTGCCCGCGGCCAAAAGTTTAGTCCCACCTCGCTAGTTGAGAGGTGCTCGGAGTGGTTTATAAGCCCCACTGCGGCTGCCCTCTCGAGCTCCTCTCAAATGCAGGCTTACGGGCCTAATGTCACACTGTGCTGTCTGTGGGCCTGAATCCTGGCCCAGGTTGGGTTTCTAGTCGTATTCAGGTCGTGGTGGCCCAATAGGTGGCAGTTTTTTAAATTTTTTGCATTATTTATTTTCTTTTGTTTTTTGCTTTATTTTTTAATTCTTTTTGCTTTTAGGTCAGCAAAATTATAAACTGTCTGTTAGTGCCATTAGTTTTAGAAAACATATAAACTTTCTATTAGTGCCATTAGTTCTTTATGAAAATTCTTTTTGCTGTATTTAGTTTTTTTATTTTCTTTTTTGCTATATTTATTTTGTTTTATTTCTACTTACAACAAAAAACTTATTTATTTTATTTTATTTTGTTTCTAATTACTTATTTATTTTACTTTATGATAATTCTTTCTGCTATTAAAGTTTCTATCAAAAAAAGTTCTTTATGAAAATTCATTTTGCTTTTAATGATTAAAAATAAAAAAGAGGCGCAATGCGCGTTGATTTGCTTGAAGCCTTTCGGAATAGTGTAGACTGCACTGCACATAGCTCGAACAGTCTACCTTATTCCTCAAGGCTTGAAGCTAAGCAACGTGAGCATTGCGCCTCTTCTTCATCGTCTCTGCACTCAGGGCTTATAAACCGCTCCTAGTGCCTCTCAGCTAGCGAGGTGGGACTAAAAAACTGCTTAGCTAGTAAGAAACTCTAGTACCGGTTCGTGCCACGAACAGGTACTAAAGGTGCTCGTGGGGCCACAGCCTCATTAGTACCGGTTCGTGGCACCAACAGGGACCAAAGGGTGGAATTGGTCCCGGTTCGTGCCACCAATGGCATGTTACAAAACGGACAATCTCTTTCAAAGTATCAGGATTTCATCCAGAAACTCGTCTGTTACAAAGGGATTTCATTTTTTAAAACTTATTTGAACTCCTGACTTTTTGTGTGTTCAAAATGCACCATTCAAAGCCACATCATCATTTGTCAATCCTTTCTGACTTCATTTGTTATTTTTCATGCATTTACTAATTATTTTGAGCTATAAGACCCTAAAATTGAAAAGCATTTCAAATGAACTCTGAAAAGGTTGATAGTTGGCATGATATCATCATTTCATCCACATAGCATATGCAAGAAAGTTGAGAGGGTTACGGCATAAACTGGATGCACTTCGTATACAAAACGGACAATCTCTTTCAAAGTATCAGGATTTCATCCGGAAACTCGTCTGTTACAAAGGGATTTCATTTTTTAAAACTTATTTGAACTCCTGACTTTTTGTGTGTTCAAAATGCACCATTCAAAGCCACATCATCATTTGTCAATCCTTTCTAACTTCATTTGTTATTTTTCATGCATTTACTAATTATTTTGAGCTATAAGACCCTAAAATTGAAAAGCATTTCAAATGAACTCTGAAAAGGTTGAAAGTTGGCATGATATCATCATTTCATCCACATAGCATGTGCAAGAAAGTTGAGAGGGTTACGGCATAAACTGGATGCACTTCGTGTACAAAACGGACAATCTCTTCCAGACGCATTTTATTTTTATTTATTTTACTGCTGCTTTTTTACTTAATTTATTAAGGTTTATTTATTGTAGTTACTATAGTTTATTTTATTTTATTTTATTAAGGTTTATTTAGTTTTATTTATTTTATTAAGGTTTATTTATTTTATAAATATAAAAAAATGAAAATAGATGCGCTTATAGAGAAAATTCAACCTAAATTCATAATAAATTTCTATGAAATTTACTATGAATTTAGGTCAAATTTCCTGTATAAGGGCATCTATTTTCACTTTAAAAGGCAGAGAGGGAAGGGCTTATAAACTGGTGTGAGCCCCCTTCGGTTTGCGAGGTGGGACTAAACACTGGCCGCGCCCTTTAGTCCCGGTTTGTGGTATGAACCGGGACTAAAGGGTGGTGGGCCAGGAGCGTGGCCCATTGGTCCCGGTTTGTACCACCAACCGGGACCAAAGGGTCCATACGAACCGGGACCAATACCCACGAGGCCCCGGACGGCCCCCTGGGCTCACGAACCGGGTCCAATGCTCACATTAGTCCCGGTTCGTGACTGAACCGGGGCTAATGTGAAAACTGCCCTGTGACGTTTGCCCCGTTTTCTACTAGTGGCCGTCGGATCTGAGATCCAACAGCTCCTAGAAGCTCGTATCATGGTATCACCTAACACACGGTATCACCTGATATCTTCCCTTCAGCTCACTCTTTTTAGATTCTCAAGTCTTCGACGTCTTCAGCCATCCGTTTTTATTTATGTTTAGCACATTCTGTCTAGTGGAGATGTGGTAGAAACTGGGATTTGCTCTTTACTGAAAATTGTTCACTACGTGAGTATACTTTTTCACAATAGCTATCTGGATCGGGAGTTCGAATCCCCTCCACCCCGGCCGCCGGGCCGGCCGACTTGCCCCGCTGGCGAGGTGGACCTCGTCCTGCAGCCCTCCACCAGTCAGCTGCGTGCTACGTTGACCACTACGGCGGGAGGCCACAGCTTCTTTTTCCTGTTTTTTTTACGTTTTCTATTTTCTGTTTTTGCTTTTATTTTTGTACTTTTGTTTACAAGAATTCACCGCCTCCAGTTAGTTGTTCAGTCAGCGTCTTTTGTTTAGGATGTCAGCGTCTTCTTCTTGAAGGGAAAACATTCGCCAACTACGCTCCTCCTTAGGAAAATGGATTGCCCTGTAGCCTTTCTTATGAAATTATTCACCACTTCAGCTTACTATTTTTACCGGGGTGGAGACCTTGCCGGGCGTGGAAAGCTCGCCGGCGTGGAAGCTTGCCGGTGCGAAAGCTTGCCGGGGTAGAAGCCTTGCCGGGATAAAACCTTGCCGGTGTGAAAGATTGCCGGGGCAGAAACCTTGCCGGTGTGGAAAGCTTGCTGAGGTGGAGGCTGTCAAAGTTAATCTGACCAGAAGTTGGAGATGGGCTCGAAAGGTTATTTAGGTGACCTCGGATGAAAAAGAGTTCTACACACAAGTTGTGCTTATCATCGAAACGGTCAACTTTGTTTTTGGAGTCATCATCATCGGAGATAGTATACGGCCTGCAGAATTGTTACAATACTCGGACAGTTCAGAAAACTGCATAAATGAATCCGACCCACATTTAAAGATGGGCCCTGAAAGTCATAAAGATGGCCTTAAAAGGAGAAGTGGCACACCTTGTATTATGCATATCATCGAGGCGGACAAGTTTGATGTTGAACTCGACTCCATCCGAGTTAGTATGCGATTTCTACGGCCCGCGCAAGAAGCAGGACAGAAGTGTGGGACAGATTCGGGCTGAATCCGGGTTGGACTGAAAATAGAACTGTAGGACGTGGATTGATGTAATTTTCTTGTAAGGAAAGCCTAGATGAATCCTTTGCTTGACGGGAAGTCTAGCCGCCTCTTATATATGTCAGGGGTGACGGCCGATTGGAACAACACACAATCGAACAAATCAATATACTATTTTTCATCTATGTTTTATCTCTCCACCGTTTTTCTCTCTCGTTCTTCACTGTTCCTCAAGTTTGAGAGCTGCGAATCCCGAGGCCCTAGAGGCGAGCGAATCGACCTAGGGAAGCCCATTTACCGTCGCACTCCCTGACGGGGTCCCTCCCGGGGGTGTGAGGTTTCGGGTCTACAAAAGCGCCCGTCGACTGTCCTGCATATCACGCTGTCGGTCGGGTCTCCTTTGACGTGAGCTGCGGTGCATCACCCCCGGCGTCGAGGGTACACGTGACGTATTCGTGTGTCAACAGCTTTGCAGCCCGTCGCAAGATAGGTTCAAGTGAACCAGAATTACAGGGGACACAGAGGAGGAGATAAGCAAAAAACAACACACACCACAACACACATACATGGAGAACAGGGAGGGAAATACAACACAACAGTACACAACAAAGAGCACTCCACGAGAAGTCGAACGCAATCAGTTAGCCGAGACCAAACCATGACACTGCACCATCGACGCAATCGAAAGGCTCCGCGCATTCAAGACTGCACAACGCCATGTTAGATAAACATTTTTTCGTGTAGAGCTTACCTCGAATCGAAGCACCGTTATGTAGATCGGAAGGGGTTAGGAAGAACAGAATTAGAGGGAAGGTTACTGGAGGTAGGAGAAGATAAGCAGGCTGCATACCAGCTCCTATCCCTCCCATCTCCCCTCGTGCAAGTGACCCACCTTGTGTGCTCGCCTCAGCCTGGCTCGCTAGAAACTGCCGATCTAAGTGTTTCAAGCGAGCCAGGCCCAAGTGTGCTTTAAGGTTCGTGCCATGCGGGTCGCACAGTAAACGCATGCAACCAAACGGGCCACTTTCTTCCCGCGCGGACCAGGCTGGACCTAATGCGGGCAACCAAACACGACCTTAGCTAGTTTAGCTGCATGTTTATTTTCCTTGTGCATGTGCATGCCGTGGGCATGATACATAGCTATATGCGTGTGTATACAGGTCCGGGTCGTGCGCTAGGCCACCGGGCACACAGGCCCCATTGTCTTCCCCATGAAGTCCTCCGGCAATGAATATGGAACGGCGGTGACGGCGTCACTGGTCAACGTGGCCATGGACTGCAGCATCGACTCGCTCGTGGTTCTGTTCCTCCAAAATCAAACCATAGCCAGCAGCTCCAGACCTTGCACGCCAAGTGCTTGATAGAATGCCCACAACAGAGATAAATCAAAGGAGAAAAATAGATTGCCACATGGACTAGAACCAGTCAAAACCGCAAGTCAGCACAAAAACAGCTTTGGTTGGATTGAGGGACGAAACTTGTCCGGTTTCAAGAATTGGGGATGCAAGTTGTCCGGTTTAGAAATTGAGGGATCAAATTTAGACTTCGCCAAAAGTTAAGGGACACAAAATATACTTTTCTTATGTTGTATTTGGTCTTTTGCCAAGACCCCTAATACTCCTTCTTGTTCAATGAAAATGACAAATTTTTTGCCTTGTTTTTATGCACCTGTACTGCGCTGCATATGATGGTTACCTGCTCGCATGCACAGATCCCTCCTCTTCTGTGGAGGACTGGACTGAGAGTCGAGAAGCTAGCAGCTGAAGCGAATCAGGCCGGAACGGCGGATACACAATAACCCGAGGAGTCGGGAATCCAAGGAAAGGTGGTAGCACTACGTAGTATAATCACAGCTAGCATGTGCAGTCATGTCAGTACATCACTGCTCCTGTTACTGTTAGGGAACTGCAGCGAAGAATTCGCCGCCTGCATGCAGTTAGTTGTTCCGCCAACGTCTTCCTCTTGAGGCTATGTTCGGTTCACTGGGAATTGAAGAGGTTTGGCAGGGATTGAGGGGGGATTAGATCTCCTACAAGTCAAATCCCCCCAAATCCCCTTCAATCCCTGTGGGCAGAGGTGTAACCGAACAAAGCCTGAATGGGGTAACATTCGCCGACCATGTTCCTTCTTAGGAAAATGGATTGCCCTGTAGCCTTTCTTATGAAATTGTTCACCACTTCAGCTCACTATTTTTAGATTCTCAAGTCTTCCACATCTTCAGCCGTTCATTTTTATTTATTTTTAGCACATTCTGTCTAGTGGAGATGTCAATTATACAATTTTGTGCCAAAAATGTCAGAAGATGTGTTAAAAACTGAGATTTGCTCTTTATTGAAAATTGTTCGCTGCTTGAGTATATTTTTTCACAATAGCTAAATGTCAGTCGACTGATCTTTTGCTTTGGGTCGGTCGATTTTGAAATTCGCCGGTGGGAAGGAAGGAGCTCGCTTGGGCGGAAGAACGGTGGTGGTGGGGGCATCAACACGGCGGTGGTGCAACTTCGTCAGAGAAAATCTTCGTCAGCGCCGAGGCTAGAGGGATGGCACTGTTGGGGTGAGGGCGATGGGGCAAGGCTGCACGAGAGCGTCGCCGGCTGCGGGCAGCAGCAGCAGGTAGCCCGGCCGATGGTAGCAAGAACCGGGAGGAAGAAGATCCCGTGATTTGTTTCCGTAAGGAAGAAGACATGAGCATCACCGTTCGTTTGTCATCCAACACCTCAAATTAATCCTTGCAAATCGACTGACATGTGTTTAGCCAGTCCCACACTTTTTTTGAGATACTCAAGAGTCTTTACGTCTTCAGCCAGTTCAAGCAAACCATGGCCACATACCAAATACAGTTTCTGCCAATGCTCCAAGTTCTAACAGCTCCGCGCACACTACTATCCACCTATATACTCCCTACTAAAGTCAGTACAAAGTTGGCTTATCTATTTTAAAACGAAGGAAGTATATATTTACAAACGATTTGTCATGAGACGAAGCTTACAGATGTAGCGGGGGAACTTGCGGATGGCATCCATAAGTGTAGTCCGTAGAACCTCTCCATGAGTGTAGCATCGTCGTTGCCCGCTAAGACGAGACAAGAACAATGTCGGCCAATCTATCTCCACGGCCACGGCCGCCATCCACTCCTGGCCTTTAAACCGACCCATCATCTCCTCCGCCGCCCCAGTCTCAAGGTCGGCCAGGAGCGCTCTCCCGTCTTGGTGCAACTTTTCTCTCCAACGCAAACACAGTCCGCTCTTTCAGTCAACTTTTGCTTGGGTTGTTCTATCTCGACCATCCGTGTGCGGAGCCAGTCTGCACTCCCGCTGTCGATGCTCTGATCTCCGCCGTCTTGTCGTGTCCAGGTCTCTACCCAGAGTCCTTCGATGTGTAGGGGGACCAGCTGGAGCGCCCCGTCGACGTCGACGACAAGTTTCGGCGTACTGTAAGGGAGGAAGTAGTAGCATGCTCCAGCGGGGACGCGAAGATTCGCCAAGGAGGATCGGCCGGTCTCGGCGTTCACGTCGACGCTGTACATGTCTGAAAAGTCCCAGCAGAGCCAGTGCGCCGTGCCCCGTCGCACGACGGCGCTCTGCTGGGCCATCGTTAAGCCATTGTGGTGCTTCACACAGTCCTGGAAGCTACTGGGCGCGCTCCAGCTCGGCTGGTCGGACGAGAACGTGTAAAGGTAATGGCGCGCTCCATCGTAGCTGCCGCCGATGAGTAGCACTTTGAATAGGGCCGAGAAGCCCCGCAATGGCCGCCGTCGCTGCTGTTGGCCGCCGGAGCAGAAGTCCGCCCCCGCTAGAATGCCAGAGCCCTCCAGTTCGACGCCGTCGTAGATCGACTTTTGCCGCAGTGGGGGAAGCACCTCCCACGAGCCGGCAAGCAAGTTGCACACGGCGAAGTGGCTGGAGGTCGGGGGCGAGTGGTGGTGGACGCGGGCGTGGCGCGGGACGAAGTGCAGGAGGAGGAGACCGCCGCGCGAGGCGACCGGCTTCGCGCGATCGAAGAGGCCGTCGGCTTCGGGGGGGCAAGGATCCGAGGGGTCGACGGCGGAGGCCGGACGACGCCGACCGTGGTCCCCTGGGAACGTGCTCCATGATTGCACGAGGGATTTGCCCGTTGCTGGGGAAGAACCCGAGGAGCGAGGACGGATGGGGCGAGTTGTCCGGCCAACGGCGGCGGAGGAACGAAGGGTCGGCCACTAGGGTACTCCACAGCTTGCACGTCGCCGCGCATCGGAAGAGCACAGCCTCGTCTGGCAGACGTGCGAGGATCTCCAGGATGACGTCGTTCGGGAGCGTGGCCGCCGTCGTCGTCGCTTCCATCTCCTTCCGGCCGACGTGATCTCGACGATCGGAGTTGCTATGTTTGTATGGCGGCGTATGAAGCATACGATGCGTGTAAATAGGATCGCACTTTTGCCTTTCCTTTTTCAATTCTGTTTCCGACTCATCCTGTTTTTTTTTGAGTGGTTGCGACTCATCCTGTTGGACTACGCATTTGAATCGTTATGTTTTTTTCCTTGCCCCTCTACGGCTTTGGACTACGAGGCGCGCGAGAGCTCCTGCTGTACGCTCGTTTTTAGGAATCTCGCCACTTTATTAATTAAACAATGTTCATAGGTACAAGACGTTGGCAAACTTGGCGAGAATATGAGCTTCGAAATTGTAGTTTATACGCTCATGAAGAAAAGAGACCGAAGTAAAACTGTCTCTACGGCTCATTATTTCATGTATAATGGCTGAGTGTGGACCTCCCGTCCCCTGATGGATATCGTTTATCACACCTTGACTGTGAGATTTGTCAACTGAAGGTCCTCAGCTAGGGTTAGAGCCTCCCTGCATGCAAAAGTTTCAAGATGGTGGGATCAGTAATACCCCGATACACAACCGCCGAGGATCCCAAATATAGCCCTGTGTGGTCTCGGCAAACAGCAGTGACAGTCCCACCGCGCCTGTTTCGCAGAACTGCACCATCCACATTGATTTTTGCCACTCCCACCGGTGAAGCAAGTGCAGCTGGGGCTCCTGTAGTACGCTCGTGGGTGTCAAAACGAGTTGCTTTCGCTAAAGCTGACTCGCAAATGGGCCGGCCCAAACGAAGCGTCAAGCGAACGCGGTAACTGAAAAACAAAAACAACAAAGGGACTCGAACTCCCGACAAACCCTATTTGACGCTCGTTAGCGTCAGAATGTTGTGGTTTCGCTGAGGGAACCTCCGGTTGTGCCGGCCCATGTACGGGATTAGCGTTTGCCATTCGATGCGTTCGCTGCTGCTTCCTTCCCTATTCCTTGCGGGTTTTTTTTTTGTTTTTTTGTACGGTTTTTTCTTCCAGGATTTTCACTGTTTTGCCCGGTTTTCAGTTGTTTTCTTCCTGTTTTTTATTTTTCCTTTTTTGGTTCCTTTTTTATTTTCTCTTTCTGTTTTTCTTCTCTTTATTGCGCATTATATAAAAAGTTCACCGCGTATTAAAAAAATCTTCATCATATTAAGAAAATGTTCATCGTATATTATGAAATAGTGCACCTTGCATTCTAAAATTGTTTATTGTGTATTAAAAAATGTTCATAGTATATTATGAAATTGTTCAATGTATATTAAAAAATGTTCATTGTGTATTTAAAATTTGTTCATCATATATAAAAAATTTGTTCAACGTATACTACAAAATGTTCAGTTGTGTATTTGAAAATTTTCCAGTGTTTGTTTTAAAAAAAGTTCTCTGTATTTTAAAATTTGTTCAATGCATATTGTAAAAATATTTTTTTTAAAAAATAATATGATTTGCCGCTGTCTTTTATACTTTAAGATAGGGGCTGCAATTTTACCGTTGTACTCCCTCCGTCCCAAAATTCTTGTCTTAGATTTGTCTACATACGGGTGTATCAAGTCACGCTTTAGTATTAGATACATCCGTATTTAGACTAATCTAAGACAAGAATTTTGGGACGGAGGGAGTAGGTAGCTAGCTTGGCTGGTTGGCTCGCTTGGATCAAGATTGAGGTCGGGAGTTTGATCCCAACTTGTTCGCTTCGTTTTCGAATTTTTGCTCGACGCGTGCTTATTGGGCCGGTCCGTTTGCGCTTCAATTCAGCGAAGCCGCGTCGATCGGACGCTCACGGGCGGCATATAGGAGCTCTCCGAACTCCCAACCTCGCGACGCATGCTATGGGAGCTATCCAGCTGGGCTACGAGTTCTTCACGTCTAAAAGGCAGCGTTCGCCTTAAAGTACCATAGAAAGTGGTAGATCGTGGGTTTTTCAACATTTCCCAACAATTCTTAGGAAAAAATGTGAACAATATTCATAAATATGTGAACAAAGTTTCGAAAATCGTATTTTTTTAAATTCTTTTTTTAAACGTGAAATATATTTTCGAAAAATTGAACAAATTTTAAATTCTGAACAATTTTTTTTGTACTGTGAACAATTTTTCGAAAGCGAATTTAGATTACACACTGAACATTTTCTTAGTATACGATGAATATTACTCAAATACACACTGAACATTTCAAGAAAAAACGATGAACATTTTTTGAATGCATACTGAACAAAAGTTCTATGCACGATAAACATTATTCAAATACACACTGAACATTTAAAAAAAATACGATGAACATTTTTTGAATGCATACTGAACAAAACTTCTATGCACGATAAACATTATTCAAATACACACTGAACATTTAAAAAAAATACGATGAACATTTTTTGAATGCATACTGAACAAAACTTCTATGCACGATGAACATTATTCAAATACACACTGAACATTTAAAAAAAATACAATGAACATTTTTTGAATGCATACTGAACAACAGTTCTATGCACAATGAACATTTTTATACACACTGAACATTTTTTTCAATGTATGGTCAACGATTTTCTTCAATTCGGTGAACAAATAATTGGAATTCAAAACCTTTTTTGAACCGTGAACAAAATTTGAAAACATGAACAAAATTTTCAAAAACATATTATGAAAATTCAAACGAATTTTGACAAATCTGAACATGTTTTTGAAAATTTGAATTTATGGAATAGAAAAAAGGAAAAGAAAAAAGAAACAAAAAAGGTAGACAAAATAAAATAAAAGGGAGAAATAAGAAGAAAAACGAAAAAATAAAACGAAAAATAAAAGTAAATAAGAAAACCGGAAAAACCTATAAAAGAAACCATAACTGAAAAAAGCAGGTACAGGGAACCTTCTGGAAGGTCCCAAAACCAGTTCCTCGCTCAAGTGGGCCGGTCCATATCTTGTCGATCGGTCGCTTTGCTTCAGTGAAGCGGCCACACCTTGACGCTCGCGCGCGTCGTATAGGAATCGCCGAGGCACGCGACAGCGAGTCCTGGCTTCAGACTCGCTGAAGGGCGAGCAAGCTGGGCCGGCCCACTACGGCGGGAGGCCACAGCTTCTTTTTCCTTTTTTTTTTACGTTTTCTGCTTTGTGTATTTGCTTTTATTTTTGTACTTTCGTTTATAAGAATTCGCCGCCTCCAGTTAGTTGTTCAGTCAGCGTCTTCTTCTTGAAGGGAAAAGATTCGTCGACTACGCTCCTCCTTAGGAAAATGGATTGCCCTGTAGCCTTTCTTATGAAATTACTCACCACTTCAGCTCACTATTTTTAGATTCTCGAGTCTTCGACATCTTCAGTCATCCATTTTTATTTATTTTTAGCACATTCTGTCAAGTGGAGATGTCCATTATATAATTTGTGTCAAAAATGTCAAAAGATGTGGTAAAAGCTGGTATTTGCTCTTTATTGAAAAATTGTTCACTACTTGACTACACTCTTCTCAGATTCTCAAGAGTCTTTAACGCCTCCAGCCACTTCAAGCAAGCTACGGCCACAAACCAAATACATTTCTGTCAAGCTCCAAATTCTAACAGCTCCGCGCATACAACTATCCACCTATATTTTCAAACGATTTGTCATGTGAGCTTGCCGACAATAAAGTCAGGAGGTTATCCGACCATGTAAGAATAGACTTATCACGAAAACTAAAGTTAGCTAGCACATGAGCCACTTAATTATATGAACGAAAACAATGCTTAAACATGACCTTCCCATTGCAGTACCTATGTCCACACATTTCGCAAATAGTGCTACAACTTCATCCCACCATCTTGTATGACCAGAACAAAATTAATTACTTGAAATGAATGTGACTCCGCTTCAATCCTACTGAAACCAAGAGAGTTGACAAATGCCAAGCCATCTCTTATAGTCGTCGCTTTCGTGGTAATTGCATCAGTTGCAACTGGAATGAACTTACATTGCACTGCTATAAACGGACCCCTGTCATCTGTGAGGATAGCAGTTGGCGCACCACTTTCTTCATCTGTAAAGAAAGCTGCATTAGCGTTTAATTGTGTAAATCTCGGGTCTGGCTTGCACCATTTCGTTGCAGGCATATCATGCGATCTTGCTGTAGCTGTCTTGAAGTTTCTTCCTATAGAAAGAACCGAGATAGACCCGTAAAAAAAACCGAGATAGGGCATCTCTGCGAAGGTGGCGCAGTTTTGTTATGTGCCACTTGCCTCCGAATCCACCAATTGTTTTGAAGGAATCTTGTTTTTGGAACCGGCGAGACAACTTTTCTTTAGGGCTTACCGGCGAGACAACTGAGCTAGTGAGCGTGCAAACCTTATTGGGCTGCAGGTCGGCGACGGCTCGAGACGCCTGAAGGTGATCATCAAACAACCCGCAATTGTCTAAAAAAAAAAGATCAAACAGGCCGCAAGCCTGGGGCCCTGTCAAACTTGCCCAAATGGGCCCTGGGCTCTGGCCGTGCCAACCGTGGCCACCGTTTGCCACCGCCCCCCTCCCCCACCTCCGGCCGCGGCGACGCGAGGCCGCCTCCCCTTCCGCCGCGGGGCGCAACCATCGGAAGCGTTGAGCCGGCGGCGAGGCGCCGCGGTGGCGCGACGGCTGAGGGTCGGCACGAGGTAGCCACTTGATACCCTAGGAATTTGATTTGGTTGTTGCTGGCGGTGCCCATCCATTAGCTTTCGGTGCCCATCCATTAGCAAACCCGCCTCATGCCGTAGATGCGATTGTTCATGGCGCTCGAAGAAATCGTTGTTAGTCTGCTACAATGTGTTGTCCGTGACCCGTGGATTGAACTCCTTGTGCTCTGGAATCTGAATCTGGTTCGATCCCCCCACCTCATATTGAAACTAGCTCTCCGATGGCAGCAGTTAGGACTTGGCAAAGCCATATGCGCGTGATTCTGGTCTCACAAATGAATTCAATGTCATAGGAACAACTAGTCAACTTGGTGCTGTAATGTTGGACTTCCATGTTGCGCGCCTTTCTCAGAGAAATCGAAACTATTCTGCTAGCATATCAGCATGTTCCCACTGTGTTTTGCAGGATTGTTCTCGGAAGTGCACTGAGCAGCTCAAATAAATGAAGATGAATTCAGCAACAGCTCTGAACCGACTTTCTCTTTTCTCAAACAGCGCCCGGGGGCGCATGTCAACCCACTTTCCGTAATCGTGGAACAGAGTCTGGAGCTGAAATGTTTCCACATACAAAAAGGCAAAATTGAATATATGGGCTCATAACTACGAGCCTTTTTCCTACTCTGCTTACACACATAACTGTACAATTTGTTAGAAAACAATCCTTTTACTCAGTTTACACCTAGTCTAGCAAAGCGCAAGAATACCATTTTCCGTATATTGGGGAACCGAGTTTGGAGCTGAAATGTTTCCACACACAAAAAGAGGCAAAATTGAATATATGGGCTCACAACTACAAGCCTTTTTTTTGTACAGAGATGTACTGTACACACACGACTGTACAATCTGTTAGAAAACAATCCTTCTACTCAGATTACACCTAGTCTAGCAAAGCACAAGATTACCACCTGTTTCTGTTCTACTTTTAACTACACTTCCACCTGCAGGTTCACATCTGCATTTTCCAGGCAGGATACCACCTCTTGGATGCTTGGCCTCAGGCACGGATTATGGTTGATACACTTGCAAGCAACTTCAAACACCTTCAGCATTTGCTCTTCATGCCCTTGTTCTCTCAGCGCTGGATCCAAGACTTCAGTATGCTTTCCCTGGGACGTCATCTCCCGTACCCACTGGACAAGTTCCTTCGACTTGGACAGGACCTCGACGGGCCTTTTCCCTGTGAGCAGCTCAAGCAACACCACTCCAAAACTGTATATGTCTCCCCTCAGTGTGGCCACCCATGCGTGCCCGTACTCGGGAGGAATATAACCCAGAGTGCCGACCAGCTCAGTTGTGACATGTGTGTCATAGGGACGGATCAATCTGGCAAGCCCGAAATCTGCAACATAAGCTTTGAAATCTCTGTCAAGAAGGATGTTGCTGGACTTGATATCACGATGTACAATGTGTGGCTTGCAGATATTGTGGATGTAAAAAAGGCCCCGGCTTGCTCCTTGTGCAATCTCTAGCCTTGTTGGCCAGTCAAGCAATGTGTTGCCATTGTCCCTGTTGTGAAGCCAATCATCCAGGCTACCATTCTCCATGTAAGAATATATGAGGAGCCTCGAGTTTCCCTGGATGTAGTAGCCCCATAGAGGCACAAGGTTGTCATGTTTCGCCACGGTGAGTGCGTCAACCTCTGCGGTGAATTCTCTTTCCATGAGACACATTTCGCCGTTGAGCTTCTTGATGGCAAGCTTGGGTCCATTCGGCAGCTCTGCCTTGTAAACTAGACCATTACCTCCGCAGCCGATGATGTTCTGCTGGTCAAAGTTATTTGTGGCCTTTAAGATATCATGGAAGGTGATTTTGCCTGATTCTCCCTTGCCTTGAGGTACCATCACCAAAATGCTTCCTTTCATCACATTGCACAAGTCATCTGATGCAGAAGTAAATGAACTTGCCTCTATGTCGCCATTGCTGCTACCCTTGTTTTGGTGGACAGAGTTTGTTCTTCTGAGGGACATAAGCAGACGTCCCAGCAAGAACAGAATGGCAAGCCCTCCGAAGAACACACCTAATCCAACGGCAGTAATGTTCTTCTTGTTCCACCGTCTTGGGGACGCTGAAGATGATGTTGAGTTGCAGTCATTATTGATCATAGGGCCACATAGCTTTGGATTCCCACTGTAGCTAGAATTTGAAAAAGAATCAAACTGTCCTCCACTTGGAACTTTCCCTTCTAGCTTGTTGTTGGAAACATCAAATTTGGAAAGGAAGTGCAGACCATTCAGTGCAGATGGTATTGCACCTGTGAGCTGGTTGTTCGACAGATCGAGTGTTTGCAGGTTTGTGAGGTTGCAGATTTCTTGTGGTATTCCACCAGTTAAGCTGTTGGAGCTTAAATTAAGGATGTCAAGCATTTTTAGCTGACCAATCTCAGGGGGAATCACACCAGTGAAATTATTGTTGTCCAGACACAATTTGTTGGGAAAAGCACTGACCATCCGGTATTGACGTAATGGTGTCCAAAATACAGGCAACTCAAGGAACTTTGGGTCCAGCTTAGCAGCATTTTTCTCTGATAGTAACATCGGCATCTTTGTCAATGCAGCTGGTATATCCCCTGTAAGTTTGTTGCTTGATATATCTAGAAAGAACAGGAAGCCCAGCCCATCAATCCAGGATGGTATCGGTCCAGTGAGTTGATTCATTGACAGGTCTAGCATCTCCAATTTTTCAAGCTTTGATATCCAAAGCGGGATTTGCCCAACCAATGGGCAATCATCTATGGTGAGTACCTGAAGCTTCTCAAAACCATCAATTGTTTCATCCTGTGGTATGGCTTCACCCTTGAAGTTGGTTCCAATAAGCAGGGAGGTGAGATTCTTGCAGCTCTTGAGCATCTGAAGTGCATTTGTGATATTTGTAAAAGAGTTGCCGGTGATTGAAAAGAAGGAGAGGGACCTGAGATTTCCAATGCTTGGTGAGAACTGGCCATGGAATTGATTGAAAGCCAGACGTAACGCAACTAGGTTGGTGCATGAGTAGATACTTTCAGGAATTGTACCAGTGAAGTTGTTCAATGAAAAATCAGCTGTCCTCAGATCCAACATGGTGAAGTTGACTTTGCTAAGTTCCCCGGTAAAACTGTTGTTTCTGATGGTAATGTATCTGAGATTTGAGCAGTTACCTAGGGCCGGTGGCAGCTCACCAGACATCTTGTTGTTGTCCAAGTAGAGTTGCTCCAATCTTGTTAACTGGCCGACAGAATCCGGAATCTTGCCACTGAGGCCAGTCGATCCAAGATTAAGGACAGTCAGATTGCTTAGTTTTGCTATGTGGGAGCCATCAATAACTCCTTGCAAGAAATTGTTGGGTAAGGAGAGCTGCTCCAGTGAGGTAGCATTGAAGAGTTCCGGCGGGAGAGCTCCGCTGAGGTTATTGTGTCCAACCTTGAGCACTTTCAGCATGGAGCAACTGCCAAGCCCTGGGGGAATGTTGCCACTGAATTGGTTGAAACAAAGGTCAAGCATGTCAAATAAGGGGGCGTTGGTGCAGAGAGAAGATGGTATTTGTCCTGTGAAGGTGTTGTTGCTCGCATTAAGGGCAACCAGATTCCTCATCGCCCCCCATGTTGTTGATGGAAACTGGCCTCCAAACAAATTGCTTGAGATATTCAGCACCTGCAGAGGAAGGTTGGTATCTGAGGCTTGCAGCTCTTGCAGATGACCATCGAGGTGGTTGAAGCTGACGTCGAGGACAGTAATGCTTCTGGAGAACACCAATTCTGCCGGTAGACTGCCTTCAAGCGAATTATGGGACAGGTTGAGGCGCTTGAGGCCAGCAAGATCGCCGAGGGATGGCGAGACGAGCCCTCTGAGACCTCTGGAAGCCACAAAGACATCTGTGACCGTGCCGTCGCCGCTGCAGAGGACGCCTTCCCATTGGCAGCAGTCCGTGCCGTTCACCCACGACACGTTGAGACTGCCGCTGCCGCCCGGCACGAGCCCGCCCAGGAAGCCGAGGAGGGCGCTCCTCTCCTGCTCCGTGCAGGAGCTGGTTGGCGAGACGAAGCAGAGCAGAAGGGCGACAGCAACAAGGCCGGCGAACGGCGTGGATGATTTGGTGGTGTATCTGCTGCTGCTGCTACGGCATGATGAGCTGAGCGGCTGCATGGTTCCCTCTCATGAAACTCGGCTAACGCAGGGCTGCTTTTGCGCTACTCGGACCCTGATTGCCTAGGGAACCACCATGGGCGATGGGTTCGTGGCGCAGAGCAGCATGGAGGAGGAAGAAGCTGCCTGCCGTTGCCTCGAAGAAAATGGCTAAGGTGAGGCGCTATGGACGCATTCACATCCTAATCGGCTCCTTTTGCACGTTTGCCACTAGCGTGTTTTTCAGCCCATGGAGGAAAAGGAGAATGCTGCTGTGTGGGCCCCGTTCCTCATGTTTGACCTCGTTGCTTGGGCCAGCCGCCAGCCTCCGGTTCTGGTATGCAAAAGTCCAACTTCCCTATGCAATACGACTATACATTTTAGCTGTTGTATATCCTTGTCTAGGATCTCGTCACCTCGCTTTGGAAGTTGGTGTTGAATACTGCGCCATGCCCGTATAATAATTCACCAGCTACGTATATCTATGCATATCTTTCTGGCTCATTGGTACGACCCTGACGCTCAGGAAAACCAAACTGTAAACTATCAACAACTTACTGTCAGTATTTGCATGTCACCGGCGAAAATCGACAGCCATTGACATGATAGCCGTTGATAGATTCTCACCGCTAGCGCGCGGAATAGGAAAATTATTTACTGGAAAAAAAGGAGTTAGGTCGTATTTTTTTCAGCTGTCATTTGAAAAAATTGTGCCCTTACACGTGGAGCTTCTTTGCTGAGAAGGCGGGTTTCTTTCATTATTGAACAGGGAAAGAAAGGCGGGCGTCGTCGTCGACGCATGAAAGGAACCGGTGCTGAAGATTCCAGCGTCTGCAAGGCACTTCTCTTCTTTTTCCGCTAGTGGTAGGTACATGTAGAGAGCACTTGGAGCTTATCTCTGGGATGGAGCGCGCACATAATCTGATCTGATAAAGCAATCAATGATTAACGTCGTCGTCGAACGTCGTTGATGTGTGTGGGTGCGTGGTTTGATTGCTCAACTCAAAGGCGGATAATGGCGAGATTTGGTGTGAGGCGCGGCCCGTAGACCCGCACTAGTTCGCAGATTTTGAGTGCAGTTCTTCTGCTTCATTACCTTTTTTCAAATTATGTATGCAGTTTCTCTTCCTTTTGTTTTGTTTTTGCATGTACCTTTTCTTTCTACCTGTTGGTCGAAATACGCCGGAAAGGTATTTTTGGGAGTGGGTGGGTACCCCGTTCTTGACCCTGCCCGAGGCGTTTACTTTTTGGAGCTCCGTTGGGGAGGGAGAGGGAGGGGTGATGTGCACGTCTGCAGGAAGCTTTTCTTTCCGGTTTGTTTTCCTCCTTTGGACCTACCGAGAGTATGACCTAGAGGCCACCTCCTCTCTGACCCATGCACGGATCACGACAAGAAAACACACATCAAGCAGCGAGCTAGCGTAGCGTGCGTGGGATTCAATTCGAGATGGCCACTTGAGCAAAAGTCGCCGGAGGCTGTAGCAGCCATGGAGCTGTGAGCTGCATGCATGTGCTGTCGCACATTCCAGTCTACGTTGATGGATCCATCGATCCACGTAGAGATATGGATCAAACTACTAAATGCCATCCACGGAGTACCATCTTCTTATTTTTGCGGGGAGAAGATGCCATCCATCCACTATCTGCAAGTGAGCTAGGTTTATAATCTAACCATTTTACATAATGATGGTGGCGACGTGGCTCTCCATTAGTCAGTTCTACTGGATTCGATCTGAGATATTTTTCTTGTCCGTCGCCATTGATTTATCACGGATGCCGCGTGTGGTGGTCGTCTCTGTCTAAGAGAAAAATGACGGTCATGTCTGAATCAAACTATGCAACTCAGAGTATCTCCAATAGCTGCCCTACAATAGGGCGCCAAAACTTGCATTGGAATAAAATTTGGGGCATAAAAATTTGTGCACAATTGCATATGTATTGAACAAAATATAAACTTTGAATATAATTTAACTTTGCAGAATCACCACACACATAAGAATGAACAATATATTAACTACAACTTCGAATCCACGTATCAAATTACAACAGTTTAACATATTGAACGAAACAGGCTTCTAATTTCCCCGAATCAAACCATGCAACTCAGGCCTCCACTTTCTTTTTTGTAGGGAATTCATACTTCCACTCGGTAACCCGAGGGGGAAACTTACTTATCCCACTTGTTGTTGCCATCTGCCAGTATGCAAATATTTCTGAAAAGTTGGAAATATGGACCGGAGATCTATCTATTAGGTAACAAAATTTTAAATTCAAATTCAATTTGTATACTAAGAAACAATACCGAGATATGTCCTTATTTTTCTAGATTTTTTCTTCATGTGTATATCGAATTGAGGATTAAAATGTGACATGATAGATCCATCTTGTTGGAGTGTTGTCAATTTTTGTTGGAATCGTTATTACGTTTTTGACGAACAGATTGTGAAATGTTGGGTGAGGCTTACCAGTCATCAATTCCTCTTGGTTTAACTTCCCTTCTAAGTTTTTGATGGCATGTGGCCAGGACAATTCTTTGCTACATATGGATTTTATTTTTACTCCTAGAAATCTATTTTTTGTCGAATAACTAACTCGAAATCCACTTTCTTTTGCTTAGTCATGTAAGCCACATGTATAATGTTTATTATTCACTATAGATCTTATTTAGTGCCAAATGAATCATTGTTTCCTGTTAGTTGCACCTCATGTTGTTTGCATGCTGGTGTAGGTTTGATGTTCTCATGTGTTGTTTCAAAAATATGTACGATAGATCTTAAGCGGTTTTGTTTTGCACAACGATAACCACTTGGTTCGGTGCATGATCCTACAAAGGACAATTTATTTATAGAAAATGATTCTCCCCACTCTAGCGCATTGCCTTTCTAGGCATCTTCATCAGTGCTCCTTGTTATTCTCGGTGGCATATTTCTTACTCTTTGATGTCTATTTTTGTTCTGATAACGATCTCGAATTATCTTTCCCTAGTTTAGTCATATAAGTAGTATGCATTTTTTTAACTATAGATGCACCTGGTTTGATACATGATCCTACAGAGTATATTTTGTTTAGGGAAGATGATTCTCCCCACTCTAGATCATTGCCCTTCCGAGTGTCTTCATGTTCACTCCCTCTCATTCTAGGTAGCATAGGAATTTTGTACTCATTGATGTGTATTTTACTTCTGATAAGCAACTCAGAGTTATTTTCCCATGGTTTAGTCATATACTCCCCCCTTTCCTAAATAATAAGTCTTTTTAGACATTTCAAATGGACTACAACATACGGATGCATGTAGACATATTTTAGAGTGTAGATTCACTCATTTTGCTCCGTATGTAGTCACTTGTTGGAATCTCTAGAAAGACTTATATTTTGGGAACGGAGGAAGTAAGCACCATGTATAATAAATTAATTAAATATAGATCTTGCTCGAATTTCTTTCGATTAGTGTGAAGCACTTGAATATGATACACACTCCTACAAAGTACATTTTGGTTAGGTAGAGAACCTCTTTCTCAAAAAGAAACTATAGATCTTACTCGGATTTACTTTCCATAGTGGTAAGCACTTAGTTTGTTGCATGATCCTACAAAGTACATTTTATTTAAGGAAAATGATTCTTCACTCTAGCGCAATGCCTTTTCGAGTGCCTGCTTCGTGCCCGCTTATATTCTCATTCACATATGTTTTTCTACTCTTTGATATCTATTTTTATTCTGCTAACCAACTTGAATTCTTGTTCCCTATCCCTAGTTAACGTATAAGTGGTATGTATAACTTTTTTAACTATAAATCTTAATCAATTTTTTTATGTTAGTGGTAAGCAGTTGGTTTGATACATGAACCTACACAATGTATTTTATTTAAGGGAAATGATTCTCCTCATTGTAGTGCATTGCCTTTCCGAGTGCCTTCATGGCCGCTTCCTTCTCATTCTCTGTTGCGTATGAATTTGGCACTCATTGATATCTATTTTTTCTTCTGATAAGCAACTAAGACTTTTTTCCCATGGCTTAGTCATATAAGTGTTGGGGAACGCTGTATTTCAAAAAATTTCCTACGATCACGCAAGATCTATCTAGGAGATGCACAACAATGAGCGGGGAGAGTGTCCACATACCCTCGTAGAACGAAAGCGGAAGCGTTAAGTAACACGGTTGATGTAGTCGAACGTCTTCGTGATCCAACCGATCAAGTACCGAACGCACGTCACCTCCGCGATCTGCACACGTTCAACTCGGTGACGTCCCTCGAACTCTTGATCCAGCTGAGGCCGAGGGAGAGTTTCGTCAGCATGACGGCATGATGACGGTGATGATGAAGTTACCGACGCAGGGCTTCGCCTAAGCACTACAACGATATGACCGAGGTGGAAATCTGTGGAGGGGGTCACCGCACACGGCTAAAACAACTGGTGACTTGTGTGTTCTAGGGTGCCCCCTGCCCCCGTATATAAAGGAGCAAGGGGGAGGCCGGCCGGCCCTCATAGGACGCGCCCCAAGTAGGATTCCTACTAGGAATCCTATTCCTAGTAGGTTTCCAACAAGGGAAGAGACGGGGAAGGAAGGAGAGGGAGAGAGGGAGAGGGAAAGAGGGGGGCGTCGCCCCCTCCTAGTCCAATTCGGACTCCTCAAGGGGGGGGGGGGCAGCCCTAGGGGCCCCTCCTCTCTCTCTCACAAGGCCCATGTTGGCCTGTTAGTTCCCCTGGGGGTTCCGATAACCCCCCTAGCACTCAGATATTTATCCGGTGACCCCCGGAACTCATCCGGTGTCCGAATAACATCGTCCAATATATCAATCTTTATGTCTCGACCATTTCGAGACTCCTCTTCATGTCCGTGATCACATCCGGGACTCCGAACAACCTTCGGTACATCAAAACACATAAACTCATAATACCGATCGTCATCGAACGTTACGCCTGCGGACCCTACGGGTTCGAGAAGTATGTAGACATGACCGAGACTCATCTCCGGTCAATAACCAATAGCGGAACCTGGATGCTCATATTGGCTCCCACATATTCTACGAAGATCCTTATCGGTCAAACCGCATAACAACATACGTTGTTCCCTTTGTCATCGGTATGTTACTTGCCCGAGATTCGATCGTCGGTATCTCAATACCTAGTTCAATCTCGTTACCGACAAGTCTCTTTACTCGTTCTGTAATGCATCATCCCGCAACTAACTCATTAGTCACATTGCTTGCAAGTCTTATAGTGATGTGCATTACCGAGAGGGCCCAGAGATACCTCTCCGACAATCGGAGTGACAAATCCTAATCTCGATCTATGCCAACTCAACAAACACCATCGGAGACACCTGTAGAGCATATTTATAATCACCCAGTTACGTTGTGACGTTAGATAGCACACTAACTGTTCCTCCGGTATTCGGGAGTTGCATAATCTCAAAGTCATAGGAACATGTATAAGTCATGAAGAAAGCAATAGCAACAAACTAAACGATCATCGTGCTAAGCTAACGGATGGGTCTTGTCAATCACAACATTCTCTAATGATGTGATCCCGTTAATCAAATGACAACTCATCTCTATGGTTAGGAAACTTAACCATCTTTGATTAACGAGCTAGTCAAGTAGAGGCATACTAGTGACACTCTGTTTGTCTATGTATTCACACATGTACTAAGTTTCCGGTTAATACAATTCTAGCATGAATAATAAACATTTATCATGACATAAGGAAATATAAATAACAACTTTATTATTGCCTCTAGGGCATATTTCCTTCAGTCTCCCACTTGCACTAGAGTCAATAATCTAGATTACACAGTAATGATTATAACACCCATGGAGTCTTGGTGCTGATCATGTTTTGCTCATGAGAGAGGCTTAGTCAATGGGTCTGCAACATTCAGATCCGTATGTATCTTGCAAATCTCTATGTCTCCCTCCTTGACTTGATCGCGGATGGAATTGAAGCGTCTCTTGATGTGCTTGGTTCTCTTGTGAAATCTGGATTCCTTTGCCAAGGCAATTGCACCAGTATTGTCACAAAAGATTTTCATTGGACTCGATGCACTAGGTATGACACCTAGATCGGATATGAACTCCTTCATTTGCTGCTTCTGAAGCAGCTATGTACTCCGCTTCACACGTAGATCCCGCCACGACGCTTTGCTTAGAACTGCACCAACTGACAGCTCCACCGTTCAATATAAATATGTATCCTCTATCCGGTTTGTGACTTAGAGTCATCTAGATCAGTGTCAAAGCTTGCATCGACGTAACCATTTACGACGAGCTCTTTGTCACCTCCATAAACGAGAAACATATCCTTAGTCCTTTTTCAGGTATTTCAGGATGTTCTTGACCGCTGCCCAGTGATCCACTCCTGGATTACTTTGGTACCTCCCTGCTAAACTAATAGCAAGGCACACATCAGGTCTGGTACACAACAGTGCATACATGATAGAACCTATGGCTGAAGCATAGGGAATGACTTTCATTTTCTCTCTATCTTCTGCAGTGGCGGGCATTGAGTCTGACTCAACTTCACACCTTGTAACACAGGCAAGAACCCTTTCTTTGCTTGATCCATTTTGAACTTCTTCAAAACTTTATCAAGGTATGTGCTTTGTGAAAGTCCAATTAAGCGTCTTGATCTATCTCTATAGATCTTGATGCCCAATATATAAGCAGCTTCACCGAGGTCTTTCATTGAAAAACTCTTGTTCAAGTATCTTTTTATGCTATCCAGAAATTCTATATTATTTCCAATCAACAATATGTCATCCACATATAATATTAGAAATGCTACAAAGCTCCCACTCACTTTATTGTAAATATAGGCTTCTCTAGAAGTCTGTATAAAACCATATGCTTTGATCACACTATCAAAACGTTTATTCCAACTCCGAGATGCTTGCACCAGTCCATAAATGGATCGCTGGAGCTTGCACACTTTGTTAGCATCCTTTGGATCGATAAGACCTTCTAGTTGCATCATATACAACTCTTCTTCCAGAAATCCAATCAGGAATACAGTTTTTACATCCATTTGCCAAATTTCATAATCATAAAATGCGGCAATTGCTAACATGATTCGGACGGACTTAAGCATCGCTACGGGTGAGAAGGTCTCATCGTAGTCAACTCCTTGAACTTGTCGAAAACCTTTCGCAACAAGTCGAGCTTTGAAGATAGTAACATTACCGTCAGCGTCAATCTTCTTCTTGAAGATCCATTTATTCTCTATGGCTTGCCGATCATCGGGCAAGTCAACCAAAGTCCACACTTTGTTCTCATACATGGATCCCATCTCAGATTTCATGGCCTCAAGCCATTTCGCGGAAACTGGGCTCATCATTGCTTCCTCATAGTTCGTAGGTTCGTCATGGCCAAGTAACATGACCTCCAGAACAGGATTACCGTACCACTCTGGTGCGGATCTTACTCTCGTTGACCTACGAGGTTCGGTAGTAACTTGATCTGAAGTTACATGTTCATCATCATTAGCTTCCTCACTAATTGGTGTAGGAGTCACAGGAACTGATTTCTGTGATGAACTACTTTCCAATAAGGGAGCAGGTACAGTTACCTCATCAAGTTCTACTTTCCTCCCACTCACTTCTTTCGAGAGAAACTCCTTCTCTAGAAAGGATCCATTCTTAGCAACGAATATCTTGCCTTCGGATCTGTGATAGAAGGTGTACCCAACAGTCTCTTTTGAGTATCCTATGAACACACATTTCTCCGATTTGGGTTCGAGCTTATCAAGTTGAAGCTTTTTCACATAAGCATCGCAGCCCCAAACTTTAAAAAATGACAACTTGGGTTTCTTGCCAAACCACAGTTCATAAGGTGTCGTCTCAACGGATTTAGATGGTTCCCTATTTAACGTGAATGCAGCCGTCTCTAAAGCATAACCCCAAAACGGTAGCGGTAAATCAGTAAGAGACATCATAGATCGCACCATATCTAATAAAGTGCGGTTACGACGTTCGGACACACCATTACGCTGTGGTGTTCCGGGTGGCGTGAGTTGCGAAACTATTCTGCATTGTTTCAAATGAAGACCAAACTCGTAACTCAAATATTCTCCTCCACGATCAGATCGCAGAAACTTTATTTTCTTGCTACGATGATTTTCCACTTCACTCTGAAATTCTTTAAACTTTTTAAATGTTTTAGACTTATGTTTTATCAAGTAGATATACCCATATCTGCTCAAATCATCTGCGAAGGTCAGAAAATAACGATACCCGCCACGAGCCTCAACATTCATTGGACCGCATACATCAGTATGTATTATTTCCAATAAATCTGTTGCTCGCTCCATTGTTCCGGAGAACGGAGTTTTAGACATCTTGCCCATGAGGCATGGTTCGCAAGTACCAAGTGATTCATAATCAAGTGATTCCAAAAGTCCATCAGTATGGAGTTTCTTCATGAGCTTTACACCAATATGACCCAAACGGCAGTGCCACAAATAAGTTGCACTATCATTATCAACTCTGCATCTTTTGGCTTCAATATTATGAATATGTGTATCACTACAATCGAGATTCAACAAAAATAGACCATGCTTTAAGGGTGCATGGCCATAAAAGATATTACTCATATAAATAGAACAACCATTATTCTTAGATTTAAATGAATAACCGTCTCGCATCAAACAAGATCCAGATATAATGTTCATGCTTAACGCTGGCACCAAATAACAATTATTCAGGTCTAAAACTAATCCCGAAGGTAGACGTAGAGGTAGCGTGCCGACGGCGATCACATCGACTTTGGAACCATTTCCCACGCGCATCGTCACCTCTTCCTTAGCCAATCTTCGCTTAATCCGTAGTCCCTGTTTCGAGTTGCAAATATTAGCAACAGAACCAGTATGAAATACCCAGGTACTACTGCGAGTATTGATACGTCTCCAACGTATCTATAATTTTTGATTGTTCCATGTATATTATATTCTGTTTTGGACATTATTGGGTTTTATTATACACTTTTATATTATTTTTGGGACTAAACCTATTAACCGGAGGCCCAGCCCAGAATTGATGTTTTTTTGCCTATTTCAGAGTTTCGCAGAAAAAGAATATCAAACGGAGTCCAAACGGAATAAAACCTTCGGGAACGTGATTTTCGGAACGAACGTGATCCAGAGGACTTGGACCCTACGTCAAGACATCAACCAGGAGGGCACGAGGTAGGGGGGCGCGCCCTCCACCCTCATGGGCCCCATGTTGCTCCACCGACGTACTTCTTCCTCCTATATATACCTACGTACCCCCAAACTACCAGATACGGAGCCAAAAACCTAATTCCACCGCCGCAACCTTCTGTACCTGTGAGATCCCATCTTGGGGCCTTTTCTGGGGCTCCGCCGGAGGGGGCATCGATCACGGATGGCTTCTACATCAACACCATAGCCTCTCCGATGATGTGTGAGTAGTTTACCTCAGACCTTCGGGTCCATAGTTATTAGCTAGATGGCTTCTTCTCTCTTTTTGGATCTCAATACAATGTTCTCCCCCTCTCTTGTGGAGATCTATTCGATGTAATCTTCTTTTGCGGTGTGTTTGTTGAGACCGATGAATTGTGGGTTTATGATCAAGTTTATCTATGAACAATATTTGAATCTTCTCTGAATTCTTTTATGTATGATTGGTTATCTTTGCAAGTCTCTTCGAATTATCATTTTGGTTTGGCCTACTAGATTGATCTTTCTTGCAATGGGAGAAGTGCTTAGCTTTGGATTCAATCGTACGGTGTCCTTTCCCTGTGACAGTAGGGGAAGCAAGGCACGTATTGTATTGTTGCCATCGAGGATAACAAGATGGGGTTTATATCATATTGCATGAGTTTATCCCTCTACATCATGTCATCTTGCTTAAAGTGTTACTCTGTTCTTATGAACTTAATACTCTAGATGCATGCTGGATAGCGGTCGATGTGTGGAGTAATAGTAGTAGATGGAGGCAGGAGTCGGTCTACTTGTCTCGGACGTGATGCCTATATACATGATCATACCTAGATATTCTCATAACTATGCTCAATTCTGTCAATTGCTCAACAGTAATTTGTTCACCCACCGTAATACTTATGCTCTCGAGAGAAGACACTAGTGAAACCTATGGCCCCGGGTCTATTTTCCATCATATTAATCTTCCAACACTTAGTTATTTTTATTGCTTTTATTTTACTTTGCATCTTTATCATAAAAATACCAAAAATATTATCTTATCATATCTATCAGATCTCACTCTCGTAAGTGACCGTGAAGGGATTGACAACCCCTTTATTGCGTTGGTTGCGAGGATTTATTTGTTTGTGTAGGTGCGAGGGACTCGTGCGTGGCCTCCTACTGGATTGATACCTTGGTTCTCAAAAACCGAGGGAAATACTTACGCTACTTTACTGCATCACCCTTTCCTCTTCAAGGGAAAACCAACGCAGTGCTCAAGAGGTAGCAAGAAGGATTTCTGGCACCATTTCCGGGGAGGCCTACACCAAGTCAAGTCAAGATTTGACTCCCGACAACGAGCCATTTCTGGCGCCGTTGCCGGGGAGTCTACGCAAAAGTCAACATACCAAGTACCCATCACAAACCCTTATCTCCCGCATTACATTATTTGCCAGTTGCCTCTCGTTTTCCTCTCCCCCACTTCACCCATGCCGTTTTATTCGCCCTCTCTTTTCCGTTCGCCTCTTTTTCGCTTGCTTCTTGTTTGCTCGTGTGTTGGATTGCTTGCTTGTCATTATGGCTAGCTCGGTCTTCATCCCTTCATCTCCCGACTTTGAAGTCCTCCACTTCAAGCAAAGACAAGGGGAAAATTTAAAAGATGCTTGGTTTAGGATGCTCAAATCTTATCGTAGTTGCAATATAGAAGGAGATTTTAAAATTTTGCTTCGCAATTTTTATGTTGGGCTAACCTTGCCCCATAGACAACTCCTCGATTTTTCCGCCAAAGGTAGTGTTATTGATATTGATCCTGGTTTCTCTTATGAAATTTTAGAGGGGATAGTGGGAGTACCCCCCCTACAAAAAGGATCATCCCTTACCCAAAAAGAGACTCAAATTCTAGAGAAATTATGTGAATTACAAAAAATGTTGAACCTCTTAAAAGTATTGGTGGGAATATCAACTGCATGAATAATCTGATTACACTTTGCAATAATCGGCTGGATGCTTTAGATCAAAGGATTGCCGAGCATAACTCCATTAATAATTTGCCTACCAAAGATGGCGATACCTAGATCTATCCTTGCTTTTATGCCTAGCTAGGGGCGTTAAACGATAGTGCTTGTTGGGAGGCAACCCAATTTTATTTTTAGTTTTTTGATTTTTGCTTCTGTTTAGGAATAAATATTTGATCTAGCCTCTGGTTAGATTTGTTTTTATGTTTTAATTAGTGTTTGTGCCAAGTTAAACCTATAGGATCTTCTTAGATGATAGTTATTTGATCTTGCTGAAAATTCCAGAAACTTTCTGTTCACGAAAATAATTGTTAAAAATCACCAGAACGTGATAAAATATTGATTCCAATTGCTGCTGATCAATAAACAAATTATCTAGATCTTCCTATTTTGTCTGAATTTTTGGAGTTCCAGAAGTTTGCGTTAGTTACAGATTACTACAGACTGTTTTGTTTTTGACAGATTCTGTTTTGCTTGTGTTGTTTGCTTATTTTGATGAATCTATGGCTAGTAAAGGAGTTTATAAACCATAGAGAAGTTGGAATACAGTAGGTTTAACACTAATATAAATAAAGAATGAGTGCATTACATTACCTTGAAGTGGTGTTTTGTTTTCTTTCGCTAACGGAGCTCACGAGATTTTCTGTCCAGTTTTGTGTTGTGAAGTTTTCAAGTTTTGGGTGAAAGATTTGATGGATTATGGAACAAGGAGTGGCAAGAGCCTAAGCTTGGGGATGCCCATGGCACCCCAAGATAATCTAAGGACACCTAAAAGCCAAAGCTTGGGGATGCCCCGGAATGCATCCCCTCTTTCGTCTATTTCCATCGGTAACTTTACTTGGAGCTATATTTTTATTCACCACATGATATGTGTTTTGCTTGGAGCGTCTTGTATTATTTGAGTCTTTGTTCTTAGTTTACCACAATCATCCTTGCTGTACACACCTTTTAAGAGAGACACACATGATTCGGAAATTGTTAGAATACTCTATGTGCTTCACTTATGTCTTCTGAGTTATATAGTTTTGCTCTAGTACTTCACTTATATCTTTTAGAGCACGGCGGTAGATTTTTTTATAGAAACTATTGTTATCTCATGCTTCACTTATATCTTTTTGAGAGTCCTATAAAATAGCATGGCAATTTGCTTTAACTAAATATCATGAGAAATTTGATACTAGATAATTGTTTTGAGATATAAAGGTGGTAATATCATTGTTGTGCTAGTTGAGTAATTGTGTAATTGAAAAATACTTGTGTTGGAGTTTGTGATTCCCGTAGCATGCACGTATGGTGAACCGTTATGTAACGAAGTCGGAGCATGAGGTATTTGTTGATTGTCATCCTTTGTATGGCGGTTGGGATCGCGCGATGGTTAACTCCTACCAACCCTTCCCCTAGGAGCATGCGTAGTAGTACTTTGCTTCGAGGGCTAATAAATTTTTGCAATAAGTATATGAGTTCTTTATGACTAACGTGAGTACATGGATTATACACACACTTACCTTTCCGCAATTTTCTAGCCTCTTCGGTACCGTGCATTTCCCTTTCTCACCTTGAGAGTCGGTGCAAACTTCGCCAATGCATCCAAACCCCGTGATATGATACGCTCTATCACACATAAACCTCCTTATATCTTCCTCAAAACAGCCACCATACCTACCTATTATGGCATTTCCATAGCCATTCCGAGATATATTGCCATGCAACTTTCCATCGTTTCGTTTATCATGACACGTTCCATCATTGTCATATTGCTTTGCATGATCATGTAGTTGACATTGTATTCGTGGCAAAGCCACCATTCATAATTCTTTCATACATGTCGCTCTTGATTCATTGCATATCCCGGTACACAACCGGAGGCATCCACATAGAGTCATATTTTTTTCTAAGTATTGAGTTGTAATTCATGAGTTGTAAGTAAATAAAAGTGTGATGATCATCATTATTAGAGCATTGTCCCAAGTGAGGAAAGGATGATGGAGACTATGATTCCCCCACAAGTCAGGATGAGACTCCGGACTAAAAAAAAGAGGCCATAAAAAAAGGTCCAAATAAAAAATGAGAGAAAAAGAGAGAAGGGACAATGTTATTATCCTTTTACCGCACTTGTGCTTCAAAGTAGCACCGTGATCTTCATAATAGAGAGTCTCTTATTTTGTCACTTTCATATACTAGTGGGAAATTTCATTATAGAACTTGGCTTGTATATTCCAATGATGGGCTTCCTCAAAATGCCCGAGGTCTTCGTGAGCAAGCAAGTTGGATGCACACCCACTTAGTTTCTTTTTGAGCTTTCATACACTTATAGCTCTAGTGCATCCGTTGCATGGCAATCCCTACTCCTTGCATTAACATCAATTGATGGGCATCTCCATAGCCCGTTGATTAGCCTCGTTGATGTGAGACTTTCTCCTTTTTTGACTTCCCACATAACCCCTACCACTATACCTTATTCCACCATAGTGCTATATCCATGGCTTGCGCTCATGTATTGTGTAAGAATTGAAAAGGCTGAAGCGCGTTAAAAAGTATGAACCAATTGCTTGGCTAAAACCGGGGTTGTACATGATATGAATATTTTGTGTGGGGAAGATGGAGCATAGCCAGACTATATGATTTTGTAGGGATAACTTGCTTTGGCTATGTTATTTTGATAAGACATGATTGCTTGGTTAGCATGCTTGAAGTATTATTGTTTTTATGTCAACATTAAACTCTTATCCTGAATCATATTAAAACTGAACATCCGTGCCACAATAAGAAGAATTACATTGAAATTATGCTAAGTAGCATTCCACATCAAAAATTCTGTTTTTATCATTTACCTACTCGAGGACGAGCAGGAATTAAGCTTGGGGATGCTTGATACGTCTCCAACGTATCCATAATTTTTGATTGTTCCATGCTATATTATATTCTGTTTTGGACATTATTGGGTTTTATTATACACTTTTATATTCTTTTTGGGACTAACCTATTAACCAGAGGCCCAGCCCAGAATTGCTGTTTTTTTGCCTATTTCAGAGTTTCGCAGAAAAAGAATATCAAACGGAGTCCAAACGGAATGAAACCTTCGGGAACATGATTTTCGGAACGAACGTGATCCAGAGGACTTGGACCCTACGTCAAGACATCAACCAGGAGGGCACGAGGTAGGGGGGTGCGCCTACCCCCCTGGGCGCGCCCTCCACCCTTGTGGGCCCCACGTGGCTCCACTGACGTACTTCTTCCTCCTATATATACCTACGTACCCCAAACTACGAGATATGGAGCCAAAAACCTAATTCCACCGCCGCAACATTCTGTACTCGTGAGATCCCATCTTGGGGCCTTTTCCGGAGCTCTGTTGGAGGGGCCATCGATCACGGAGGGCTTCTACATCAACACCATAGCCTCTCCGATGATGTGTGAGTAGTTTACCTCAGACCTTCGGGTCCATAGTTATTAGCTAGATGGCTTCTTCTCTCTTTTTGGATCTCAATACAATGTTCTCCCCCTCTCTTGTGGAGATCTATTCGATGTAATCTTCTTTTGCGGTGTGTTTGTTGAGACCGATGAATTGTGGGTTTATGATCAAGTTTATCTATGAACAATATTTGAATCTTCTCTGAATTCTTTTATGTATGATTGGTTATCTTTGCAAGTCTCTTCGAATTATCATTTTGGTTTGGCCTACTAGATTGATCTTTCTTGCAATGGGAGAAGTGCTTAGCTTTGGATTCAATCGTACGGTGTCCTTTCCCTGTGACAGTAGGGGAAGCAAGGCACGTATTGTATTGTTGCCATCGAGGATAACAAGATGGGGTTTATATCATATTGCATGAGTTTATCCCTCTACATCATGTCATCTTGCTTAAAGTGTTACTCTGTTCTTATGAACTTAATACTCTAGATGCATGCTGGATAGCGGTCGATGTGTGGAGTAATAGTAGTAGATGGAGGCAGGAGTCGGTCTACTTGTCTCGGACGTGATGCCTATATACATGATCATACCTAGATATTCTCATAACTATGCTCAATTCTGTCAATTGCTCAACAGTAATTTGTTCACCCACCGTAATACTTATGCTCTCGAGAGAAGACACTAGTGAAACCTATGGCCCCGGGTCTATTTTCCATCATATTAATCTTCCAACACTTAGTTATTTTTATTGCCTTTTATTTTACTTTGCATCTTTATCATAAAAATACCAAAAATATTATCTTATCATATCTATCAGATATCACTCTCGTAAGTGACCGTGAAGGGATTGACAACCCCTTTATTGCGTTGGTTGCGAAGATTTATTTGTTTGTGTAGGTGCAAGGGACTCGTGCGTGGCCTCCTACTGGATTGATACCTTGGTTCTCAAAAACTGAGGGAAATACTTACGCTACTTTACTGCAGCACCCTTTCCTCTTCAAGGGAAAACCAACGCAGTGCTCAAGAGTTAGCAAGTATTAGTAAGGTACACATCAATAACATGTATATCACATATACCTTTTTTCACTTTGCCATCCTTCTTATCCGCCAAATACTTGGGGCAGTTCCGCTTCCAGTGACCAGTCCCTTTGTAGTAGAAGCACTCAGTCTCAGGCTTAGGTCCAGACTTGGGCTTCTTCACTTGAGCAGCAACTTGCTTGCCGTTCTTCTTGAAGTTCCCCTTCTTCCCTTTACCCTTCTTCTTGAAACTGGTGGTCTTGTTGACCATCAACACTTGATGCTCCTTCTTGATTTCTACCTCCACAACCTTTAGCATTGCGAAGAGCTCGGGAATTGTCTTATCCATCCCTTGCATATTATAGTTCATCACGAAGCTTTTGTAGCTTGGTGGCAGTGATTGAAGAACTCTGTCAATGACACTATCAACCAGAAGATTAACTCCTAGCTGAGTCAAGTGATTATGATACCCAGACATTTTGAGTATATGTTCATTAACAGAACTATTCTCCTCCATTTTGCAACTGTAGAACTTATTGGAGACTTCATATCTCTCAATCCGGGCATTTGCTTGAAATATTAACTTCAACTCCTGGAACATCTCATATGCTCCATGACGTTCAAAACGTCGTTGAAGTCCCGGTTCTAAGCGTAAAGCATGGCACACTGAACTATCGAGTAGTCATCAGCTTTGCTCTGCCAGGCGTTCACAACGTCCGGCGTTGCTCCTGCAGCGGGTCTTGCACCTAGCGGTGCTTCCAGGACGTAATTCTTCTGTGCAGCAATGAGAATAATCCTCAAGTTACGGACCCAGTCCGTGTAGTTGCTACCGTCATCTTTCAACTTAGCTTTCTCTAGAAACGCATTAAAATTCAAAGGAACAGTAGCACGGGCCATTGATCTAGAACAACATAGACATGCAAAATACTATTAGGTACTAAGTTCATGATAAATTAAAGTTCAATTAATCATATTACTTAAGAACTCCCACTTAGATAGAAATTCCTCTAATCATCTAAGTGATCACGTGATCCATATCAACTAAACCATGTCCGATCATCACGTGAGATGGAGTAGTTTTAAATGGTGAACATCACTATGTTGATCATATCTACTATATGATTCACGCTCGACCTTTCGGTCTCAGTGTTCCGAGGCCATATCTGCATGTGCTAGGCTGGTCAAGTTTAACCCGAGTATTCTGCGTGTGCAAAACTGGCTTGCACACGTTGTATGTGAACGTAGAGCTTATCACACCCAATCATCACATGGTGTCTCGGCACGATGAACTGTCGCAACGGTGCATACTCAGGGAGAACACTTATACCTTGAAATTTAGTGAGAGATCATCTTATAATGCTACCGCCGAACTAAGCAAAATAAGATGCATAAAGGATAAACATCACATGCAATCAATATAAGTGATATGATATGGCCATCCACTTGTAGAAAAAGGGTCAAATGTGAAGCACATTAGTGCCGGTTCCAACGGCTAGCCGGACACTCTCATTAGTACCGGTTCGTGGCGAACCTTTAGCACCGGTTCGTGCCACGAACCGGTACTAAAGTGAGTGGTGGCAGGATGTTGTCAGTCTGGGGCCCCTCCAGCACCTTTAGTACCGGTTCGTGGCACGAACCGGTGCTAAAGTTCATCCTACATAAACCCTTCGTCCACCCGAGCTCGCTCTGTTCTTCCCCTTTCCCCTCTCCTCTCTGTTCTTCCCCTCTTCCTCTCGAGCTCATCACACATTTTGCCCAAAATTTGTCAAGATTTGAAGGCCCCCATCCATTCGAATGATCACAAAGGTTAGCAACTTTGTCCTGTCATCTCTCATTGCTAGATTAGCTCTTGCAATGCTTTGTATAGTGATTAATTTGTGAGTTTAGTAATTTGGGAGGAATTATATGTGCTAGTATTTAATTTATATGCAATTTGAGGTCAAAAATAACACTTAGTTTGCATATGTAGGTGTGGTTTACTTAGTGCCTTCTAAATCTCCGTCGTAACCATCGTCGATCGCCCGCATCGTCCCGTTGCCGGCACCACCTTGTGGTGAGCCTCTTGTTCATGAATGTTTTACATTACCAAATTGATGTTTGTGTGATTTGGATATATAGTTACTCGTATAATTATCTTACCCATACGTTGTTTGTTATACACAGTGCCATGGTTTTGATATCCGTCCCCGTCGGCCCTCGTCCTTGTTATGATTCAGATGTGGTATATTCTCTTTTAAAACTAGTTGTTGCATTTCGTGTTTATGACAAATTATGCCCATCAAGTTGACAGAGATATTTTTATCTAGGAGGTATGTGAACCAGAAATTCCAACCGACCCTATTGTCGAGAGGTTAAATTTAGTTGAAAGAGAAAATGAGTATTTGAAAGAAAAATTGAAAAGAATTGAAGGGGAGAAGATGGAATTGGAGTTGCATGTTGCCGATGTCGTCGATGATCACAAGATCAAGATGGAGAAAATGCGCTTGAAGATTAGAAAGATTAGAAAATATGCCATTGATAGTGAGGCCTGGTATCATTATGCTATTGGATCAATTGTTACCTTAGTTGCGATCTTGATCACATTTGTTGTTGCATTTAAATGCTTTAGCTAGAGAGTTATTTGTTTGTTGCATTTAAGTGTTGTATGAACTATATCTATGTATGAACTTTATGTATGAACTTGTATTAATTTGGTCTTTTCGGTGTTGTGTAATGAAGATGAGCCGACAATGGATGTATGATGACCGATGCTCTCCCGAGTTCATTAATGGCGTGCATACTTTCCTGCTTGCGGCTGAGGCAAACAAGCGGGCGAATGGTTTTATGCCTTGTCCATGTGCTTTCTGTAAGAATGATCACAATCACTCTACGTCAAGAACCATTCACGTCCACCTGTTTAAGTCCGGTTTCATGCCCCACTATAATGTTTGGACCAAGCACGGAGAAAGAGGGGTTATGATGGAAGACAATGAAGAAGAAGAGGACAACGGCAGCTATCCTGGCCATGGGTTCCCTGAATACGATGATACAACAATGGGGGAAGAAGCTGAGCCGGCAATGCGGGAAGAAGCTGAAGAAGAGGCATGAGATGAGCCCGCTAATGATCTAGGTCGGGCCATTGCCGATGCAAAGAGAAACTGCGCAAGTGATTTGGAGAAGAATAAGTTGCAGCGCATGTTAGAGGATAACAAGAAATTGTTGTACCCGAATTGCGAAGCTGACAAGAAAAAGTTGGGCACCACACTGGAATTGCTGCAATGGAAGGCTGAGAATGGTGTATCTGACAAGGGATTTGGAAAGTTGCTGGTAATGATAAACAATATGCTTCCAAAGGACAACGAATTTCTCAAGGGTACGTATGAAGCAAAGAAGGCTGTCTACCCTCTAGGGTTAGAGGTGCAGAAGATACATGCATGCCCTAATGACTGCATCCTCTACCGCGGTGAGTACGAGGATTTGAACGCTTTCCCGTTATGCGGTGCATTGTGCTATAAGATCAGCCGCGATGACCCTGGTGATGTCGAGGGCGAGCGCCCCAGGAAGAAGATTCCTGCCAAGGTGATGTGGTATGCTCCTATAATACCACGGTTGAAACGTTTGTTCCAAAACAAAGAGCATGCCTAGGTGATGCGATGGCACAGAGAAGACCGTAAGAATGATGGAGAGTTGAGAGTACCCACTGACGGGTCGCAGTGGAGAAAAATCGAGAGAAAGTACGGGAAGGATTTTGCATATGACGCAAGGAACGTATGGTTTGGTCTAAGCGCAGATGGCATTAATCCTTTTGGGGAGCAGAGCAGCAACCATAGCACCTGGCCTGTGACTCTATGTTTGTATAACCTTCCTCCTTGGTTGTGCATGAAGCGGAAGTTCATTATAATGCCAGTGCTCATCCAAGGCCCTAAGCAACCCGGCAACGACATTGATGTGTACCTAAGGCCTTTAGTTGAAGAACTATTGCAACTGTGGAATGGAACAGGTGTACGTGCGTGGGATGAGCACATGGGGGAAGAATTTGACCTAAAGGCGTTGCTGTTCATGACCATCAATGATTGGCCTGCTCCCAGTAGCCTTTCAGGACAGACAAACAAGGGATACCGTGCATGCACGCACTGTTTGGATGATACCGACAGTATATATTTGGACAATTGTAGGAAGAATGTGTACCTGGGACATCGTCGATTTCTTCCGAGCAGGCATCCCGTAAGAAAGAAAGGCAAGCATTTCAAAGGTGAGGCGGATCACCGGACGAAGCCACTACATGAATCAGCTATTTTGCCGTCTGCCACGGCGGACGGCAAAGGCATGAACGGCGGACGGCAAAGGCCTTTGCCGTCAGCCGCGGACGGCAAAAGGCTCCGGCAAAGTAGGCTACGGTAAACAGCTACTTTGCCGTCTGCTTTCGGGCGGCTGACGGCAAAGGCCCTTTGCCGTCTGCCGCGGACGGCAAAGAGAGCGGACGGCAATAATTGCGCTGTCAGTCCATTAAGTGGCTAACGGCAGGCCTTTGCCGTCCGCGGCAGACGGCAAACTTTCTAGTGTCTTTGCCGTCCGCCGTATGATGTCAGCTACACGTCACTACATGGCAGGCCTTTGCCGTCTGCCGCTGACGGCAAAATTGTTTACTCTTTGCCTTCTGCCACTGTAGGCAAACTGACCAAATGGGTCAGCTCCCAGGAAGCACCGCTGGATGCCACGTGGCTTCTTTTCCGTCCGCGGCAGACGGCAAAGAGCTCTTTGCCGTCGGTGGCAGACGGCAAAGAGCCTGCATATTGGCTCTTTTTTCTGTTTTTTATTAAATCCAACAATTCTCACAGCAAATATATATGACATATATAGATATATTTCACAGGCATTCATATCACATATATCCAGCACATAAGTTCCATACATTCATACATAAGCAAGTTCAATCCATTCATACATAAGCAAGTTCCATCCATACATATTACATAAGCAAGTTCCATCCATCCATTCATACATAAACAAGTTCCATCCATACATAAACAAGCACTCCATAGCAAGCTAGCTTCCATGAAGTGAATGAAATCTGCAAAATGGCAAAATAAGAAAGTTAGAAATAGGTGACTAGAATAAGAAGACTAGAACAAGAAGAGTAGAACAAGAAGAAGACTAGAACAAGAAGAGTAGAACAAGAAGAAGACTAGAACAAGAAGAGTATGTCATTTATGAGCTAACTTACGTGAAATGGATCATATATGAGCTAACTAAGTTGAAATGGGTCGTTTATGAGCTAGCTAAGGTGAAATGGATCATTTATGAGCTAACTTAGTTGAAATGGGTCGTTTATGAGCTAACTAAGGTCAAATGGATCGTTTTTGAGGTAACTAAGGTGAAATGGATCGTTTTTTAGCTAACTTAGGTGAAATGGATCATTTATGAGCTAACTTAGTTGAAATGGATCGTTTTTGAGCTAACTTAGGTGAAATGGATCATTTATGAGCTAATTTAGTTGAAATGGATCTTTTTGAGCTAACTTAGGTGAAATGGATCATTTAAGAGCTAATTTAGGTGAAATGGATCGTTTTTGAGCTAACTTGGTGAAATGGATCGTTTATGAGCTAAATTAGTTGAAATGGATCGTTTATGAGATAACCTAGGTAAGATGGGTCATTTTGGAGTTAACCTAGGTGAAATGGGTCATTTTAAAGCTAACGTAGGTAAAATGGATCATTTAGGAGCTAATCTAGGTAAAATGGGTCATTTTTGAGCTAACTTGGATGAACTGGATCATTTATAAGCTAACCAAGGTAAAATGGGTCATTTTAGAGCTAACTTAGGTAAAATGGATCGTTTATGAGCTAACTAAGCTAATTATGCAATTTTTGACATAAGTAAGCTAAGTACAGATCGTTTTAGAGCTAACTTAGGTAAAATGGATGGTTTTGGAGGTCAGTAAGCTTATTAAGTCATTTTGGAGGAGAAGAAGCTAAGTCTAGGTCATTATGGTAAGCATTGGAGGAAATAAAGCTAAGTCTAGGTCTTTATGCATGTGTTAAGCAAAACACTAGATAAACTTACCATGATCCAGGAGGTGTAGGAGCGGGCTGGCTCGTGTCGGTAGCTGGAGAAGGATCGTGCGATGCTTGTCTGGAGTTACGCTGCACCAAAGATCATTTCCAATGTCTTGTTAGCATGATGACACTCAAATGTTAAGACTAGCAAGTAATGTCCATTCAAATTAAACTCACCGTGGTCCCAGGAGCAATCACTGGCATCGGCGGAGCGGTCTGACCGGTCTTCTCGCACACAGACTGCACATTTGGTTTTGACGACTCAGTCATACTAGTTAGTAATGAGACAAACACTACATGAATGTTTTGGCTAATCTGCAGAAGAAACTTACCACAAGGAGCTCGTACATGGCCCTTGCCTGCATGTCATTCCGTGCCCTCTCCTCCTCCAACATCTTTGTCGTCCTCTCCTCCAACTCCCGCTGCCTCTCCGCCGCCTCCGCCAGAAGTTTCTCCGTTCTATCTCTCTCACTCTGTATAGCAGCCTGCAACACCACTCACATGACCATTTGTAATCATTGATGGAAGCGCACACAATGTAATGGAGAAAGATAGCTGAGTACGTATCACTAACCTTGATGGCGAGTTGCACTGGCCGTTCACGAGGCCTTATCTCAGGAGCGGAGCTCGACTGGCGCGCCTTGATCTCCGGGAGAGTGCTAGGACAACGGATAAGTCCATCTCCAATGGCTATGGAGCCATGGGACCTCCCGCCACCAGATATCATCACCAGCTCTGGATCAATGGGACCCTGGCTCGGGTTAAAGTCCTCCCCTTTCCTCGCCTTCCCCTCATCTCTATATCTCACGAGCTTGTTGTGGGAGGAGATGTTGGTGAAGTTGTTTGCATCATCGAGGTCAGACTGAGAGAATGCCTTGACTTTCTTGAAAGAGGCAGTGTGGGCCATGGCATACAGGTCGTACACCTCTGGCACCTTATCCACCTTATTGTGGCGTGCCTGAAAGAGAGAAACAATGTAAATTAGTAATTAAAGGGCTCAAGCTAGCATGATGAATGAATTGCATGAATCATGAAGCAAACCACATACCCAGTTCCGCCCGAACTGATATAAGTTGGAGCTGCCTTGATGGTGTGGCACACCTTCCATTTGGGCACGTTTGTCCTTGGCCTCGTTGTGGAGGGCTAGCCATTCTTTTGAGCACCACTCATTGACCAACACCTCCCAACAATCCATCCGATCCGCACACCATCTCGGAGGCGCCTAAGTTAGCAAATAGAAACTTGAGCGCTACGGCTAAGAATTACTAAATGAAGGAACTTAAGTAGAAGGCCTTAAGAATTACCTTCATGTACTGCTCCTTACTCAGGAACTTATCGCGGCACGCCGGCTTGGTCTTCTTGATACCACGCAAGGCGTAGTAGTCTCGAACAGCCTGCACCCGAGCCTCGTGCCGTAAGTTCTGTAGTAGGCGCTTGCAGACGTTCTCGATAACATGTGCCGCGTCCTCCTCGTATCCCTCCTCACACCTGTAGAATGTCTGCAATCAAATGAGACAATATTGATTAGTACAATTAATAACTAGCTAGTTGAAGATTTTTAAATGTGTAAAGGAGAAATTACCCAGAACTTTCTGATCACCATGTCTGCCCTCGTGTCGCACAAGACACCGTCGATAATCTCATCCGGCGGGGCCGGGGCAGCCAAGTAGTGCTCCCAGCTCAATCCAAGCTCTGGAAGCCGACCCTCACCAGGCAACGTGACAAACCCCGGGAAGTTTTGCCGGCAAAGAACTCCAAGGACGGAGTTGGGCCGGCGGACACTATGATGGTGGTCCCAACCCCTGCAGCATGACAAGGCCAACGCATTAGTTATTTGAAGAAACGTGAATGCAGAAGGTACAAAAATATTAAATGCACTTACCTCTCCCCATCAGGGAAAATCAACCACCTCTGCTCGCGGGTCGCCGGCACGGACGGGAGCCGTGTAGCACCACGCTGGTAGACGGTGCCCCCCTCCTCCTCAATATCAGTCGGCTCCCCGCCATCATCAGCATGGCCACTCGGCTCCTCGGGCTGATCCGGCCAGGTACCCCATCCGGACGTGTGCTCCTCCGGGGTCTCGTGGGCCGAAGGCCAGTCGACCCGAGGCTCGTGGGCCCAAGACCCGTGGACCGGAGGCTCGTGGACCGGAGTTCGTGTAGCCTCCTCCTCGGACGAGTCCACCCTAGCAGTCACGTGCTCGGGTGAAACAGCTGGGGGTGGCGGCGAGGAAGGCGCCGTAGCAGTCACCCTACCTCCTCTCCCGCGACCACGTGCCCCACCTCCTCTCTTCCTACCTCGTCCCCTGCTGGGCACCGCGGTCGACGAAGAAGGGCCCGGCGGTGTCGCCATACTGTCCAGCAACGCTCGGCGGAGAGGTGCGTGTGGAATGGAAGACCTCAGACCACGCGCCGACGAAGAAGGGGCCTTGGCGCGCTCCCGACCAGCGCCCACCATCTTTCAACACCTGCCATGACAAACAGTAAACAAAATTAGTACAACATAAAAAAAAGACCGACATGAATAATAATATGTGTATCACTTAAGTGTATCATCATCAAGTACAACATAAAAATTTTAATACCTGACACTACTAATAATCTCGATCAGTATCATCAATAAATGCATAATCATCATCATCACTATAATCAATGACGGGCTCATAGGGTTCAGTGGCATCAACATGTGGAAGGCCACCTTGACGTAATCGGTCAAGCAATGACAGGTCATCCGCAGCAGTAACCTCTTCTTGTTCCGGCTCTTCTTGTTCCTCCTCTGGGGTGATGTCGGATTCACTGTCGCTGTCTACTTCAATGTTTTGGGGTGAAGTATAGCGGTTCTTGAAACGCTTTTTGGAAAGACGTGTCTCTTGGAAGAATTCTCCTTCATATGTGTCTGGGTTAATGTGAGGTTCATAATCCTCTTCCTTTGGGGGAGATAGTCTAGCACGTGGCGGCACTTCATAAACGACATCCCAACCTTTCAGATTTGGATTAGTTTGGCAGGCCCACGGTAGATAGAATACTTGGGTCGCCTGTTGAGCCGTAATATAGACATCAGGAACATCTAAATGGGTGCTTTGGTTGATTTCAACTAGCCCTATATGTTCATGAGTCCTTCTAGTCTCCTTCGGCTGAAACCAATAACATTTGAAGACTACGACATTCGGTGGGTTTTCACCATAGAATAGAAGTTCATAAATTGCTTCAACTCTCCCATAATACTCGGTACCTCCTTCGCCGATAGCAGATACACAACAATTTGTAGACTTTCGGTCGGCCATAGATAGCTCTTTGCCATAGGTACGAAAGCGATACCCGTTGATGTCGTATTTGTCAAATGAACGGACCTTATAGTCAAAACCATTAGCGACTTGTCTCAATTCGGCGTCCATAGACTCTGAATTAGCCTACAAGTTTAATATGAAAGGATTGTTGCATTACGCACAAATTAGCGAATGAAATGAAATTGTCTAATAGAAATTACCGTTTGTTTGAACCAAGAGATGAAACCGGGATAGCCGCCTCCTTGCTTTGCGAGAAGCTCATACTCTTCGACAGAATCCTTTGGATCACCGCTCCATACGAGAATAAGGCGACGTATCGACTGTATGAAATATCCAGGAATAAGAGCAGTTCAAAGGAAATAGAAGTTGCGAAACAATGTACCGAGAACTTACTCGATGTACGGCCGCACTTCTATCAGGTTGTTGAAGATATACAACGAAATGGTCCGCCATTGTTCGTTATCCAAAGATACTGGATTTGAAACACTGGCTGGTGCGAGATTCCCTTTGAATAGGCTGAGGTTGGATCCACCCTTTTTAGGGTCGTCAGCATTGTACCGAGGCTTCGGATTATGCAAATGACGATTTTTGGCTTCGTAGTGTGCTGTCACGAAGTTTGCCGCCTCCTCAGTGATGAATGCCTCAGCCATCGATGCTTCAATTCTACGTTTATTTTTACATTTTTGTCGAAGCGTCTTCTGCATCCTCTCAGTTGGGTAGCACCAACGATTTTGCACGGCCCCCCCCAATCTTGCCTCGGTCGGGAGATGCAAAATCAAATGTTGCATTGGATTAAAGAAGCCCGGTGGAAAGATCTTCTCTAACTTGCAGATCAACTCCGGCGCCAACTCTTCCATTTCTTCTAGCACGCCAGGCGATAGTTCTTTCGCACAAAGAACACGGAAGAAATAGCTGAGTTCTGCCAGTACTAGCCATTCATCCTCAGGGATGAAGCCACGCAACATCACCGGCATTACCCGCTCAATCCATATGTGCCAATCATGACTCTTGAGACCAAATATCTTCAATTTATCAAGACTGGCTCCCCTCTTTAGATTCGCTGCATACCCATCGGGGAACATCAACTGCATTTTCACCCACAAGATAATTTCCCTCATAGCTGGCCTTCCAAGATTGAACCATGCCTTTGGCTTCGTCCAGTTCTGCTTTCCTTTCGGTTCTTTCATGTTTTGTAACGGCCTATCACATAGCGCCTCCAGATCGACTCTAGCCTTAGTATTATCCTTTGACTTCCCATCTATGCCGAACAATGTACCAAAAAGTGCCTCGGCGATATTCTTCTCAGTGTGCATCACGTCGATGTTGTGTGGGCAAAGGAGGTCTTTGAAGTAAGGCAGATCCCATAAGCATGTTTTGTGAGTCCAGGCGTGCTTAGAATTATACCCCTTGAAGTACCCTGGACGCTCTGGATCTGGCTCGAGAGCGTTTAACTGATCCAGGGTCTGTTGGCCTGTCAATGCAGGTGGTGCAGAGTTTTTGACAACTCTACCTCTGATGAAGTTCTTCTTGTCTTTCCTGAACTTATGGCGAGGATTCAGGAACTGTCTATGCATGTCGAAGCAAGAAAACTTGCGACCGGCCTGAAGCCAACGAAACTCAAGAGCTCCCTTGCATGTGGGGCACGGGAACCTTCCATGCACACACCAGCCAACGAATAGCGCATACGCCGGCAAGTCATGCGTCGAGTACATGTACCAGACACGCATTATGAAGTTCCGTTTGCTATAGGCGTCGTATGTCTTGAACCCATTATCCCAGGCTTCTTGCAATTCGTCCTTAAGCGGCTGCATGTACACATTCATATTTTTCCCCGGATAGTTGGGCCCTGGAATTATCAACGTCAGGAAAATGTTCTTTCTTTGCATAATCTGTCCGGGGGGGAGATTGAGTGGAAAGACAAATACGGGCCAACAACTGTATTGGGCTGCCGTCATACCAAACACACTGAACCCATCCGTGCTGATGCCGACTCGAGGATGCCTCGGATCTGCCGCTTTGTCAGCATGTAATTCATCAAACTTTTTCCACGCAACACCATCCGATGTGTGTACAATCATCAGATTCCCATCTGCATCTAGTTCGGTTCTTTTGCCCGTTTTGTGCCATGTCATCTGTCTGGCCGTCTCTTCGACCATGAAAAGACGTTGAAGTCTTGGTACGATTGGCATATACCGAAGAACACTAACGGGGATTTTGGTCTGTGTCTTCTCACCCATACCGTTGTCTACCACAACATACCTGGAAGACTTGCAAATGGGACAATAGTTCAAGTCCGCATAGTCAAGCCTAAACAAGACACATCCTTTCTCACAGGCATGTATCTTATCATAGGGCATCTTCAGTGCACGGAGGATTTTGTCCGACTGGTACAGGTTTGCAGGCATTACATGGCCTTTGGGTAGAAAGCGTCCAAATACTGTCATCATTGCATCGTAGCATTCTCTGCCCAAGTTGAACTGAGCCTTCAGAGCCATTACTTGTGAGATGGCATCCAACTGACAAAGCTCAGTGTGCTCATGGAGCGGACGTTTTGAAGACTCCAACATTTCATTGAAGGCCTTTGCAGATTCCTCCATCTCCTCGTCCGAATCCCGAGCATCATCGAAGTCTTGCACCATGTTTTCCATCCCGGTACCATGCTCGTCGGTGCGACAACGATCCACCTCAGCTCGGTCACGTTGGGCAGACTCACCATGAAATGTCCACACCGTATAATCGGGTGTAAAACCACTCTTCTGCAGGTGTTTGCCCATTTCAGCCTCTGTCCTCTTTTCCCAATTGCCGCACCGTAAACAGGGGCACCAGGTTTTCCTCTGGCCATTTGCAAATGCGGCTCGCACAAACCCCTTGGTTTTTGTGAATCATTCAGTGCTCCATTTGTTCTGACCAGTGTGACCGGTGTACATCCACGCACATCACTCATCTTGACTTTCAGAGCTACTAGACACACAACAAATATATATATAATTCACCATGTATATATTCATCAGTTGATCTACTTTGTGAATTTTATTACGTCCATGCAACCTACACTCTAATACGTAATGATAGGTCCTAATCCCACCCGAGTATGTTTAGATTGGGTTCATTTTCCCATGCTATGCTCCGGATCCTACGCAAAATTTCGGCAGCACCTTCCCGCTGTTCTCCTGATACACGTCTCCGCAATAAACAGAGAGGATGTGTACTCGGAGAACAACAGGGGAGGCACTGACGAAACTTATGCGTCAAATCCGGAGCAAAGCATATGGGAAAACGAACCCAATCTAAACATACTCGGGCTGTCCATGGATAGCGTTGGACAATTCGAAAGAATCAAGGTTATAAATATGCAAATGCATGCATATTGATAACTATGACGCTTTCGAACGGGAGACACATATTGGTTACGCATACTGATGATTCAAGACACATATATAGCTAGCTATCAAGTTTCATCGGCACGAACACCGGAACAGAGCAAATAATTAACGGGGGAGGAGGACATGTCATTTGTGCTCACCCACGAACGAAGGGGCAGAGCTCGTCAAACGCACGGCGAGGTCGTCGACCACCAAACCTCGCAGCGATGAAACAACTGCACATTGAAATCTACCCGATCAACACAATTATATATGATGTTTTCATAACAAAATCGAAAAATATATGACCTAACGAATAATTCACAAATATACGACCCCATCGGCCTCTGCAAGGCCAAAGAACACCTTTTCGGGAGGTGTCGGGGGTCGGGGTGTCGTGTCGGTGTCAGGGTGCCGTGTCGGGGTCGGGGTGCTGTTTCGGGGTCGGGGGTCGGGGTGTCGTGTCGGGGTCAGGGGGTTAGGGGGTCGGGTGTCGGGGTGGAGTCGGGGTCGGGTGTCGGGGTGTGGTCTCGGGGTTGGGGGGTCAGGGGGTCAGGGGGTCGGGTGTCGGGGTGTCGTGTCAGGGGGTCGGGGGGTCGGGTGTCGGGGTGTCGTGTCGGGGTCGGGGTGTGGTGTCGGAGTCGGGGTGTCGGGGTCAGGGGTCAGGGGGTCGGGGTGTCGTGTCGGGGTCGGGGTGTGGTGTCGGGGTCGGGGTGTCGGCGGGTGGGGTGAGGCCGGAGGGGTCTTCTTCTTTCTTTCTCTTCTTCTTCTTCTTCTTCTTCTTCTTCTTCTTCTTCTTTCCTTTCTTCTTCTTCTTCTTTCATCTTTTTTCTACTTTTTTACTTCTTTTCGTTTCTTCCTTTCTTCTTCTTCTACTTCTTCTACTTCTTTTCTTCTTCTTCTTTTTACATCTTTTTTGTACTTCTTTTCTTTTCTTCCTTTCTTCTTCTTCTTCTTCTTCTTCTTCTTTTCTTCTTTTTCTTTTTTCATCTTTTTTCTACTTCTTCTCTTTTCTTCTTCTTCTACTTCTTCTACTACTTCTACTTCTTCTCATTCTTTTCTAACACTAACACTAACACAATCTAGCACTAACAATTAAACAGAAAAATAATAATGAAAAAACAGAAAAAAAATTGGTCCCTCACCCGAGCAATGGGACGGTCGGCGGGGGCGGTGGCAGGGGGCGCCGGGCGGCGGGGGCGCCGCCGGGCGGCGGGGGAGGCGCCGGGCGGCAGGTGGCGGGGCGACGGGGCGTCGGGGGCGGGGGCAGCGCCGGGCGGCGGGTGGCGGGGCGACGGGGCGTCGGCGGGTGGGGTGGGGGCGGAGGGGTGGGGGGCGACGGGGCGGCGCCGGGCGGCGGGTGGCGGGGCGACGGGGGCCGGGGGCGGCGGCGGGCGGCGGCGGCGGTGGGGTGGGATGTGGTGGCGGGGCGCGTCGGGGAGGAGAGAGGGAGAGCAGAGAGAGTAACGGGCGGGGGGTAGGGGCCGTTAGTTACTCTCCTCTTTGCCGTCCTCCAATCTTTGCCGTCCGCGGCAAAGAGGTGGGATGTTAAGTTTTTTCTAAACGGGCGGGGGGTGGGGGCCACCTCTCTCTTTGCCGTCTGCTAGCGGACGGCAAAGAGCTGGCAGATGGCAAAGACTTGTTTTGTCGTCTGCCATTTCTTTGCCGTCTGCTTTTGGGTAGCTGATGGCAAAGAGCTTCTTTGCCGTCAGCTAGCAGACAGCAAAGAGCTGGCAGATGGCAAAATAGCTGATTATAGTAGTGAGCCTTGCCACCGTACTGGTGCTGATGTACATGATATGGTCAAGGATTTGAAGGTAGTCTTTGGAAAGGGTTGTTGGTATCAAAACCGGCGGATCTCGGGTAGGGGGTCCCGAACTGTGCGTCTAAGGCGGATGGTAACAGGAGGCGGGGGACACAATGTTTACCCAGGTTCGGGCCCTCTCAATGGAGGTAATACCCTACTTCCTGCTTGATTGATCTTGATGATATGAGTATTACAAGAGTTGATCTACCACGAGATCATAGAGGCTAAACCCTAGAAGCTAGCCTATGATTATGATTGTTGTTGTCCTACGGACTAAACCCTCTGGTTTATATAGACACCAGAGGGGGCTAGGGTTACACACAGTCGGTTACAAGGGAGGAGATCTACATATCCGAATTGCCAAGCTTGCCTTCCACGCAAAGGAGAGTCCCACCCGGACACGGGACAAAGTCTTCAATCTTGTATCTTCATAGTCCAACAGTCCGGCCAAAGTATATAGTCCGGCTGTCCGAGGATCCCCTAATCTAGGACTCCCTCAGTAGCCCCTGAACCAGGCTTCAATGACGATGAGTCCGGCGCGCAGATTGTCTTCGGCATTGCAAGGCGGGTTCTTCTCCAAATTCCGAGTACCTGTTGAGTAGTGTTCGGCTTCCCATGAATGTTGCACTCCTTGGCTTCTGCGCCTAATAATGGCTATCTTCCACGTGTCGAGCGAATGCGAGAAGTCGGGGCATTTTTACACTCGCCACCCTAACCCTGTGAGTAAATCGTCTATTTAAAGAGCTGGGGATCCTCAGATCCAGATCACACCATCCTCCCCACAGCGAGTATCCGTGGGAGCGCGCCCGGAAAAGTCCATCCCATCATGGCCGGCCATCGCAGCTCCTCCTCTCGCTCCCGTAGCACTAAGCCAGGCAATTGGAAGAAGTGTTCCATCCCCCACAACCAATTAGTAGAGTTACAGACCCAGGGGTTTCTCCCTCCTGCGTATATGGTCCCCGTCCGAGCCGGACTAGCCACTTACAACGGCGGGGAGCAAGCGGAGAGCTTTCCCAACCCATCCATGGGGGAGCGGTATGCCTTGTCCCTTACTTATTAAGGGGACTTGGATTTCCAATCCATCCGTTCCTCCGCGGGCTCCTGGAGTTCTACGGCCTCCAGCTGCATAACTTTACTCCCGCCTCCATATTACACATCGCTGGCTACGTCGCCCTTTGCGAGCTGTTTCTGGGCTGCGAAGCTCATTTCGAGCTATGGCAGAGGCTATTCTGCCTCGTGCCCCGTACACAGGAGGGGTCAATATATCAAGTGGGCGGAGCCGAAATATGGCGCATCGCCGGGACCGGATACCTGTCCGGTACTCCGAAGAAGACATCCGAAGACTGGCCTTCGGAGTGGTTTTATATGGAGGACGTCCCCCTTCCGGACCCTATTCGGATGGGCCTTCCTGAGTTCAATAACGCCCCTTTGAAGAAACGCCGCAGCTGGCGCCCTCGGAGCCCCCAGGAGGAAGATAACAGAGAGGTCCTTTACCTGATGGGCCGGATAAAAACGCTGGCCAAATCAGGACTGACAATAATCGAGGTTATGTCAATATGTATAATGCGGGGGGTGCAGCCACTTCAATATCGGGGACAACCCATGTGGCACTTCAATGGAGAAGACGATGCCACCCGCTGCGGCCGTAAAGGTCCGGACTCCGCCGCTGCTCTAGCGAAAATACTGTCCGATTTATATAAAGGAGAGGAAGAGGAGTTCATCCGCATTAAGCCACGGGATGGATTCTCCATGTACAACCCCCCAAACTGGGTGAGCTGCTACTTTTTACTCCAGACCTTCCCGCATTCTTCGTCATAAATATTTACCTTGCTATTTCATAGCAGGAACTGCGAAAAGCTGTGAGGGAGGTCCACAGCCCGTCTCCACAGCCAGAGGACCCTGACCGGGCCCTCGACCCCGGACTCGAAGAAGATCCGGACATATTTGTGGAGCTTATCGACAGGACGTTCTATCAGTTAAGCTGCGACGGTGCCTTGGTGGCCATCATAGCCGATTATCCTGGACTGCTCCCTGCATCGCATGTAAGTAAAACCGGAGTCCCAACTTCCGAGAAGGATCCCTTTTTTGCACTTCACCCACCGCACACATATGGTGTCTTACAGGGAAGGCCCTCGGGACGCCATGCCGAACCCGCGGTGACTCACCAACAAGGGGCACCGAAGCCGGGTAGGCTTAAAAGGAAGGCGGTCAGGACTGAGACGCCGTCGCAGAGGTATGAAAAAGAACCCTGCTCCGTGGTTGTCGTCTTTAAAATATAATAACGTCCATGGTTCCTGGCAGGAAAAACGCTCGCCGGACCGTATCCGGAGAGCCTGCCGGCCACGCCTCCACCAGCCGGGCTCCAGAGCCGGACTTAGAGGCAGATGCTAACGTGGGGACAACACCGGATGTTCCTCCTACAGAGGATGCGGATAGGCTGTCCGCTACGAATTCCGAAGTGGAGAGTGCCATGAATCACAGGCGTCGCCGGGCCGTACTCCGCGACCCTGGTTTCTCTGAAGAGGCGTTCGATGCCTTCAACTCAGGAGACGCGTACATCCGAGCTGCTCAAAATGGTCTTGCCAGAGCCACGGACCAGTATGTAAAGGATATACGGGTAAGAAAATCTGATAATTATGTATATCAGTAGCCCCTGAGACTTGAAACAGTTGGCACAACTGATTTAAGGATCATTATTTGCGTAGGTTCTTACGGAGAAGAATACCCAGTTGTCTCAAGAGCTGGAGGAGTGCAAAGCCCAGCTACGGGCCGCAGTTGCCGCAATGAAGGAGTCCAAGAAGGCCCCATCTGGTAACACTTGTTCCTATCGAAAAGAATGACATATACCAGTTAGTATTCGGCATGCATGCAAATCTAACAATAGATTCTGCAGATGATGCCGGAGTAAATCTGGAGGTCGTGCGAGGGGATGAGCAACATGCTCAACGACAGCTAGAGGCTGGCGAGCGCGTGCTTACGCAGGTTAGGCGGGAGAAAAACGATCTCCAAGATGCCAATACCCGGCTGGGTGTTGAACTGAAAGATGTTCGGGCCCAGCTTGCTGACTCCGTAAAGGAGAATAAGAGGCTTCGACGCGGCATTTTTAGTAAGTGCTTGAACGAACTTTTATAGAGTTCGGCGAAGAAACCGGCTAACAGAGTTATATCTGTAGGTATGCTGACGGGTCGTCCCGCAGAGGAGATGCCCGGGTCTGCGGGTGATCTTCTGCCAGAGCTCTCACAACTGCACGAACAAGTTCGGCAGGTGATGCAGGGCATTGCCCAGGCCTTGTGGCCATCCGCCTCCCTGCCAGGAGGCATGGGGGAGCTTGTAGAGATGCTCCAGGGAGCGCGGCGGCGCTTCCGATTATGGAAGATATCTGCTTGCCGACAAGGTGCTAGGGAAGTCTGGGCCATGGTGAGACGCGATATATCAAGGCTGACCCGAACCACATGGACAAAGTCGGACATGTGGGGTTTGATGGGAAAGCGATCCCCGTCAGTTTGGTGTATGACCAGGTGAAATTAGCCGCAAAGTATTCCCAACAGGATTGTAGGCTAGACAGCCTGTTGGATGGTATAGAAGAAGAATTTAGTCAGTCTAAGTGACTGTGTACTTCGAGTGACATATATTGTCCCTAGACGGATTGTAGATCATTTTTCATGGCGGACCTTTTCGCTTCAACCTCCAGACCTGACAGTCTGGAGTGTACCCGAATACCCGCTCAGTTATGTAAAAACCGGGGTACGCATGGAAACCAGGCGTAGGGGTCATAAGTGCTTGAACAGACAAGTACCCAACTAGCTATGTTATATTACATGGATAGTAAGAAACATCTTCCAGGGAGAATAGTTCCGTTAAGGGTTCCTTTCCCTGGGTACGCATGCATTAATGTGCATGTCCGAACTGCGAAAAGAGACGCAGGATATAAACATCTGGGGGCATGTATTACAATAAGTAAAAGTCATCTTTTGTTCACCGACCGAATATTCCCTTAAGAACGCTAGCTTTCGGCTTCACCCAGTCTGAGGTACACATCCGGCTGACCCGGCAGTAACAATCGCAGAGGTGCTCCCCTTATGCCCTAGCCGAATTAACGGGAACGTAGGGCATAAACACAAGAGCCAGGCAACCCAGCTTGGCCAAAACATAAGTCATATCGATGCATATAATGGCGAAGAAAAGGTACATGTGGAAAAGTAACACATGTGCGGGGGCATAGAGCCCGGAACATAGTTATATTAAGCTTCTGTATAAGAAGCCCCCAGGTATAATGAGCACGCCTGGCGCGTCAAGATTGTGTAGTCAAGACACATTTTAACTTTTTAAGGTCGTGAAGAAGAAGGGAAGAAAGAAAGAAAGACAGATAGCGGATATATATATAAAAAATTGACGGAGGTAAGGAGACGAACACAGAGTCCGGCACTAGGCGTACAACCTTCGGAGTTTGGCCGCGTTCCATGGGTTTGGCTCGAGTCGATTGTCCGATGCATCCCGCAGACGGTACGCTCCACCGGTTAGAACTTTGTCAATAACAAAGGGGCCTTCCCATTTGGGCTTGAGCTTGTCCTTTTTCTTCTCTGGTAGGCGTAGAACGAGTTCGCAACGTTATAAGTTTTGGCCCGTACTTCTCTGCTTTGATACCGTCGAGCCCGTTGCTGATAGAATGCGGAGCGGGCTTTTGCCACGTCACGCTCCTCCTCCAGGGCGTCCAAACTGTCCTGCCGATCAAGCTCGGCTTCTTTCTCTTCGTACATGCGCACTCGAGGTGAGTCATGAATGATGTCGCAGGGCAGTACCGCCTCTGCGCCATACACCATAAAAAATGGTGTGTATCCGGTAGTGCGATTCGGCGTGGTCCGCAGCCCCCATAGTACGGAGTCGAGCTCCTCGACCCAGTGCGTATCTGATTCCTTCAAGGATCGCACTAATCTGGGTTTAATGCCGCTCATAATAAGACCATTTGCTCGCTCGACTTGACCGTTTGTTTGGGGGTGATAGAGGGAGGCATAATCGAGCTTAATGCCCATGTTGCCGCACCAAGTTTTTACCTCGTCGGCTGTAAATTTCGAGCCATTATCGGTGATGATGCTGTGAGGGACACCGTAACAGTGTACAACCCCGGATATGAAGTCTATCACTAGTCCGGACTCGGCCGTTTTAACTGGTTTGGCTTCTATCCATTAGGTGAATTTATCCAACATGACCAATAGGTACTTTTTCTTATGGCTTCCTCCTTTAAGGGGTCTGACCACATCAAGCCCCCAGACCGCAAAGGGCCAAGTAATGGGGATTGTTTGGAGAGCGGTAGGTGGCATATGACTTTGGTTTGCAAAAAGCTGGCAACCGACGCAATGTTGGACGAGGTCCTGTGCGTCTGCCCGGGCCGCCAGCCAGTAAAAACCTGTACGGAAGGCCTTGCTTACAAGGGCCCGGGCTGCGGCATGGTGGCCGCCGAGTCCAGCATGAAAATTTCTGCCAAAAGTTGCCGTCCTTCCTCTTCGATGATGCACCTTTGAAGTACTCCGGTAGCGCTTTTCTTATAAAGCTCTCCCTCGTGGACCTTGTAGGCTTTAGACCGCCGCACAATGCAACGTGCCTCGTTTAGGTCCTCGGGGAGTTCTTGCCTAGTTAGGTAAGCCAAGAAGGGTTCTGTCCACGGGGCGATGACAGCCATAATCACATGGGCCGAAGGTGTTATTTCGGTGGCGAGCCTCCGATTATGTCAGAGTGTTCGGGATTTGGCGTTGTGGCCGGATCCGGACTGTTGTTGCCGGTCTCCCCTTCCCACACCACGGATGGCTTAAATAGCCTTTCCAAGAAGATATTAGGTGGGACAGGGTCGCGCTTAGCGCCGATGCGGGTGAGGATATCCGCCGCTTGATTGTTTTCTCGGACCACATGGTGGAATTCGAGCCCCTCAAACCGAGCTGACATTTTGAGGACGGCGTTGCGGTAAGCCGCCATTTTTGGGTCCTTGGCGTCAAAGTCTCCATTTATTTGAGATATTGCGAGGTTCGAATCCCCATGCACCTCTAGGCGTTGAATGCCCATGGAGACTGCCATCCGGAGACCATGCAACAGGGCCTCATATTCTGCTGCATTGTTGGAGTCTGTGTATAATATTTGGAGTACGTATTGGACTGTATCTCCGGTGGGGGATGTCAGGACGACGCCTGCCCCCAGACCAGCCAGCATCTTAGAGCCGTCAAAGTGCATGATCCAATTGGAGTACGCGCCGTACTCTTTAGGGAGTTCGGCTTCTGTCTATTCGGCGACGAAATCAGCTAGTACTTGTGACTTAATGGCTCGCCGTGGTTTGTATGTTATGTCGAACGGGAGGAGCTCAATAGCCCATTTAGCAATCCGGCCCGTGGCATCGCGGTTATTTATTATGTCGTTGAGTGGTACTTCAGAGGCCACCGTAATTGAACACTCTTGAAAGTAGTGTCGTAGTTTCCGGGATGCCATGAAGACCGCGTATGCTATCTTTTGATAATGTGGGTACCGTGATTTGCATGGAGTGAGGACAGTGGATACGTAGTATACCGGCTTTTGAAGCGGGAACTTATGTCCGTCCGTCTCTCGTTCGACGACGAGCACTGCGCTTACAACTTGGTGTGTTGCCGCTATATATAACAGCATTGGTTCGCCGATATTTGGCGCGGCCAAGATTGGGTTGCTGGCCAAGACGGCTTTTATTTCTTCCAATCCGGCCATGGCCGCATCCGTCCACTCGAAGTGTTCGGTGCGTCGAAGAAGGCGATAAAGAGGTAGTGCCTTTTCTCCCAATCGGGAGATAAAGCGGCTTAAGGCAGCCACGCATCCAGTTAATTTCTGGATTTGCTTGAGGTCTGTTGGGATAGCCAACTGTGACAGAGCTCGGATTTTAGCCGGATTTGCTTCAATTCCTCTATTGGAAACGATGAAGCCCAAGAGCTTTCCGGCGGGCACGCCGAAAACGCATTTTTCCGGATTGAGCTTGATGTCATATGTTCGGAGATTGTCGAACGTGAGCCTCAAGTCGTCTATTAAGGATTCGACGTGTCTGGTTTTAATGACCACATCGTCTACGTATGCCTCCACTGTTTTGCCGATTTGTGTTTCCAGGCATGTCTGAATCATGCGTTGATAGGTTGCACCGGCGTTTTTGAGCCCGAAAGGCATGGTGTTAAAACAGAAGGGGCCGTATGGAGTGATGAATGCCGTTGCGGCTTGATCGGACTCCGCCATCTTAATTTGATGGTATCCGGAGTATGCGTCGAGGAAACACAATGAGTCGTGTCCTGCGGTAGCGTCGATAATTTGATCGATGCGGGGGAGGGGGAAGGGATCCTTGGGGCAAGCCTTGTTAAGGTCCTTGAAATCGACACATAGGCGCCAGGATTTGTCCTTCTTTGGTACCATTACCAGGTTTGCTAGCCAGTCCGGATGTTTTATTTCTCTAATGAATCCGGCCTCGAGTAACTTGGCTAGCTCCTCTCCCATGGCTTGTCGCTTAGGCTCTGAGAAACGCCGAAGAGTCTGCTTGACCGGCTTGTATCCCTTTAGAATGTTTAGGCTATGCTCGGCCAGCCTGCGTGGGATTCCTGGCATGTCTGAAGGATGCCAGGCGAAGATGTCCCAATTCTCGCGCAAGAACTCCCGCAGTGCGGCGTCTGTTGTGGGGTTCAGCTGTGCCCCGATGGATGCTGTTTTTGTAGGGTCCGTTGGGTGGACCTGGAATTTGACTATTTCGTCCGCTGGTTTAAAAGAGGTGGACTTGGGTCTTTTGTCGAGTATCACGTCGTCCCTGTCCACTGTGGAGCGCAGCGCAGTTAGTTCTTCGGCCGCAAGGGCTTCGGATAACGCCTCGAGGGCCAGTGCGGCGGTTTTATTTTCGGCGCGGAGTGCTATGTCCGGATCACTAGCTAGAGTGATGATTCCATTGGGCCCGGGCATTTTGAGCTTCATGTACCCGTAATGGGGTATAGCTTGGAAGATCGTGAATGCCTCCCGCCCTAAAAGGGCGTGGTATCCGCTACTGAACGGGGCCACTTGGAATGTGATTTCTTCGGACCTATAATTCTCCGGCGTGCCGAATACCACATCTAGTGTGATTTTTCCCGCACATCGTGCCTCCCGACTAGGGATGATTCCTCTGAAGGTCGTGCTGCTTTGCTCAATGCGGCTCTTGTCTATTTCCATTTTGCTAAGAGTCTCCTCGTAGATGAGGTTTAATCCGCTGCCACCGTCCATGAGCACTTTAGTAAGCCGGAAGCCGTCCACAATTGGACTAAGGACCAAAGCGGCTGGTGCTCGGGCTGTTCGGAATTGAGGTTCGTCACTGGCATTGAAGGTTATGGCCGTGTCGTTCCATGGATTTATTGCTGCAACGTGGCAGACTTCGGCAAGGCTGCGGAGTGCTCGCTTGCGCCTATTATTTGAGGCGAAGGTCTCGAAGACTGTCAATACTGTATTGTTATTTTCCACGGGATGGTGCTCTGTGGTATTGTTGACGAGGAGATCCTCGCCGCTCTTGGCCACCTGCCGGAGTATCCAACATGCTCTAAGGCTGTGTGTTGGCATGGTATCCGTGTACTGTGAATTTTGCATGGCCCATTGAGCCATCCCTCCAATACAGTTCCACGCCCTGTAGTGGGCTTTGGTTTCTTTGTAATTGGATCGGGTGACTTACGAGAGTACACCCTTTTAGTTCGGACGGGGGTTTAGTGAGAGCCGGAGGATCCCAGAATTTTGTTTGGGTTTTCCAGGCGCTTTCCATCGCACAGTACTTCTGTACTATGGCCGCCAAGTCAGCGAAGTGTGCTATGTCACGGCGACTTATGGCGTTGACGATTCCCTTGTCCGTGCAATTTTTGCAAAAGAATGAAATTGTGTCTTCCTCGCGACAGTCCTTGACCTTGCTCATTACAAGGAGGAATCTGGCCCAATAGTGATGTACTGTCTCTTGGGGCTCATGTCTAATGTGGGAAAGATCACTTATGTCTGGGTGGGTGGGTAGATTTAGGTCCAAACCCTGACCTGATATGAGACCCAGGGGCGGAGGAGTTTCCGAGCTTGGCAGTTCGGGCTCCAGGATGTTGCCCAATAGTTCTGGCCTGCTGTATGATTCTAGGTTCGGAGCTTGGGCCATGTCCTCCTGTAGACGGCTATCCGGTTCGGAGAGCTCGGGAATCCGGACATAGTTTGTCCTCAAAATAGAGGAAGAAACGCTACATTGCTCCTCCACCACCGCTATATGATGGGTGACCGGCGGAGAGTTAATCTCCCTTTGGTCGGGTTTAAGCCTGATCCGATCATAGTCCGTAGCGACTCCCAGGGCGGCGATGCGATCCAAGAGCTCGTTCAAGGAAGAGAGCTCCATTGGATCCATCTGCTCGATGAATCCCGAGCCGACGTGGAGGCTGTTTTTGATGACCTGAGAAGTCATCGTCGACGCGACGGCCGAATGGGCGGTCAGGACGAAGCCGCCTAGTCGGAGAGTTTGGCCTACAGCCAGGCCTCCCCCAGAGGAAATGTTGTCCTTGACAACAAGACGAGCCATCAAGCCTTATCGTGATGGCACAGTGGAGCTCTCAATGAAAGCACCAATGTCGGTGTCAAAACCGGCGGATCTCGGGTAGGGGGTCCCGAACTGTGTGTCTAAGGCGGATGGTAACAGGAGGCGGGGGACACAATGTTTACCCAGGTTCGGGCCCTCTTGATGGAGGTAATGCCCTACTTCCTGCTTGATTGATCTTGATGATATGAGTATTACAAGAGTTGATCTACCACGAGATCGTAGAGGCTGAACCCTAGAAGCTAGCCTATGATTATGATTGTTGTTGTCCTACGAACTAAACCCTCCGGTTTATATAGACTCCGGTGGGGGCTAGGGTTACACAGAGTCGGTTACAAGGGAGGAGATCTACATATCCGAATTGCCAAGCTTGCCTTCCACGCAAAGGAGAGTCCCACCCGGACACGGGACGAAGTCTTCAATCTTGTATCTTCATAGTCCAACAGTCCGGCCAAAGTATATAGTCCGGCTGTCCGAGGACCCCCTAATCCAAGACTCCCTCAAGGGTCCTGGCGGACAACCTATTCCGAATGACGCTGACGGACGCGCACCCATGTGGAATAAGAAATGTATATTTTGGGACCTGCCCTATTGGAAAGACCTAGAGGTCCGCTCCGCAATCGACGTGATGCACGTGACGAATAATCTTTGCATGACCCTGCTTGGCTTCTTGGGCGTGTATGGGAAGACAAAGATACACCTGAGGCACGGGAGGACCAGCAACATATGCACGGAAAAGACGGCATACATCAGGGTCATGCCAGCTATGCTCTTACCGAAGAAGAGAAGGAAATCTTCTTTGAATGCCTGCTCAGTATTAAGGTACCGTCTGGCTTCTCGTTGAATATAAAGGGAATAATAAACATGGCAGAGAAAAAGTTCCAGAACCTAAAGTCTCATGACTGCCACGTGATTATGACGCAACTGCTTCCGGTTGCATTGAGGGGGCTTCTACTGGATAACGTTCGATTAGCCATTGTGAAGCTATGTGCATTCCTCAATGCAATCTCTCAGAAGGTAATCGATCCAGAAATCATACGAAGGTTAGAGAATGATTTGGTGCAATGTCTTGTCAGTTTCGAGTTGGTGTTCTCACCATCCTTCGTCAACATCATGACGCACGTCCTAGTTCACCTATGCGAAGAGATTAACATTTTGGGTCCTGTATTTCTACACAATATGTTCCCCTTTGAGAGGTTCATAGGAGTCTTAAAGAAATATGTTCATAACCGTGCTAGGCCAGAAGGAAGCATCTCCAAGGGCCATGAAAATGAGGAGGTCATTGAGTTTTGTATTGACTTTATTCCTGACCTTAAGCCGATTGGTGTTCCTGAATCGCGACATAAGGGCAGACTGGATGGAAAAGGCACACTAGGAGGGAATCAAATAATATGTATGGACGGACATTCTCTCACTGAAGCACACTACACAGTTCTACAGAATTCCGCTTTGGTGGCTCCGTATATGGACGAACACAAGAATTTTCTACACTCCAAACACCCGGAGCGGTCTGATGACTGGATTACACGTGAACAAACCAGGAGTTTCGCCGGCTGGTTGTAGACACGTACCATGCATGACGCCTCTATTGAAGATGACCTGTACTCGCTGTCCCAGTTACCATCTTCGAATATAATGACTTTCAAAGGGTACGAGATAAATGGTAATACATTTTACACGATCGCCAAGATAAGAAGAGCACCAACCAAAACAGTGGTGTCCGCTTTGATGCAACAACCAAGACGGGAAAGGAAACATATTATGGTTACATAGAGGACATATGGGAACTTGACTATGGACGTGGTTTGAAGGTCCCTTTGTTTCGGTGCAAATGGGTCAATATGACACGAGGCGGGGTAACGGAAGACCCGCAGTACGGAATGACGACAGTGGATCTCAACAATCTTGCGTATGCGGACGAACCATTCGTCCTAGCCAATGATGTGGCACAGGTTTTCTATGTGAAGGACATGTCTACCAAGCCCAGAAAAAGAAAAGATAAGGAAGCGAATGCATCATACGATGAGCCAAAGCGCCACATAGTTCTTTCTGGGAAGAGAAACATCGTGGGAGTGAATGACAAGACAGACATGTCAGAAGATTATGAAAAGTTTGATGAAATTGCTCCATTCAGAGTGAATATTAACCCGAGCATCCAGTTAAATGATGAAGATTTTCCATGGCTACGGCGCAAAGGGACACACACGAAGAAAAAGTTTCACACCCAAAGATCTGGGATGTGATCAGCTTCACTATCATCACTTTCTTCTGTGTTTCACAACCAGGAGGGAATCTCTGTAATAGTTAGGGTAGTTATGTGTTTTGGCATTTGAAACGCGAAGAAATTTTATGTGCAAACAAATTCTTTCATGCATTTACTGAGTTTTTCAGCTAAATGACCCTGAAATTGAAAAGCACTTGAAATGAACTCAGAAAAGGTTGAAAGTTGGCATGGTATCATAATTTCACCCACATAGCATGTGCAAAAATGTAGAGAGGGTTACCGCAAAAACTGGATGCACTTCGTGTACAAAATGGACAATCTCTTTCGAAGTATCAGGGTTTCGCACGAAAACTCATCTGTTACAAAGGCATTTCATTTTTTAAATAACCTAAGCATTATCAAATTGAATATAATGATAAAACACACTAATATTAAACATAAGAAAAAAGAATCACAGAAAAATATATTTTCAAAGTTAAGTTATTCACAAACTAGTGATTCACAAAAATTTCAAATAATTCAAAATTTAAACTATTCAAATTTGAAAACTACCGGCACTAACAGAAAGTTTGTAATTTTTTGTACGTAAAGCAAAAATATTCACAAAGAAACTCTAAATATAGCAAAAAACAACTCAAAAAAAATAAAACAAAAAAAAATAAAGCAAAAAAAATAAGAAAATAAAAAAGCCCGCCTACTGGGCCACAGCGGCCTGCATACGACTAGAAACCAAACGTGTTGTTGGGCCGGGATGCAGGCCCGCAAAGGCCCAGTAGGCCCACAGGGCAACACAGAACAGGTAGGTCCAGTAGGCCTGCTTTGGAGAGGAGCTCGGGAGAGCTACCGCACTGGGGCTTATAAACCAGTGCGGACGCCCCTCGGCTAGCGAGGTGGGACTAAACTTGCCGCACCGCACCTGCACCAGCGCACCCCTTTAGTACCGGGTCGTGGCTCCAACCGGTACTAAAGGGTGGGTCTTTAGTACCGGTTGGTGCCACCAACTGGTACTAAAAGGGTGTGCTTCCCGCCGCTTGGCCTGGCCAAAACAGACCTTTAGTACCAGTTGGTGGCTCCAACTGGTACTAAAGGGGGGTTCTATATAAAAAAACACTTCAAAATTTCGTCAGTTTCTCATCTCTCCCTCTGCTTCTTCTCCTCTGCCCCGTCGCCGCCGCCCCTCGTCGCCGCCCCCGTCGCCGTCCCCGTCACCGTCCCCGTCGCCGTCCGTGGCCGTCGCGGCCCTGGCCGCGTCCCCATCGTCCCTGTCGCCACGCCCCGCCCCGTCGTCCCTCGCGTCGTCCCCGCCCGGCCCATCCCCGTCCCCTTCGCCGCCGCCCCGTCCCCATCGATCCCCGTCGTCACCGCCCGTCGCCGTCCCCGTCGCCGCCCCCCGTCGCCTCGCCTCGCCGCCGGTGAGCTCCTGCCCGCCGCCATGTCCACACACACACACATTGTTTTTTAGTTTTTTAGTTATAGAATTTTTTTCTGTTTTTTAGTTATAGAAATATCTATAGAAATGTTAGAAATTTTTCTGTTTTTTAGTTATAGGAATATTAGAAATGTTATAGAAATGTTAGTTATATAGAAATGTTATAAATTTTTCTATATTTTGGTTATAGAAATATTTATAGAAATGTTAGCAATTTTTCTGTTTTTTAGTTATAGAAATATTAGAAATGTTAGTTATATAGAAATGTTAGAAATTTTAGAATTAGTTTTAGCTAGATGAATTAGATTAATGTCAAATTGTTAGACGATGATCGATGTTATAATTTTATTTAGAATTTGCATATAGAAATTTAGTTTTCACAATCCAATCATTTAAAAAATGTTACTTTTTGCGGGCATATAGTATTTGTTCTCGACGATGCCCGGCCTGCATCCTCGCCGTCGACCCGTTCGCGATGACGTCCGGCTGACCCATATCCGGGACTGGGCTCCACCGGGCTGGCACTGGGAGGTGCTACCTGGAGGGGCGCGCTGCTTGGTGAGGAACCTGGCCTCGGGTCCCGTCGTCGACCCTGATATCCTTTGGTGGCGTTAGCGTGGGCCACATTCGGTGCAGAGGGAGCCGGCCCCGTTGGAGGTGGTGCGTCGCCGTGTCAGGGAGGAGGACGAGCACGTCCATCGCTACATGGCTGGTATGGACGTCAGGTTCTCCAATACCTGGCAGGTTCTTTGGGCAGATGACTGGAGATATGATCCTGTGATGGTTCCTTCTCTTTGGGTGTCCACCGCCCGCGCCCCAGGAACCGCGAGTGGCCTAGATTCTTCTGTAGTATTCGATCTTTATTAGCTACCTAGCCAGTGATGTATTCGATATATAATATTCGAGACGATGTATTCGAGATTATATATATTATTAGAGACGATGTGCTCGAGATTATATATTATTCGAGACGATGTATTCGAGATTATATATTATTCGAGACGATGTATTCGAGATTATATATTATTCGAGACGATATATATTATGTACTATATGATTCAGTTTTTCCTTATTGATTGCATCCATGCATTGTAATTTGATTACTAAATTGTTTTATATTTCTTCTGTATTAGTTAAATAAAAGCTATGCCGGACAATACCGACAGAGAGGGAGAAGAGGCCCTGTTCGAGATAATACGCAGCCCTAACAGGCCAGATGATCTGAATGAAGCAGATGACGGCTCCCAATATCTGAACAATACCGGGGAGGGTGATGATAAGATATTCGATCTCGACAACCGAGCTGATGAAGTCATGAACTATGATTATGATTATGATGACGCAGACAATGATTATGATGAAGAATTCAATGTTGATCTTGAAATAACAAAGACTACCGGCGAGGTATATTTATATAAGCAGGCATCTAGTGATCATCACATGTTTTTTTATTTGAAGATATATTAACGAATCGATCTTTCTTCTTTCAGCCCTCCGGATCGAGCAAATCTGCTTCTACAGACAGCAGGAAAAAGCGAGGCCCGGGCAAAAAGTAGAAGGAGGGTGTAAAGTACAACATCGATTCCATCAAAGCTAGTGGCGAACCCCTCACGCCTAAGAACATTGCGAACAAGTTCGTTCGTCAGTGCAGAGTTCTTGTGAAGGACCAACTCCCGATCTCCATTTAAGAATGGAAAGAGCCAAAAACTAAACGTCCAGATGTTACTTGGGTCGACGACAGAGCAAAAGAAAAGCTTTGGGATTCTCTGATGGAACATTTCACCCTACCAGATTATTTCACTGATGCAGATGTGCAGAAAGTCAAGGACGCTGCTCTTAAGAAGATGGCAATTGCATTCAACACCCACAAGAAAACTATATGGGCCAACTACGACGCTGCAGAAAGGAAGACTCCAGAATTCAAGGGAACACTGGAGAAGCAAAGAGAACACTGGCCCGCTTTCGTGAAATTCAAGGAATCAGAATTATCTAAGGAATGGTCCAGAAAAAACAAGGCCAATGCCGCAAAAAAGACGCAGTTCCATAGGCTGGGGCCAGGTGGCTACGCGGTGGCAATGCCTAAGTAGGATAAGTCTGAGCAAGAGATGGAGGATGCAGGGGTCACTCCGGTTACTAGGAGCTGGCCCCCCAGGTGTAGAACTTGGTTCTATGCGCATGGGGGGCGTTGGACCCGAAGACAGGCCTGGTTTTGAAGAAGGCAAGTCTAAAAGGAGCCGAACAAAAGTTACTTGATGCAATAGAAGATGCTCGAAAGGGGGTGTTTATCGGTGCCAAAACCGGCGAATCTCGGGTAGGGGGTCCCGAACTGTGCGTCTAAGGCGGATGGTAACAGGAGGTGGGGGACACGATGTTTACCCAGGTTCGGGCCCTCTCGATGGAGGTAATACCCTACTTCCTACTTGATTGATCTTGATGATATGAGTATTACAAGAGTTGATCTACCACGAGATCGTAGAGGCTAAACCCTAGAAGCTAGCCTATGATTATGATTGTTCTTGTCCTACGGAGTAAACCCTCCGGTTTATAGAGACACCGGAGGGGGCTAGGGTTACACAGAGTCGATTACAAGGGAGGAGATCTACATATCCGAATTGCCAAGCTTGCCTTCCACGCAAAGGAGAGTCCCTCCCGGACACGGGACGAAGTCTTCAATCTTGTATCTTCATAGTCCAACAGTCCGGCTGTCCGAGGACCCCCTAATCCAGGACTCCCTCAGTAGCCCCTGAACTAGGCTTCAATGACGATGAGTCCGACGCGCAGATTGTCTTCGGCATTGCAAGGCTGGTTCCTCCTCCGAACACTCCATAGAAGAATTTGAACACAAGGATCGTGTCCGGCTCTGCAAAACAAATTCCACATACCACCGTAGAGAGTATAATATTCCACAAGTCCAATCTGCAGACAACTTTTCATAACGTGACACCCTGTCATGGTTCGGTCATTATGAACCGTTTTCCCAGCCTGCCACTGCACGTGTTGCACGGCGGTTTTATTGGCGCGTCTTGTCGAAGCACAGATCGTGTTCCCCTTATCACAGGATTCTCATCAATACGGGTGTGGGTAACCCAATCATGCTTGTTAGTATGACTCCTCGATTTTAGGCAAGTTCCAAACGGCCCGCAGAGGATGCTTGATATTCGCCCTCTTTATAAAGGGGCCAAGGCCTGTCCTTTTCTTCTCGCGCTCGATCCTTTCCTTCCCCCACCTCGAGTTCCAACACCCAAGGCTCAGGCTAAGTGCTTCAGACCTTCAATCATGTCCGGATCCAACCTTCAAGGCCGGTGAATGGCCTCCTCTGTCACAGAGGAGGACATCAAGAAGCTAAGAGAAGCCAGGTATCTGACCGCCGAAATCTCGCACAGGCTGCCTGCTCAAGGGCAGGTCATCCCCACTCCGGAATCCAACAAGAGTGTCGTATTTGTTTCCCACTTCCTCCAAGGGCTAGGCTTTAGTCTTGATCCCTTTGTTAGAGGGCTTATGTTCTATTACGGGCTCGATTTCCACGATCTAGCTCCAGCTTCCATCCACATCTCGTCATTTATGGTCGTGTGTGAGGCCTTCCTCCGCATGACCCCACACTTCAGCTTATGGCTCAAGACCTTCAATGTGAAGCCGAAGATGATCGATGGGCGACACGCAGAATGCGGAGGTGCCATAATAAGCAAAGGCGCCGATGCTCCATGGCCAAAGGGTTCCTTCCCGGAGATGTCCAACTTATGGCAGCGGGAGTGGTTTTACATCACAGCTCCCCGAAGTACTAAGTGGGTAGCTTCCCCCACCTTTCGTTCGGGCCCCCCGCCACAACTGGCGTCATGGGTCAACAAGGGGCTGGACTGGGGGCCAGTTAATGACGTGCCGACATTGCAAAGTTGCATCCGAGATCTCCTCAAGAGAGATGTCAGTCTTGTCAAGGTAATGCAAGCTATGCTAGTTCGTCGGGTCCTGCCATGCCAACGTCGATCTCTCCATATGTGGGAGTTCAACCCGGAAGGACCGCGAACTATTCAGCAATTCTTCGGCGTGACGCTCGAAGAGATGTATGGATTGTTCTTCGGATCACGAATAAAGTGTCCGGACTCCACCGAGGATGCGGGTCTCAACTGCAACCGTCCGGATACCCACGTAAGTAATTCTGCGGCCGAACATGCTGTCTTTTTATTTGTCACAACATCATTCTGAAAAAATTGCTCTTGGCCAGGACTGGATAAGAAAGGCGAAGATGATCAGGGGCCCCCCTTCCCGAAAGCTCACCGGATCCTGTACTAGCCAGGATGCTTGAGCACGCACCTTATCAAGTGCCATCAGGGGAAGATAAAGGGAGGAATAAAGATGCCGAAAGCGGGCCTCACGCATTACTCATCCAAACCGGGGGAGTTAGTGTCTCCGCGAAGGAGGATAATCGGGGAGAAGAATCTAGAATCCTCTCTCCCCAAGGAAGGAAAAGGACCGCCTCTGAAGACTTGGAAACGAGGGTTTCCAAACGCGGGAAGAAACCTTCGTCAGGGGGCCCTGCCCCTGAGGGCATCCTTACCGCACAGTGCCCGCAAGGGGGTCAGCCCTCCACCGAGCTGTAAGTGAACAAGAGTACTTTTGGTAAATATATCCTGCTTTATCTCCAAGGACAATAACCGAGACGTATGTCTTATAGTCCGGATCGTAGCCCTTCTCGACAGAGTTCATCTTCGGGGGATCTTCTGCCGGAGATGATGGAGAGCGAAACGCCTCCCCCTGTTTCCCCGCCTCATGGGGCGGACAACCCTGAGGTGTCATCACGGAGGATTTCTCCTGATCCGCCAAGCCAGAAGGTAACCCTTCGGCCACCCGAAGTCTGGAGTATTCGGCTCCTAAGGAGAGCAACAGAGAGAGTCCGGGACTGTCCGGTGCACAACCGGACGCACAGATGGGTCTTCTGGAGCAAGCAGCTATCTCAGAGGCGCATCATACTTTAATGGGTACGGTGGTTGAGAGGATTTCATCCGCCAAAAGTGGGTTGCATGAAGCTTTTATGAGCCTGCTAAGAGGCTTTGAGGTACGCAAAGTAATATTTATTTTTTTGACAGTACCGCACACGCTAGGTGTGCCCTATATAGATAGTAGCCCCTGAGACTCTGGTTGCTGTCCATAGGCGGCAAACAGAGGATCATAGTCCCAGGTAATGGTCACGCTGCTTTCATGTGCAGGCGGCTGAGGGTCCGGTGGCTGGCCGGACTGGTGAGTTTGCCGAACTGAGGCGGCAGCTTGATGCGGCAGATGCCGACATCGCGCTTGTGAACAAGCGGCTTGACGAGGCACAGGGTATGTATTTTCCTGTGGTCAACAAATATTAAGAGGAGCATGATGCTAGTATCTATAATATGTTGTGACTGCAGATGGAGCTGCCGCCCGAGCCAAGGAACAAGCCAGGAGAAGTGATGCGGCCGCCCTAAAGGCGGTCGAAGAGTTAAGAGCCGAACAGGCTGCTCATCGCCAGAGCGAAGATAAAATAGCCAAGATGGCTGTTGAGCTGAAAGATGCCGCCGGCCGATATGAGCTTCTTGAAAAGGAAAGCCAAGCGAAAGCGGATGACCTGAAGAAAGTCATGGAAGCAGCCAAGGAAACCTGCTCTAAAATCAGAGCGGCGAAGGAGGAGCTCCGTCAAGCCGGAGATATCACGGCTGGGAAGCCCTTTTTGTTGCGGACGAAGTTCGAAGATCCGAAGTATGCCCCTCTGGATCAATTATGGAGTGTTGTAGACGCGTACTTGGACTTGGCAATGAGTGCTACTGATGCGACTGAGTTTTTCAAAGATCAGAAAGATCATGAAGTGGAAAGGTTGTTCTGGTCGCAGTTTAGTGCCCCAACGCGTCCGCTGCTGTTAATTGAACAAATGGCCGAGTGGGCCGAGCTCCATAGGTTGTACGGACTTGCCATGAGGTCTATCGTGGATTATCTTTGGCTGAAGGGGCCAAGGCCGAATAGTTATTTTGGCTTAGTGCAACGATTCCTTGGTGCTGTGCCGCATATCAACGCTGTAAAGAGGTCGGTGTGCATAGAGGGTGCGCGGATGGCTCTTGCCCGTGTTAAGACATACTGGGCAGAGATGGAGGCCACCGCTATTGCGACCCGGGATTCGGCCGTAGGCCAGGTCTCGGCCGAGCACTATTTTGAAGAAGTCCTAGAAGGCACTCGTTTAATAGAGGCTCAATGCTCGAAAAGTATCATGTTCGAGTGACATGTATCCCAATTGTAAAAACAATGCTATTTGGATTATAAAGGTTGTGTTTATACTTTTGCCTGAAAGTATTATGATGCCTCCTGCGCAGCCGTTTATGTATGTATATAACCTGAAAGTTTGCAGTCGTCGGCTTCAGCCCCCACGCATATGCAGGGGTGTTCAGAAAAGCGCGTATTCACACTTGATCCAACGTCTTGGTCCATTAAGGAGGTGGTAGCACGGCGAACAAGGAAATTGGACTATATAGCTTTAACACTTTCACTTAGCCATAGGAGTTTGACGGTGGGGCTACTATATAGCCCCTGGTACTTCCGCGCTCATCCGAATACGGTGCGCATACATACATGACCGGGAAACCGGTCCTTCGTTAATGCGGAGGAATCGTGAAGATTCTGCTGAGTCATCGAGTGGTTGACCAGTCTCGCGCTTTATCATGACAGTCAGTTTTCGGCTTTCTCTACTGAGGTGCTCATCCAGATGAACTAGGGCACAATCGCAGCAGTTCTCCCGGCGCCACCTTAGCCGATAGAGCGGAACGTAAGGTAGCAAAACACGGGAGCTGGGCAAACCCAACTATTGACCAAAGACATGATTCGGAGCTGATGCATATAAGGCCAAACTCGCGACGCCGAACACTCCCTAAGGTATTCGGACTTTACAACATATGCTGGGCTGAGTAACGCCCTCGATAATAAACCCTGAATTTCCAGGTACGTGCATTAGTCTGACATGACGAAATGTCAATAATGCCATCATCCCTCTCTGTTGTGTTGAGTATCCGGAGGGTGTAAAGCAACAAGAGACAGTAAAAAAGGTTTACACAGGGTCTTAATCTAAAAAGAAACCTTTGAGCGGGGCCCTACTGCACATCTGCGCCTGTATCTCCGTTGTGCCGTATCCTGGAAGGGTGTAGCACGATGATCATCTGTAGAAGAGAAAAAAACATGTAGAAGTCTCCGTGCGAAAAATTGGTTATTCTTAATGAACCATTAAAATGCAATCTAAATAGGGTCAAGCCGAACTGTAGCCCTTTTTACATGCGGGAAGCCCCTAGCACCACCTACGGGGGTATACCCATCGACCCAATCTCGGGTTTATCTGAGCTGTTACAGCTAGTGGTGCGCCGAACTCGTCTAGCCGTGTCCGCGGTCTTGACGACCGATCATTTATTCTGGTTGGAGAGGCCGTTCAGTGTTCGGCTGCTAGAGCCGCCACATATTCCTCCGCACGTAAGGAACGCTCTGTGTTTCCGCTAACTATGATGATGCCACGTGGACCGGGCATTTTAAGCTTAAGATAAGCGTAATGCGGTACTGCATTAAAACGAGTGAAGGCCGTTCTTTCGAGTAGTGCGTGATAGCCGCTTCGGAATGGAGCGATGTCGAAGGTTAATTCTTTGCTTCGGAAGTTGTCGAGAGAACCGAATACAACCTCTAGTACTAGAGAGCCCATGCAGCGGGCCTCTGGGCCTGGTATTACTCCTTTAAAGGTAGTATTGCTTTGGCTGATTCTTGTCGGGTCTATCCCCATTTTGCGGACGGTGTCCTGATATATCAGATTAGGACTACTGCCGCCGTCCATAAGGACTCGGGTGAGATGATATCCGTCAATTATTGGGTCTAGCACCAAGGCAGCCGATCCTCCGTGTCGGATACTAGTCGGGTGATCCCTGCGATCAAAAGTGATCGGGCTGGCCGACCAAGGGTTGAACTTGGGGGTGACGGGTTCCACGGCGTATACGTCTCGGAGTGCGCGTTTTCACCTCCTCTTTTGTATGTGAGTTGCGTAAATCATGTTCACTGTTTTGACCTCTGGTGGGAATTTTTTTCTGTCCCCCAGTGTTCGGCTGGCGAGGCTCATCCTCGTCTTCACTTGGTGTCTCCCTCCCCTTGTGTTCGGCGTTTAGCTTGCCGACCTGCTTGAAGACCCAGCATTCTCTGTTGGTGTGGTTTGCAGGTTTGTCGGAGGTGCCGTGAATCTGACATAATCTGTCTAGAATCTTGTTTAGGCTAGACGGTCCATCTCTGCTGCCTTTAAATGGCTTTTTCCGTTGACCGGGTCGAGAGCCCCTGAATCCGGCGTTTACCGCCGTGTTGTGTGAGCTGTCTTCATTGTTTCGACGCTTGCTTTTATTGCGTCGCGGTTTCCCATTGCCATCCCTGACTTCGGATGTGCCTGGGTCGCTGGTGCCGCTACGGGCCAGCCAACTGTCTTCGCCCGCGCAAAAGTGGGTCATAAGGCTTGTTAGGGCTGCCATTGTCCTCGGTTTTTCCTAGCCGAGGTGTCTGGCGAGCCATTCGTCCCGACACTGTGTTTGAAAGCCACTAAGGCTTCGGCATCCGGGCAGTCGACAATTTGGTTCTTCTTAGTGAGAAATCTGTTCCAAAGCTTTCGGGCTGACTCTCCGGGCTGTTGAATTATATGACTTAAATCGTCTGCATCCGGAGGTCGGACATAGGTCCCTTGAAAATTAGCCCTAAAAACGTCCTCAAGCTCTTCCCAACTTCCAATTGAGTTTTCGGGGAGGCTTTTCAACCAGTGCCGAGCTGGTCCTTTCAACTTGAGGGGCAGGTATTTGATGGCATGGAGATCATCTCCGCGAGCCATGTGGATGTGAAGAATAAAGTCCTCAATCCAGACCCCAGGGTCTGTCGTTCCGTCGTATGCCTCTATGTTCACGGGTTTGAATCCCTCTGGAAATTCATGATCCAGCACCTCATCGGTAAAGCATAGGGGGTGCACGGCACCCCTGTATTTGGATGTGTCATGGTATTCTGACGGTTGTATTGTTCGGTTTTGATTCCGAGCTGTTATTCGGTCAGTATAGTCATTTGGGCGGCCATGATTCTATGCCGGAACGCGCTTCCTAGATCCGTAGATGGACCTGGTCATACCGGCTTTTTGTGTAGGTCCTCACGTAAGTCATGTGCTGACTTGTCTGCGACATCATTAGCCGCCATGTCGCAGCCATGGGGTGGTCGGTCTGGCTGATCGGCCGTTTTATTTTTTGGCTGAATGGGCTCTAAAGCCTCGTCGTCGAATTCAGGCAGCAGCTTGCGCTTTGGATAGCTCTTTGTGTGGCGACTACCGCCGTACTTTTCTTCCGTGTCAAGCACTTTATTCCATCTGCTGTTGAGCGTATTCTGCGCGGCCTTAAGCCTTTGCTTCTGCTTCTTCAGGCTCCTTGCGGTGGCAATAAGCCTTCTATGGAGGTTCTCTTGTTCCAAGTGCCTTTCCGGGATGATGTGTGCATCGTCGTCCGGACTGTTCTCCTCTCCGGAGACAGGTTGATGAGCTTTACCCTCGGCATCACTGTGATCGGACAGCGGTTCTGTACTATGTTCGCCGTCCACTGGCTCATCCTGCTCCATCGCGGGATCCATGTGGTCGTCGTTTCCTTTGGAGTTGACCGGGGTATTATTCTTTCTTGTGCTGTTATCGCTGTTTTTGCTGAGGCGGGATTTGGAGCGGCGCCTACGTCGTCGCTTTGGTTGCTTCTCGAGGGAACTATCCTTCGCTGCTTCCTCCCGTTCCTCGTCGTTGTTTTCTTTGGGTGTATCCACCATGTATATATCGTGTGATGAAGTGGCTGTCCAGCGCCCTGTGGGCAGTGGTTCCTGTTCCTCTCCTGCATCGTCGTCCATACCATTGATGTCTTCGGAGTCAAAATCAAGCATGTCGGTTAAGTCGTCGACTGTGGCTATTAAGTGGGTGGTGGGTGGGGAGCGAATTTCTTCGTCGTCCGCTTCCCACTCGAGCCGGACATAGTTCGGCCGAGGGTCTCCTGACAAGGAAAGAGACCTCAATGAATCTAGCACGTCGCCCAAGGGCGAGTGCTGAAAAATATCTGCGGAGGTAAACTCCATGATCGGTGCCCAGTCAGATTGGATAGGCACGGACGCAGGCGGTTCGGAGCCCGTGGCCGGGCACGAATCCAAGGGCCCGACAACACAGGTCTCATAGGAGGTGAAGTCAGTATTCGGCTCTAACGCCGCTGAGTGTGCGGCCTCCGTGGCGGGGTCTATCCACCCGTCCTCGGACGACACGATCTGCTCCGGATTGAGGGCCGGAGTAGCCATAGGTGTGATGTCCCGAACACCGTCCGACAACAGAGCTAAGTCATGCTCGTCGTGACTGTGCGGCGCACCTGACATGGGCTCGAATCCGTCGAAGATCAAGTCTCCGCGGATGTCGGCAGTATAGTTTAAGCTTCCAAACCTGACCTGATAGCCAGGGGCGTAGCTCTCGATCTGCTCCAGATGGCCAAGCGAGTTGGCCCGCAGTACGAAGCCGCCGAATACGAAGATCTGTCCAGGGAGAAAATCCTCACCCTGGATTGCATCGTTGCCGATGATCGAAGGAGCCATCAAGCCTTTATCGTGACGGCATAGTTTAACTCTCAATGAAAGCACCAATGTCGGTGTCAGAACCGGCGGATCTCGGGTAGGGGGTCCCGAACTGTGCGTCTAAGGCGGATGGTAACAAGAGGCAGGGGACACAATGTTTACCCAGGTTCGGGCCCTCTCGATGGAGGTAATACCCTACTTCCTGCTTGATTGATCTTGATGATATGAGTATTACAAGAGTTGATCAACCACGAGATCATAGAGGCTAAACCCTAGAAGCTAGCCTATGATTATGATTGTTCTTGTCCTACGGACTAAACCCTCCGGTTTATATAGACACCGGAGGGGGCTAGGGTTACACAGAGTCGATTATAAGGGAGGAGATCTACATATCCGAATTGCCAAGCTTGCCTTCCACGCAAAGGAGAGTCCCTCCCGGACACGGGACGAAGTCTTCAATCTTGTATCTTCATAGTCCAACAGTTCGGCCAAAGTATATAGTCCGGCTGTCCGAGGACCCCCTAATCTAGGACTCCCTCAGTGTTCATGCCCAACAGAGAGAACGACGAGCTTACGCGCGCCTTGGGAAATCCTGAACACCCGGGAAGAACACGAGGCAAGGGCGTTATTCCCTGGTATGAGGGCTTTTCGGAATGGAACGACGACTACAGGAGCCATGCAAGAAAGAAGATGGAGGAGGAGAAGAAGAGGAAGCTGGAGGAGGAGCAGAGGAAGCAGGATGCAGAACACCTTCAAGGCCTAGAAGCAAGGCACGCGGACTTGGCACTCAAATTCCAGCAGCAGCAGTAGCAGATCGACTCACTTAGCCAGGAAAGGGGGTCTCAGCAGCGGCAGCAGCAAGCGGATGATCGTCCAGCATTGGATAGCACCGTCCCATCCATGCCGAGAAGCAGCGTTGGTTTCGCCCCGGGCGACGCACTGCTGGATACATACCCTGTGGATGACATCATAGAGAACACTAACTGTGAGCTACACTTCAAAATGAAGAACATATCCATGAAGGTGGCGGACGCCGTTGCTTTTACAAATACCCCCGAAGCAACCTTCCATTGCACCCTGATTACAGCGGGCTATGTTCGTGTCTTGGTTGATGAGGTGGTGGACCAATATTCGGGGCTAGAGCTTGACATTCCTGGAGGTGACGACGAGCACACACTGGGAGAGGCCATACATCGTATCATCCTATGGAGAAAGGATTGCATCATCTTTCGAAGGCCACCGACACCGCGTCTGCCGACTCCTCCTCGAAGTCCGCCACCGAGTTAGCATACTCCCGCTCCTCCAAGTCCACAAACGCATGAGCTGAATCCTCCTCGAAGTCCGCCACCGTGTCAGCAGACTCCCGCTCCTCCAAGTCCACGAACGCGTGAGCCGACTCCTCCTCGAAGTCCGCCACCATGTCAGCAGACTCCCGCTCCTCCAAGTCCACCAATGCGTGAGCAGACTCATGCTCCAACTCAGCCACGTCAGCCGTCTCCGCCGCCTCAGCAATCGCAGAAGAGACACGCCGCAGCTATGGTGCGTAGCGGTACGAGTCGAGGTAGTACATGAGGTACAGGCGGAGACAAGCGATATAAATATGGTCCAAGCCTCGCTCCTCTTCCTCAGAGGCCTTACGACATGACCGAGGAGCAAAACGAAGCCATAGTGAAGGCCCAAGTGGACGCCCATTTTGGACCGAAACCGGCACCGCCGCCGAGGGAGAAAGTGCCTGAGGAAAAGATTAACCACTTCATTCGTATGGCTAGACCACCAGCTCCCAAGCCTGTTGACTCAGACTATGAGCGCCAAATCAGGAAGGCACATCGAGCACGACTACAGAAGGAAGCGAGCACGAGCTCGAGCCAACAAGCAGCTGGCAAAAAATGCGGGAAAACCATTCCCCAGCTGGGAGAACAGGCGGCGCAATCGATCCCCCCGCTTGTTGTGCCAACAACACATGAGAGTACGCGCGCCCTATATTATTGTGGGCAAACCGTTCCCCAGCTGAACAATCTGGTAATAACCGAAGAGCATATAAGCCAGGCTAAAATGCTCAATATCAGTGTTGGACAACCCCACGAGATCGAGCCCATGTCTCCTCTTAGAGAGGAGGAAATAAAACGGAAATATGTCCGGGGCCAACCTTTGGTCAAGCCCGAGGAGGTCAAGAACCTCCCAATGAGAATGTATGAATTGCATCAGTGGTACATGAACATTACCAAGATTTGCAATCGAGAGTCCCTCATGGTGAATGTCAAGGAGGAGCATTACTTCCATGAGAAAGCTCTGTCCGTTGAGTATTCAGAACTATTTCAGTTATAGAATCAAGACGCACTCGACAAATCTCTCGTCAGTTGCTATTGTCTGTAAGTGATTTCTTTCTGTAATTTAAGTCTCCAGCTAGCTGTAGTGATCATTTTGATCAATCATTACCTGTAATTATCCTCACTATATTCTTTTCTGTGGTATTATGCAGGATGAAGATGTATGAAATGAAAAAATCTAGACGCTATGGCATTGTGTTCATTGACCCAAATACCGTTAATGAACACACATGGAATATTCCAAGTTGTCGAGCAAGTTTAGAGGAAAGCATGCTAGAGTTCTTCAAGTGCCTCAATACCAATGAAGATATACTACTTCCTTACAACTTCCTGTGAGTCACACTGTCTTATACTACAAATTCTGTTTTTGCTTACTAGCTAGCTAGATGTTAATAATTAAGTGTATAGGGTTTAGGGTAGTTGATTAGTGTTGTGCACATGCCCGCTTAATTAAGACATGCAAACGTGTGCGCATGCAGTTACCACTGGATCTTGTTAGTCATTAAAGTTGATAAAGGAACAGTTGAAGTACTGGACTCACTACTTAAGGAAGAAAGTGACTTCGCCATCTTGAAGGGGATACTCGACAGGTAATTTCAATCATTATTAACTATATCTCGGCCTATTTAATTAGTTCGTCATTTACTGATATCAACTATTTAATAACCCCTTTATTCATTTTCTTTGCTGCCGGGCAGGGCTTGGGCAAAGTTCATCAAGGTGACTCCAGGCAAGTGGGAAAAAAGCTGTATTGGTGGCGACCCAAGGTAAGTAATTAAGTAGTACGAGCTAGCTAACTACCATCTCTTTAATTCTTGTTTCAATACCATTCATTAATTAGCATGGTTGATTAATCATTATCTGATTAAATTCCATTCTCGTAAAGGCCCTGAAGCAGGCGCCGGGGACTGATCTGTGTGCATACTACGTTTGCGAGAACATTCGCATGATGGCGTCCGAAAGGAGCAGATCTCAAAGACAGGACTAGGTACGTTTGTCGGAAACTATTCACAAATTTTTACACCATTATCAATATCTAGTCACACAACTAATACACATGCATATTGATCTCCTTCTTAACAGTTCAGAGAGGTGCGGGAGCAGCTCCTACCAACGGAGCGCATACTAGCACTTCAAGAGGAAATAACGAGATTTTTGCTCGACCAGGTCATAGATCCCAAAGGAGAATACTATTACCCGCTACCGCCCTCATGAACCATTTGTCATCGTGCTCCGAAGGCACCAAGGCAACATGTAGGAGAAATTGTATATATATATATATATATATATATACATGTGTATGTGTGAATAATTAATGATTGTTGTGAGACATTCGATGATATATATATATATATATATATATATATATATATATATATATATATATATATATATATATATGATTGGTTCTACGAGAAAATATATTTATATATATGCATAACGTGTACAATATGTAGTACCGTAAAATACCAGCAAACAAAATAGAATTAAATGGAAAACACAAAATAAAAGGAAAAATAAAAAATAAAACCAAAACCCCCCAAACATTTAGTACCGGTTGGTGTTACCAACCGGTACTAATGGTCGACCCGCACCCGGGCCTGGCTCGTGCCACGTGGTGGCACTTTAGCGCCGGTTCATGGTGAACCCGTAGTAAAGGGGGGTGGCTTTAGTCCCCACTCTTTAGTGCCGGTTGTGGAACCGGCACTAAAGGCCCTTACGAAGCGGCGCTAAAGCCCGGTTCTGCACTAGTGATCATCATCTTGTGCCTTTGATCTCCATCTCTAAAGCACCGTCATGATCACCATCGTCACGGGCTTGACACCTTGATCTCCATCGAAGCATCGTTGTCGTCTTGCCAACTATTGCTATCACAACTATCGCTATCGCTTAGTGATAAAGTAAAGCAATTACATGGCGATGGCATTGCATACAATAAAGCGACAACCATATGGCTCCTGCCAGTTGCCGATAACTCTGTTACAAAACATGATCATCTCATACAACAATTTATATCATCACGTCTTGACCATATCACATCACAACATGCCCTGCAAAAACAAGTTAGACGTCCTCTAATTTGTTGTTGCAAGTTTTACGTGGCTGCTATGGGCTTAGCAAGAACCGTTCTTACCTACGCATCAAAACCACAACGATTTTTCGTCAAGTGTGCTGTTTTAAACTTCAAAAAGGACCAGGCGTAGTCACACTCAATTCAACTAAAGTTGGAGAAACAGACACCCACTAGCCACCTGTGTGCGAAGCACGTCGGTAGAACCAGTCTCGCGTAAGCATACGCGTAATGTCGGTCTGAGCCGCTTCATCCAACAATAGCACAGAATCAAAGTATGACATGCTGGTAAGCAGTATGACTATTATTGCCCACAACTCTTTGTGTTCTACTCGTGCGTATAACATCTACGCATAAACCTGGCTCGGATGCCACTGTTGGAGAACACAGTATTTCAAAAAAATTCCTACGATCACGCAAGATCTATCTAGGAGATGCACAACAGCGAGCGGGGAGAGTGTGTCCACGTACCCTCGTAGACCGAAAGCGGAAGCGTTAAGTAACGCGGTTTATGTAGTCGAACGTCTTCGCGATCCAAACGATCAAGTACCGAACGCACGGCACCTACGCGATCTGCACACGTTCAATTCGGTGACGTCCTTCGAACTCTTGATCCAGCTAAGGCCGATGGAGAGTTTCATCAGCATGACGGCGCGATGACGGTGATGATGAAGTTACCGACGCAGGGCTTCGCCTAAGCACTTCAACGATATGACCGAGGTGGAAATCTGTGGAGGGGGGCACCGCACACGGCTAAAACAACTGTTGACTTTTGTGTTCTAGGGTGCCCCCCTGCCCCCGTATATAAAGGAGCAAGGGGGAGGCCGGCCGGCCCTCATAGGACGCGCCCCAAGTAGGATTCCTACTAGGAATCCTATTCCTAGTAGGTTTCCAACAAGGGAAGAGAGGGGGAAGGAAGGAGAGGGAGAGAGGGAAAGAGGGGGGCGCCGCCCCCTCCAAGTCCAATTCAGACTCCTCAAGGGGGAGGGGGTGCGGCCAGCCCTAGGGGCCCCTCCTCTCTCTCACAAGGCCCATGTTGGCCCATTAGTTCCCCCCGGGGTTCCGATAACCCCCCTGGCACTCCGATATTTATCCGGTGACCCCCGGAACTCATCTAGTGTCCGAATAACATCGTCCAATATATCAATCTTTATGTCTCAACCATTTCGAGACTCCTCGTCATGTCCGTGATCACACCCGGGACTCCGAATAACCTTCGGTACATCAAAACACATAAACTCATAATACCGATCGTCATCGAACGTTAAGCGTGCGGACCCTACGGGTTCGAGAACTATGTAGACATGACCGAGACTCATCTCCGGTCAATAACCAATAGCGGAACCTAGATGCTCATATTGGCTCCCACATATTCTACGAAGGTCTTTATCGGTCAAACCGCATAACAACATACGTTGTTCCCTTTGTCATTGGTATGTTACTTCCCCGAGATTCGATCGTCGGTATCTCAATACCTAGTTCTATCTCGTTACCGGCAAGTCTCTTTACTCGTTCCGTAATGCATCATCTCGCAACTAACTCATTAGTCACATTGCTTGCAAGGCTTATAGTGATGTGCATTACCGAGAGGGCTCAGAGATACCTCTCCGACAATCGGAGTGACAAATCCTAATCTCGATCTATGCCAACTCAACAAACACCATCGGAGATACCTGTAGAGCATCTTTATAATCACCCAGTTACGTTGTGACGTTTGATAGCATACGAAGTGTTCCTCCGGTATTCGGGAGTTGCATAATCTCATAGTCATAGGAACATGTATAAGTCATGAAGAAAGCAATAGTAACAAACTAAACGATCATCGTACTAAGCTAACGGATGGGTCTTGTCAATTACATCATTCTCTAATGATGTGATCCCATTAATCAAATGACAACTCATGTCTATGGTTAGGAAACTTAACCATCTTTGATTAACGAGCTAGTCAAGTAGAGGCATACTAGTGACACTCTGTTTGTCTATGTATTCACACATGTACTAAGTTTCCGGTTAATACAATTATAGCATGAATAATAAAAATTTATCATGACATAAGTAAATATAAATAACAACTTTATTATTGCCTCTAGGGCATATTTCCTTCAATAAGAAGCATGTATAATAAATAAGTTAACTATAGATCTTACTTGAATTTCTGTCGGTTAGTCATAAGCACTTGATTTGATACACGATCCCACAAAGTACATTTCTTCAGGAAACTGATTCTCCTCACTCCAGTGCATTGCCTTTCCGAGTGCCTTCATACCCGCTCCTTTCTCCCCCTCCCCCTCCCCGTCTCCTTTTTCTTCTATGATGCCACCTTCTCCCTACACCACTTCTACCATGATATCTCCTCCACCCATCACCTCGACATTGGAGCTAGGGGTGCCCTCGAAATGTTAGCTTGTTGTGCCACTAAGCTCGAGGAATATGGCGCCCGCAACGAGATTGTCTTAGCCATCAAAAAAATTCAATGATGTGGTTCTGGCAAGCCGAATTTGTGTGGCTTAGACAAGTATATATATGGTGAGCTTTTTCTTGGTGTGTTATGAATGCATTACTATTGTTGCGTACACACTTTGCTATGCTGCATTGATTATTATTTTCTATTTCCTATGTTGTGTATGTTTGTTGATGTTGTTAAATATGTTTTATGTTACATATTTTGTATAAATGTTTCATGAGTTGATTTCTTATGTTGCATGAATTTATAGAATGCACATATGTGGAGTGACCTAGAAATTGTGTGACCGGACCTTTTATGCTATTATGGTGGCACGTCTCATGTTTGCCCCCATAGGCGGATCAGATGATCAAGGACGTGGCCCGTCGACCGACACCCATAATTCACCTTTATTCCATGGATTTGTCTACATCCTAGTTGGCCGAGAAAATCTTATTTCTTAATCAACTTTGCAACTTCTTTACCCAAATCTAGAAAAATATTCACCGTGATGTAATAATCTTTACATCTAGTGCGAAAGTAAAAGTAGTATTGTCGCTTTACCAATTTGTTTATGATTTGTTGGAAAAAAGTATTGTCTTAGTTGACCAAGAAAATCTTATTTCTCAGTCGGCTCTACAAACTTCTTCATAATTTGATCTAAAATTTTCACCATGCTGTAATAATTTTTTTTTTGCAGGAACATGCTGTAATAATTTGTCCGTCCAGTGCAAAAAAGAATACATTGTTTGGCTTAGAATTTTCTTATTTTGAAATGTCATCTTGAACGGCCGACTGGGAACTAAGAAATTCCAAGTGGACCGAGAATTACTATATAGTGCAAATGTTATCTATGCATTAGCCAAAAAAAAGTGAGTAGTCAAAGTAGATCCTCATCAACTCGAAAAAAAAAACTCGATGTAGTGCTCGGTCTTTGAGTGCCATTTTTTTTAGATGGCGGGCAAGTATCTTGAATTGCCTCTCCACCCTCCCCAGAAACTCCCAGGAGTAGCACGCAGGGGCAGTGTGTAGCTAGCTAGCACTAGCACACAGCTAGACGACGACGAGGTACGTGGGCTGGTGACAGGCGCGGGAACGAAGGCGTCCAAGCTCCGACGTGTTTGCGGTTTCTGACTTTTGAGCCTTCCGGCTCTGGGCACTGCGGGCCCTTGTTGGTTCCGGTGAGGGCCGGGGTGACGTCGATCTCCCTCTCAGTCGTAACGCGCACGCGGAGGAGATCGATGCCATGCGACGAGAAGATGGACTGAACGGTGGGTGGGATATGCACATGACCGGTTTGACATGATCGCGGGGTTTCAACTTTCAACCGGTGGTTGGGGACGCAACGCGAATCGTTCCGGTCCGGCGCGTGAGTTGTGACCGAGTGCCGAAAGGGTTATATATTAACCGGAAAAGTGACATTGTTAGGTCTTGTTCTCGGCCACATGTGCACGTGTAACACATCATGTTAGGAAATGCACTGGTCATTTCTATTGTGTATAATCGCACGACGTGCTTCAGTTCCTGCACGAGCTCGACACCTTTTTGGAAGGAAGAAACTTTGGATAAAAATAGAGAGAAAATGACCGTGTACGTAGCACCAGTCCTACTTGCATAATTTTTGTTTATGTTATCTTCCGCGTCCAGATCTGCGTGCAATGCAAAGTCAGCAACGCATCTGTTTGGACTTGGGCTCTCCTTGGATTATTACATAATGTCAACATCTTTGGTGAAATGTTCATTTGTTTTTTTAGCAGTTCGTGCGTGCTACGTCCAATTAGGTGGGGGTGGTTTTGAGTTTTGGCGCTTGTCTTATTGACTAGCCCGTACACTCTAATTAGGTATTAATAGATTTATATTTTGTTGAGTCAGCAGCACGTAGTGACAACCTCTTTTTTTTAGGATTGACAACCTCTTCTTTTTAGGGGAATCGTTGCGTTTGTCTAATTCACATCTAGATGTTTTCTAAGAATGTCACATCTAACCTCCTACAAATAACGCAGCAACAAGAAACAAAAAAAAGCTCAAAAAAAAAAAAATAGACCACAAACATAGTGGACATCAGGTTAGATGTGATATAATTATGTCACATCTAGATGTGTCTTAGACAGACAATAAGCTCTGCTGACTGACTCCGACAACCAAGGGCACAACTAAATCTGGAGGTACATGTAACCAAGTTTTACAACGCCTATTAACGCAGCATTCCCTAGCTAGGCAGGGTGCAGCTACGTTGCCAGAACGGCGAACCCAACACACTTTGAACCCAAGGGCAAACGCCATACACGATAGGCTAAAGCTTCTGGATCCTCCAATTCCCTTGTGTCTCCTGCTTCATTTCTGGCTACCCAAAAATGGTAGATAGCCATCAGTGTTGCATCTCCCTCCATACTGTCAGCACGTCCCAGCCAATCCAGGAAGCAACACTTAGATCATTTTATTCACGTAAGAACGGTGGTGAGGCAAACATCCGCAAGGACATGTTCATCGTCATGCAATCCTAGAATTGTTGAGAATGGGGGCATCTCCAGAATCTATGTAGCACTGTTTCTTCTCTTCCACAAGCAGAACAAAAAATGCCCCCTTTGATGCTCCTGCGGTGCAGCTCAAAACCCACCGCCAAGCCACTTCTCAGTAAGCGCCAAGTGTGATTTTTCACTTTCCCTGGGACCTTCTCAGTAACAATCTGACCTAAACATCTAAAACACAATATATTTGTATCAGAAAAACACAAGAAAATCAGCTCGGTAACACCTTTCCGTGATTGGTTAGCATTGATAGAGCTTGGACCACTCGCCAGTGGCAGAATGTTAGGGCATCTTCAACGCCGACCCTTAAACCGCCTGCATCCGTTCGGGCCACGCTTAGCTAGTCAAGGCTTATTAACACATCCATCTAGTGCGGATCTGTATCGGTCCGCCGACCAGTCTGAACATGCTTTTTCTCGTTAATAGGAAGCAAACTCGGGGAGGTCTTTGCGGGAGTCCGGGCCGCTGCCATGTAGGACTCCGACACCCCTGGCCCACGCAAATCCCCCTCACGGTCCTAGCTATTCTCTTTCACTTCGCCCTTGCCCGCCCTTCCTTTCCATCCGCGCCCTCCTCCGCCGCCGCTGCCGCTGTACCTCTCCGGTCGCCATCCATGCATTGTTGGACATCCACAGCCATCACCCACGCGCCGGCTGTCGTGGTTCTAAGCCTGACAGTAGAATGAGGGGTGGGTATGAGGAGGCAAGATCCTAGCTATGGTGAAGTTGTACACACAAGGTTTACGAGTTCAGACCCTTCACGGTGGAAGTAACAGCCATACGTCTCGGTGCTCGGGAGCTCGGTCGATTGAATTATGCGTGTGGAGTTACAAGGGGTGCGAACCCTTGTCCCTGAGGAGGGGGGTGGCTTATTTAGAGTTCGCCAGACCCCTCCCGCCCTCAGTTACACAGGGTTTAAGGTACATAAAGATGGGGCGTTACTGGTAATGCCAGCAATAAAGATACATGAATGACCATTAAGTCTGCAGAGTAAATGCCCGACCGTTGCTGTACAGAGTGGCTTTAGATCTTCTGGTCGCCGAGTGACTATTGCTATGGTCGAGTGACATTGAATCTTCCGAGTGGAATGCTTCTGGTCGAGTGGATGATGTTATCCCTTGAATGCTTCTTACTTTAGGGCAATGTCCTTGGGGAGGGCGTCTAGGTCAGGCCTATGACCCTACCCTAGGTACATGTCGTCGTCATTAGCCCCCGAATGGTTCAGGGTTCGAGTGGAGAAGGAGTTGAAAAATAATTCTGACTCAGTTCTTGCGCTTCGGAAGCGTTTTGTTGGGACCAATGAACAACGTGATGACTTCAACTTCTTTTTCAGTCGCCCTGATCCATTCTTAGTTTGTCGAATGAACTTTGCTGCTAAGCTTCGAGTGTTGATATGGAAAAAATCTTTGGCCCGGCGGACTGCTCTGCTGCTCCCAGATCTTGCGGGATTCGAAATTTTGGGAAGCGCGCGGGACGGAGGAGGTCGCAGTAATCGGGGCGGATTAGGCAGGGGCACCTCGATATCTGCGCCACCTTTTTCGCCACGTACTGCACGCACGACTATTGCAGGATTTGACAGGATTGCTTGGGCCCACGGGTCAGCCACTCAAAAATGACTCCATATAAGGCGTTGGATTGGGGAATTCTGCACAGTGCGCCTCAATTCCTCCTTCTTCCTCCTCTGCTTCTCCACCGCTACCGCTTCCGCTCTCAACACCACATCCCGCCCGTGCACCTCTTGCTGCGATGGCGAAGGACAAGACGGCGGCACTGGAGCGCGCGAAGAAGGGGGCGGCGAAGGGGGAGGGGAAAAAGACCGGCAGGAGCGGGTCGTCGTCGAGATCCGGCTTGCCGCGCGGCTGGGTCCAGTCCACAATCGAGCTGGATGATTTGCGAGATCTGGCCGAGAGCGGGCTGATCGAGCACGGTTCCTGGAGGCTCCCGGGGGATGAAACTGAGCCGCAACCTCAGGAGGGCGAGTGCGTCTTGCTCGCCACCCACGTCGACCGTGGGTTTTCCTTGCCCCACATCCCTTTTTCCGTGCTTTTCTGAACTTCTTCGGAGCTCAACTCCACCATTTATCTCCCAACACTATCACGTACCTTGCTGCCTTTGTCTCTCTGTGTGAGAATTTCCTAGGCTGTTGACCGCATTGGGGTCTGTTTAAGCACATCTTCACATGCCGCTCGCAGACTGTGAAAAAAGCTAGCCCGAGTGACGAGAAAACCCAGGTAATCCAGATGTGTGGGGGCTTAGGCATCCAGATGCGGGGAAAGAGTGCTTTTCTCGCGATGACTCTCCCTGACTCGGTTAGAGGGTGGCAGTCGACTTGGTTTTATTGCAAAGACAAGTCGACCCCTGGTCATTCGACTGATCTCCCTCCCTTTTCTTTGGCGCGAGTCCAGAAACCCACTACCTTGAAAGTGACTCCAGCAGAGAAGGTGGAGGTGACCATGTTGATGGAGCAAGTAGTTCAGCGGATCCATGAGGGTGTGACTGGTATGGATTTGCTTGAGGTATTTCTCAGTCGACGTATCCAGCCTTTCCAGGCTCGTGATCACTCGATGTGGATGTCCTCGGTGATTGATGATTCCACTCGGATCCACCCGGAGGACGTTGATGAGAAGACGGTGGCGCAGTGGGTGCGAGGCATCACAGGAACCAAGGACAACCCAGGGGGTCCCGAAGAGTTCTACCTTTCGACGCCAACAACCAACCAGACAAGGTCTATTCTTTGTTTTCTGAGTGTTTTTCATTCTGACTTGCAATTGTTTACTGAGTCGACCATCCTTTGTTCACCTTTTTTGCTTCGCAGATCTACACGGAGACATACTCGATGCCAAACGGGGAGCAAGAGCAGTACCAGGAAGGAGAAGAAATCGGAGGCGAAAGCATGGATTGGCAGTCTGATGGAGGAGCAGAGGAGGAGGAAATCGAGGACTCGAGCAGTGGTGAAGAAGTCGAGTCACCACCTCGCAACGAAAGGCGTTCCAAGAATAAGCACGACCTAGCAAGTGTCCGTGGCAAAGTAGGTCTGCCAACTGGACAGACTTCCAAGCGCACTCAGACCTCTTCCCCTGCGCCGAGTGAAAAGGCTTCAAAGCAGCCCAAAGTTGCAGGATCAAAGTCTCGGAAGACCCTGCCCAAGATCAAGATCGATGTTCCCCTCGCTTCGGCGTAAGTCTCTTGTCCTCATTTTTTGCTCAAGGACCTGCACTGTCGACTCTCTTCTTGATTTAACCGAGTGAATCTTGAAACTTGTAGTGCTGCTACTTCTGGGACTTTTGCTTACAGAGACGGTGACAAGGAAATGGGAGACGCGGTCACTTCCAACCCAGGTATGACTTTTGCAATCTTGTCTTTACTTTCTCAGCCATTTTACTAGTCGACTGAATTCTGGCGGTTGATTCTTGTTGCAGCTCCTCCCTATTGGAAATATGCCCTAGAGGCAATAATAAATTGGTTATTATTATATTTCCTTGTTCATGATAATCGTTTATTATCCATGCTAGAATTGTATTGATAGGAAACTCAGATACATGTGTGGATACATAGACAACACCATGTCCCTAGTAAGCCTCTAGTTGACTAGCTCGTTGATCAATAGATGGTTACGGTTTCCTGACCATGGACATTGGATGTCATTGATAACGTGATCACATCATTAGGAGAATGATGTGATGGACAAGACCCAATCCTAAGCATAGCATAAAAGATCGTGTAGTTCGTTTGCTAGAGCTTTTCCAATGTCAAGTATCTTTTCCTTAGACCATGAGATCGTGTAACTCCCGGATGCCGTAGGAGTGCTTTGGGTGTACCAAACGTCACAACGTAACTGGGTGACTATAAAGGTGCATTACGGGTATCTCCGAAAGTGTCTGTTGGGTTGGCACGGATCGAGACTGGGATTTGTCACTCCGTATGACGGAGAGGTATCTCTAGGCCCACTCGGTAACGCATCATCATAATGAGCTCACTGTGACTAAGGAGTTAGCCATGGGATCATGCATTACGGTACGAGTAAAGTGACTTGCCGGTAACGAGATTGAACAAGGTATTGGGATACCGACGATCGAATCTCGGGCAAGTAAAGTACCGATTGACAAAGGGAATTGTATACGGGATTGATTGAATCCTCGACATCGTGGTTCATCCGATGAGATCATCGTGGAACATGTGGGATCCAACATGGGTATCCAGATCCCGCTGTTGGTTATTGACCGGAGAGGCGTCTCGGTCATGTCTGCATGTCTCCCGAACCCGTAGGGTCTACACACTTAAGGTTCGGTGACGCTAGGGTTGTAGAGATATGAGTATGCGGAAACCCGAAAGTTTTTTGGAGTCCCGGATGAGATCCCGGACGTCACGAGGAGTTCCGGAATGGTCCGGAGGTGAAGAATTATATATAGGAAGTCAAGTTTCGGCCACCGGGAAAGTTTCGGGGGTCACCGGTATTGTACCGGGACCATCGGAAGGGTCCCGGGGGTCCACCGGGTGGGGCCACCTATCCCGAAGGGCCCCATGGGCTGAAGTGGGAAGGGAACCAGCCCTTAGTGGGCTGGGGCGCCCCCCTGCGCCTAGGGTTGGAAACCCTAGGGTGGGGGGGGCGCCCCACTTGCCTGGGGGGGTAAGTTTCCCCCTGGCCGCCGCCCCCCTTGCAGATGGGATGCAGGCCGGCGCCACCCCCCTCCCAGGGGGCCTATATATAGTGGGGGGAGGGAGGGTAGCAAAATGACAGCCCCTGGCGCCTCCTCTCCCTCTCGCAGAAGCTTGGCGAAGCCTTGCCAAGACCCCGCTACTTCCACCACCACGCCGTCGTGCTGCTGGATCTCCATCAACCTCTCCTCCCCCCTTGCTGGATCAAGAAGGAGGAGACATCGCTGCTCCGTACGTGTGTTGAACGCGGAGGTGCCGTCCGTTCGGCACTCGGTCATCGGTGATTTAGATCACGGCGAGTACGACTCCATCAACCCCGTTCATTGGAACGCTTCCGCTCACGATCTACAAGGGTATGTAGATGCACTCCTTTCCCCTCGTTGCTAGTAAACTCCATAGATGGATCTTGGTGATGCGTAGGAAATTTTTTAAATTCTGCTACGATCCCCAACACTCCCAATGTCATTGATCTTCCAGACGACGACGAGGATGTGCCGCTGAGGCCCATGGGAAGAAGAAGCAGGAAGACATCAACTGGCAAGGTGCCTCAATTGACGCCAGTGACAGAGCTAGAGATCCAGGAGACCGGCGATGCCAACCGGGCTTCTGTGACTTTTGCCGTACCATTGTCGAGTGCCCAGCCTTCAGCGTCGACTACATAGATTCCAGCTGATCCATCTTCACTCTTCACTGCGCATCACGTCCCAGAGGACCAAGTGGGTGCTGCCAAGGAGGCTATACGCCAGGCAAGCATCATGATGGAGCAGATGAAGGTGGTTCGGGAGGCCAGTCAAGCTGCTTACGACGCCAGTTCAGCTCTTCAGAGCAACGTCCAGGTTGGTTGACTACCGACTGATCCTTTAGCTTGTCGCTTGTTCTGTTAGGATATGGTACCTGAAAACTTCCCTTGTGCATCTTTTCGTCAGTCTGCATTTTGCATTTGTACACCCAGTGGGTGTTTAACTTACTGATGAATACTTTTGCTTCTTGGGTCGACTAAGTTGTGTCGATTGAATCTTTGAACCAGTGGGGGCACGCTGAGTGCACCCACTGGGTGTAGTCCCCGAGACCATAGTTGACTGCGGGCAGTTGGCTATGGCCTGAGAATCAGAATTTTCTCACTCGGCCTGGGCGGACCATGTCGAGTGGAATCTAAACTAGTGGGGGCACGCTGAGTGCACCCACTGGGTGTAGTCCCCGAGACCGTAGTCGACTGCGGGCAGTCGACTGTGGTCTAAGAACAACTTTCCTCTTTTTTTACACTCGGCCTGCGCGGACCATGTCGAGTGGAAACTGGATCAGTGGGGGCACGCTAAGTGCACCCACTGGGTGTAGTCCCCGAGACTACTGTTGGATGTTTGATTCGGCAGTAGTCTTAGAATTTGTTGAATTTATCACTCCATTGCTCTGAAGTAACCAATCTTTTCATCTATCCCTGACCGTCCTTTGATTATAGAAATCCTGTGAACTTGGAGCTCGTTTTGCTGACCTGGAACAGAAGCAGATTCAGCACAATCTCGATCTAGAGCTAGCCAAGACAAACTTGTAGAAGGCCAAGGATGAAGCTGTTGGTATGAAAAATTTGTCGACTGATTTGTTCCTGAACCGGGTGTTATTTGCTTTTTCTGATCCGAGTGTTATTTCTTTCAGAAACAATGAACCAGGCTCTGGCGAAGAAGGATCTGGACCTTGCAACCGTGTAGAAAACAGCCAAAGAGAGAACTGCACTCGCCGACCAGAAGCTGGCTTCAGTCGGCAAACTGGAGGAAGAGAACGCCAACTGCCCTTGATGAAGCCAACAAGGAAGTGACTCGTCTGAAGAAGGACAAGAGGGCCCTGACCGACAAAGTGGAAGACATCGCCCGCAAGAGAGATGACTTGGAGAATTATCTGGGAGGTCTTGCCAAGAAGCTATTCATCATGCTTGAAGGTGTTTTCCTTTGTTCGACTGGCTTGTTGTCGTCGACTCAATATATAACCATTGACTCATCGTTGTATTGCGTGTGCAGAATTTTGCCAGAACTTCGAGGAAGAGACTGGGCGAATTGAGACAAGCTTGGACCCCATCCTCTCTCCTGTTAAGGACGAAGCTGCCATGGACGTGCTCCGACTGAAATCCTGTGTCGCTGGTGTTGTCGACTACCTTGCTTGACTAAAAGTTGCGGTGTCGCGAATCGACGCAGCACTCCAGCCAGGGGCGACGCTCCAAAATGACCTCAATTCTCTGATGACTCGACTCAATGAGGTCCCTGGTCGAGTGCAGGAATGGAAGAAGTCTTCTGCTCGATGCGGTGTTGACGTGGCTTTGTCTTTGGTTCGTGTCCACTGCAAGGAAGCGCGAGAAGAGAAGCTAGCAGCGATCAAGGTTGCCAATACCAAAAAGCACGACTTCCAATCCTTCATGGAAACCTTCATTGCTGCTGCCACTCGGATTGCTGACGGAATCGACCTAGACGAGTTCGACGAGCCTGCTAGCCCTCCTCCTGCGGAGTGAACAAACTTTATGCCTTGCCTTAAATTTGCCTCGGAATGCCGAGTGATTTTGTAACCGTTAAACTCCTTCGGGCCTGATGCCCGAGTACTTTAATCCGTGGTTTGGAATCTTAGGATTTATCTAAACTTGGTTTATCTCTGAATATGCTTGTGTTTGCCTTCGAGTGGAACTTGTTTCTTCACTCAGAATAGTCTTTGTACTCGTGATGCAGCTCTGAGGAGAAGGTAACAGACGACCTGCACCTCGTCGTCCTTGCGGATCGGGATGGAGCGCACATTGTACTTATGGCGCAGCTCTAAGGAGAAGGTCATAGTCGACCTGCACCTCATCGTCCTTGTGGATCAGGATGGAGCGCACATTGTACTTATGGCGTAGCTCTGTGGAGAAGGTCGCAGTCGACCTGCACCTCATCGTCCTTGCGGATCGGGACGTGTTTTAAACTTAGGCAAGTACTGGACCGCAGCTAAACCTCCGAGTGAGAGGCTTGCTCACCACTCGGTAGGATTTTTTAAACTTAGGCGAGTACTGGACTGCAGCTAAGCCCCCGAGTGAGAGGGTTGTTCTCCACTCGGTGGGATTTTTCAAACTTAGGCGAGTACTGGACTGGAGCTAAGCCCCCGAGTGAGAGGGTTGCTCACCACTCGGTGGGATTTTTCAAACTTAGGCGAGTACTAGACTACAACTAAGCCCCCGAGTGAGAGGGTTGCTCACCACTCGGTGGGATTTTTCAAACTTAGGCGAGTACTGGACTGCAGCTAAGCCCCCGAGTGCGAGGCTTGCTCACCACTCGGTAGGATTTTTCAAACTTAGGCGAGTACTAGACTGGAGCTAAGCCACTGAGTGAGAGGGTTGCTCACCACTCGGTGGGATTTTTCAAACTTAGGCGAGTACTGGACTGCAGCTAAGCCCCCGAGTGAGAGGGTTGCTGACCACTCAGTGGGAGTTTTCAAACTTAGGCGAGTACTGGACTGCAGCTAAGCCCCCGAGTGAGAGGCTTGCTCACCACTCGGTAGGATTTTTCAAACTTAGGCGAGTACTGGACTGCAGCTAAGCCCCCGAGTGAGAGGCTTGCTCACCACTTGGTGGGATTTTTCAAACTTAGGCGAGTACTGGACTGCAGCTAAGCCCCCGAGTGAGAGGGTTGCTCACCACTCGGTGGGATTTTTCAAACTTAGGCGACTACTGGACTGCAGCTAAGCCCCCGAGTGAGAGGGTTGCTCACACTCGGTGGGATTTTTCAAACTTAGGCGAGTACTGGACTGCAGCTAAGCCCCCGAGTGAGAGGGTTGCTCACCACTCGGTGGGATTTTTCAAACTTAGGCGAGTACTAGACTGCAGCTAAGCCCCCGAGTGAGAGGGTTGCTCACCACTCGGCAGGATTTTTCAAACTTAGGCGAAACAGATTCGCGACTAAGCCCCCGAGTGAGAGGCTTGCTCTTCACACGGCAGGATTTACTTTTTTGGAACTTAGGTGAAGCGGATTCGCAGCTAAGGCACCCACTGGGGGATTTAGATCACATAAAAAAGGAACAACAATCATTTAGGAGACTGTAAAACTCTGTCTTTGATAATCAAACTAGGAAGTATTTCTTATTACATCTCAATAGTCTGAATGCTTAAGTGTAAAAGGGGCAGATCAGCTCCGCATTCCAAGTGCGTGGCTCTTCTTTATTGTGTTCCACATTGTAGAGGCGATAGGCTCCGTTGTGGAGCACTTTGGTAATGATGAAGGGGCCTTCCCAAGCAGGAGCGAGCTTGTGTGGTCGCTGCTGATCCACTCGAAGAACCAAATCCCCCTCTTGAAATGCTCGACCTCTCACATTTCGAGCGTGGAATCGACACAGATCTTGTTGATAAATGGTCGACCGGATCAAAGCCATCTCTCTTTCCTCTTCTAGGAGATCAACTGCATCTTGCCGAGCCTGTTTTGCTTCATCTTCTGAGAAAAGTTCGACTCGGGGTGCATTGTGAAGCAAGTCACTCGGAAGCACAGCTTCAGCCCCATAGACTAAGAAGAATGGAGTTCGACCAGTCGACCGATTAGGAGTTGTCCTCAATCCCCAAAGCACTGATGGAAGCTCATCGACCCAAGCGCCTGCCGCATGCTTGAGGTCACGCATCAATCGGGGTCTCAGTCCTTTGAGAATCAATCCGTTTTCTCTATCAGCTTGTCCATTCGACTGGGGATGGGCGACTGAAGCATAGTCGACCCGAGTGCCTTGGGAAGCGCAGAAGGATCTGAACTCATCAGAATCAAAGTTCGACCCATTATCAGTGATGATACTATGCGGAACACCATATCTGAATGTTAACTCTCTGATGAAGCTGACAGCAGTACTGGCTTCGAGGTTTTTGATAGGCTTGGCTTCAATCCATTTGGTGAACTTGTCGACTGCTACGAGCACATGAGTGAAGCCGCTCCTGCCAGTCCTCAGAGGTCCAACCATATCTAACCCCTAGATAGCAAAGGGCCAGACGAGTGGAATGGTCTTCAGAGCCGATGCAGGCTTGTGAGACATGTTGGAATAGAACTGGCAACCTTCACATTTGTCGACTATGTCTTTTGCCATTTCATTCGCTCGTGGCCAATAAAATCCCGCTCGGTATGCTTTGGCCACAATGGTCTGAGAGGACGCATGGTGACCACAGGTCCCCGAGTGGATGTCGTTGAGGATCACTCGACCTTCTTCCGGTGTTATGCACTTTTGAGCGACTCCGGTAACACTTTCTCTGTAAATCTGTCCACCCATTACTGTGAAAGCTTTGGATCGACGGACAATCTGATGGGCCTCTTCTTCATTGATGTCTACTACGCAACCTTCATCTTGTAGACGTTGTTGGTCCTCCAAGTGCAGAGGTTTGTAGGACAGTAGAAAATTTCCCTCAAGTGGATGACCTAAGGTTTATCAATCCGTGGGAGGCGTAGGTTGAAGATGGTCTCTCTCAAACAACCCTGCAACCAAATATCAAAGAGTCTCTTGTGTCCCCAACACACCCAATACAATGGTAAATTGTATAGGTGCACTAGTTCGGCAAAGAGATGGTGATACAAGTGCAATATGGATGGTAGATATAGGTTTTTGTAATCTAAAAATATAAAAACAGCAAGGTAAGTAATGATAAAAGTGAGCGTAAACGGTATTGCAATGCTAGGAAACAAGGCCTAGGGTTCATACTTTCACTAGTGCAAGTTCTCTCAACAATAATAACATAATTGGATCATATAAATATCCTTCAACATGCAACAAAGAGTCACTCCAAAGACACTAATAGCGGAGAACAAACAAAGAGATTATGGTAGGGTACGAAACCACCTCAAAGTTATTCTTTCTGCTCGATCTATTCAAGAGTCCGTAGTAAAATAACACGAAGCTATTCTTTCCGTTCAATCTATCATAGAGTTCGTACTAGTATAACACCTTAAGACACAAATCAATCAAAACCCTAATGCCACCTAGATACTCCATTGTCATGTCAAGTATCCGTGGGCATGATTGTACGATATGCATCACACAATCTCGGATTCATCTATTCAACCAACACAAAAGTACTTCAAAGAGTGCCCCAAAGTTTCTACCGGAGAGTCAAGACGAAAACATGTGCCAACCCCTATGCATAGGTTCATGGGCGGAACCCGCAAGTTGATCACCAAAACGTACATCAAGTGAATCAATAGAATAACCCATTGTCACCACGGTTATCCCACGCAAGACATACATCAAGTGTTCTCAAATCCTTAAAGACTCAATCCAATAAGATAACTTCAAAGGGAAAACTCAATCCATTACAAGAGAGTAGAGGGGGAGAAACATCATAAGATCCAATTACAATAGCAAAGCTCGCAATACATCAAGATCGTATCACCTCAAGAACACGAGAGAGAGATCAAACACATAGCTACTGGTACATACCCTCAGCCCCGAGGGTGAACTACTCCCTCCTCGTCATGGAGAGCGTCGGGATGATGAAGATGGCCACCGGTGAGGGATCCCCCCCTCCGGCAGGGTGCCGGAACAGGGTCCCGATTGGGTTTTGGTGGCTACATAGGCTTGCGGCAGCGGAACTCCTGATCTATTCTGCTCCTCGAAGTTTTTAGGGTATATGGATATATATAGGCGGAAGAAATACATCAGGGGAGCCACGAGGGGCCCACTGTTGGAGATTGTTGCAGAAATTAAAAAAATTCTACGCATCACCAAGAACAATATATGGAGTCTTCTAGCAATGAGAGGGAAAAGAGTGCATCTACATACCCTTGTAGATCACGAGCGAAAGCGTTCAAGTGAACGGGGTTGATGGAGTCGTACTCGTCGTGATCCAAATCACCGATGACCGAGCGCCGAAGGGACGGCACCCCCGCGTTCAACACACGTACGGTTGGGGAAGACGTCTCCTCCTTCTTGATCCAGCAAGGGGAGGGAGAGGTTGATGGAGATCCAGCAGCACGACGGCGTGGTGGTGGAAGCAGCGGGGATCTCGGCAGGGCTTCGCCAAGCTCAGCGAGAGGGAGAGGTGTCACGGGAGGGAGAGGGAGGCGCCAGGGGCTTGGGATGCTGCTCCCATGCGCCTCCCCACTATATATAGGGGTGGAGGGGGCTGGTTTCTTGCCCTCCAAGTCCATTGGGGCGTTGGCAAAGGTGGTGGAAAGAAATCCCATCATTTCCCTTCCCCATCGATTGTTATCCCCCTTTTTTAGGGATCTTGATCTTATCCCTTCGGGATATGATCTTATTCCTTCTAAGGTGGGATCTTGGTGCGCCTTGACCAGGGGTGTGGGGCCTTGCCCCCACTACCCACGTTCATGTGGGTCCCCCCATGCAGGTGGGCCCCACTTCAGAACCTTCTAGAACCTTCCCGGTACAATACCGAAAAATCCTGAACATTTTCCGGTGGCCAAAATAGGACTTCCCATATATAAATCTTTACCTCCGGACCATTCCGGAACTCCTCATGACGTGCGGGATCTCATCCGGGACTCCGAACAACTTTCGGTTAACCGCATACTAATAGCTCTACAACTCTAGCGTCACCGAACCTTAAGTGTGTAGACCCTACGGGTTCGGGAGACATGCAGACATGACCGAGACGACTCTCCGGTCAATAACCAACAGCGGGATCTAGATACCCATGTTGGCTCCCACATGTTCCACGATGATCTCATCGGATGAACCATGATGTCGAGGATTCAATCAATCCCGTATACAATTCCCTTTGTCAATCGGTACGTTACTTGCCCGAGATTCGATTGTCGGTATCCCAATACCTTGTTCAATCTCGTTACCGGCAAGTCACTTTACTCGTACCGTAATGCATGATCCCGTGACCAAACACTTGGTCACATTGAGCTCATTATGATGATGCATTACCGAGTGGTCCCAGAGATACCTCTCCGTCATACGGAGTGACAAATCCCAGTCTCGATTCGTGCCAACCCAACAGACACTTTCGGAGATACCCGTAGTGCACCTTTATAGCCACCCAGTTACGTTGTGACGTTTGGCACACCCAAAGCACTCCTATGGTATCCGGGAGTTGCACAATCTCATGGTCTAAGGAAATGATACTTGACATTTGGAAAAGCTCTAGCAAACGAACTACACGATCTTGTGCTATGCTTAGGATTGGGTCTTGTCCATCACATCATTCTCCTAATGATGTGATCCCGTTATCAATGACATCCAATGTCCATAGTCAGGAAACCATGACTATCTGTTGATCAACGAGCTAGTCAACTAGAGGCTCACTAGGGACATGTTGTGGTCTATGTATTCACACATGTATTACGATTTCCGGATAACACAATTATAGCATGAACAATAGACAATTATCATGAACAAGGAAATATAATAATAACCATTTTATTATTGCCTCTAGGGCATATTTCCAACAGTCTCCCACTTGCACTAGAGTCAATAATCTAGTTACATTGTGATGAATCGAACACCCATAGAGTTCTGGTGTTGATCATGTTTTGCTCTAGGGAGAGGTTTAGTCAACGGATCTGCTACATTCAGGTCCGTATGTACTTTACAAATATCTATGTCTCCATTTTGAACATTTTCACGAATGGAGTTGAAGCGACGCTTGATATGCCTAGTCTTCCTGTGAAACCTGGGCTCCTTGGCAAGGGCAATAGCTCCAGTGTTGTCACAGAAGAGAGTCATCGGGCCCGACGCATTGGGAATAACTCCTAGGTCGGTAATGAACTCCTTCACCCAGATTGCTTCTTGTGCTGCCTCTGAGGCCGCCATGTATTCCGCTTCACATGTAGATCCCGCCACAACGCTTTGCTTGCAACTGCACCAGCTTACTGCCCCACCATTCAAAATATACACGTATCCGGTTTGTGACTTAGAGTCATCCAGATCTGTGTCGAAACTAGCATCGACGTAACCCTTTACGACGAGCTCTTCGTCACCTCCATAAACGAGAAACATATCCTTAGTCCTCTTCAGGTACTTCAGGATATTCTTGACCGCTGTCCAGTGTTCCATGCCGGGATTACTTTGGTACCTTCCTACCAAACTTACGGCAAGGTTTACATCAGGTCTGGTACACAGCATGGCATACATAATAGACCCTATGGCCGAGGCATAGGGGACGACACTCATCTTTTCTCTATCTTCTGCCGTGGTCGGGCATTGAGCCGTGCTCAATTGCACACCTTGCAATACAGGCAAGAACCCCTTCTTGGACTGATCCATATTGAACTTCTTCAATATCTTGTCAAGGTACGTACTTTGTGAAAGACCAATGAGGCGTCTTGATCTATCTCTATAGATCTTGATGCCTAATATATAAGCAGCTTCTCCAAGGTCCTTCATTGAAAAACACTTGTTCAAGTAGGCCTTTATGCTTCCCAAGAATTCTATATCATTTCCCATCAACAGTATGTCATCCACATATAATATGAGAAATGCTACAGAGCTCCCACTCACTTTCTTGTAAACACAGGCTTCTCCATAAGTCTGTGTAAACCCAAACGCTTTGATCATCTCATCAAATCGAATGTTCCAACTCCGAGATGCTTGCACCAGCCCATAGATGGAGCGCTGGAGCTTGCATACCTTGTTAGTATTCTTAGGATCGACAAAACCTTCCGGCTGCATCATATACAATTCTTCCTTAAGAAAGCCGTTAAGGAATGCCGTTTTGACGTCCATTTGCCATATCTCATAATCATAGTATGCGGCAATTGCTAACATGATTCGGACGGACTTCAGCTTCGCTACGGGTGAGAAAGTCTCATCGTAGTCAACCCCTTGAACTTGTCGATAACCCTTAGCGACAAGTCGAGCTTTATAGATGGTAACATTACCATCCGCGTCTGTCTTCTTCTTAAAGATCCATTTGTTTTCTATCGCTCGCCGATCATCGGGCAAGTCTGTCAAAGTCCACACTTTGTTTTCATACATGGATCCTATCTCGGATTGCATGGCTTCAAGCCATTTGTCAGAATCTGGGCCCGCCATTGCTTCTTCATAGTTCGAAGGTTCACCGTTGTCTAACAACATGATTTCCAAGACAGGGTTGCCGTACCACTCTGGCGCGGAACGTGTCCTTGTGGACCTACGAAGTTCAGTAGGAGCTTGATCCGAAGTACCTTGATCATCATCATCATTAACTTCCTCTCTAGTCGGTGCAGGCACCACAGGAACATCTTCCTGAGCTGCGCTACTTTCCGGTTCAAGAGGTAGTACTTCATCAAGTTCCACTTTCCTCCCACTTACTTCTTTCAAGAGAAACTCTTTCTCCAGAAAGGACCCGTTCTTGGCAACAAAGATCTTGCCTTCAGATCTGAGGTAGAAGGTATACCCAATGGTTTCCTTAGGGTATCCTATGAAGACGCATTTTTCCGACTTGGGTTCGAGCTTTTCAGGTTGAAGTTTCTTGACATAAGCATCGCATCCCCAAACTTTTAGAAACGACAGCTTAGGTTTCTTCCCAAACCATAATTCATACGGTGTCGTCTCAATGGATTTCGACGGAGCCCTATTTAAAGTGAATGCGGCAGTCTCTAAAGCATAGCCCCAAAATGAGAGCGGTAGATCGGTAACAGACATCATAGATCACACCATATCCAATAGAGTGCGATTACGATGTTCGGACACACCATTTCGCTGAGGTGTTCCAGGCGGCGTGAGTTGTGAAACTATTCCACATTTCCTTAAGTGTGTGCCAAATTCGTGACTCAAATATTCCCCTCCACGATCTGATCGTAAGAACTTTATTTTTCTGTCACGTTGATTCTCAACCTCACTCTGAAATTCCTTGAACTTTTCAAAGGTCTCAGACTTGTGTTTCATTAGGTAGACATACTCATATCTACTCAAGTCACAGTGAGAGTGAGAACATAACGATAGCCACCGCGAGCCTCAACACTCTTTGGACCGCACACATCAGTATGTATGATTTCCAATAAGTTGGTTGCTCGCTCCATTGTTCCGGAGAACGGAGTCTTGGTCATCTTACCCATGAGGCATGGTTCGCACGTGTCAAATGATTCATAATCAAGAGACTCCAAAAGTCCATCTGCATGGAGCTTCTTCATGCGTTTGACACCAATGTGACCAAGACGGCAGTGCCACAAGTATGTGGGACTATCATTATCAACCTTACATCTTTTGGTATTCACACTATGAATATGTGTAACACTATGTTCGAGATTCATTAAGAATAAATCATTAACAAGCGGGGCATGACCATAAAACATATCTCTCATATAAATAGAACAACCATTATTCTCAGATTTAAATGAGTAGCCATCTCGAATTAAACGAGATCCTGATACAATGTTCATGCTCAAAGCTGGCACTAAATAACAATTATTGAGGTTTAAAACTAATCCCGTAGGTAAATGTAGAGGTAGCGTGCCGACGGCGATCACATCGACCTTGGAACCATTCCCGACGCGCATCGTCACCTCGTCCTTTGCCAGTCTCCGCTTATTCCGCAGCTCCTGCTTTGAGTTACAAATATGAACAACCGCACCGGTATCAAATACCCAGGAGCTACTACGAGTGCTGGTAAGGTACACATCAATAACATGTATATCACATATACCTTTGGTGTTGCCGGCCTTCTTGTCCGCCAAGTACTTGGGGCAGTTCCGCTTCCAGTGACCACTTCCCTTGCAATAAAAGCACTCAGTCTCAGGCTTGGGTCCATTCTTTGGCTTCTTCCCGGCAACTGGCTTACCGGGCGCGGCAACTCCCTTGCCGTCCTTCTTGAAGTTCTTCTTACCCTTGCCTTTCTTGAACTTAGTGGTTTTATTCACCATCAACACTTGATGTTCCTTTTTGATCTCCACCTCCGCTGATTTCAGCATTGAATATACCTCAGGAATGGTCTTTTCCATCCCCTGCATATTGAAGTTCATCACAAAGCTCTTGTAGCTCGGTGGAAGCGACTGAAGGATTCTGTCAATGACCGCGTCATCCGGGAGATTAACTCCCAGCTGAGTCAAGCGGTTGTGTAACCCAGACATTTTGAGTATGTGCTCACTGACAGAACTATTTTCCTCCATCTTACAACTGAAGAACTTGTCGGAGACTTCATATCTCTCGACCCGGGCATGAGCTTGGAAAACCATTTTCAGCTCTTCGAACATCTCATATGCTCCGTGTTGCTCAAAACGCTTTTGGAGCCCCGGTTCTAAGCTGTAAAGCATGCCGCACTGAACGAGGGAGTAATCATCAGCACGCTGCTGCCAAGCGTTCATAACGTCTTGGTTCTCTGGGATGGGTGCGTCACCTAGCGGTGCTTCTAGGACATAATCTTTCTTGGCAGCAATGAGGATGATCCTCAGGTTCCGGACCCAGTCCGTATAGTTGCTGCCATCATCTTTCAGTTTGGTTTTCTCTAGGAACGCGTTGAAGTTGAGGGCAACATTAGCGTGGGCCATTTGATCTACAAGACATATTGTAAAGATTTTAGACTAAGTTCATGATAATTAAGTTCATCTAATCAAATTATTCAATGAACTCCCACTCAGATAGACATCCCTCTAGTCATCTAAGTGAAACATGATCCGAGTCAACTAGGCCGTGTCCGATCATCACGTGAGACGGACTAGTCAACATCGGTGAACATCTTCATGTTGATCGTATCTTCTATACGACTCATGTTCGACCTTTCGGTCGCTTGTGTTCCGAGGCCATGTCTGTACACGCTAGGCTCGTCAAGTCAACCTAAGTGTTTTGCATGTGTAAATCTGTCTTACACCCGTTGTATGTGAACGTTAGAATCTATCACACCCGATCATCACGTGGTGCTTCGAAACAACGGACTTTCGCAACGGCGCACAGTTAGGGGGAACACTTTCTTGAAATTATTATAAGGGATCATCTTACTTACTACCGTCGTACTAAGCAAATAAGAAGCAAAATATGATAAACATCACATGCAATCAAATAGTGACATGATATGGCCAGTATCATATTGCTCCTTTGATCTCCATCTTCGGGGCGCCATGATCATCTTCGTCACCGGCATGACACCATGATCTCCATCATCATGATCTCCATCATCATGATCTCCATCATCGTGTCTTCATGAAGTTGTCACGCCAACGATTACTTCTACTTCTATGGCTAACGTGTTTAGCAATAAAGTAAAGTAATTTACATGGCGTTATTCAATGACACGCAGGTCATACAAAATAAAGACAACTCCTATGGCTCCTGCCGGTTGTCATACTCATCGACATGCAAGTCGTGATTCCTATTACAAGAACATGATCAATCTCATACATCACATATATTTCATTCATCACATCCTTTTGGCCATATCACATCACAAGGCATATGCTGCAAAAACAAGTTAGACGTCCTCTAATTGTTGTTGCATGTTTTTACGTGTCTTCTATAGGTTTCTAGCAAGAACATTTCTTACCTACGTAAAACCACAACGTGATATGCCAATTTCTATTTACCCTTCATAAGGACCCTTTTCATCGAATCCGATCCAACTAAAGTGGGAGAGACAGACACCCGTTAGCCACCTTATGCAACTAGTGCATGTCAGTCGGTGGAACCTGTCTCACGTAAGCGTACGTGTAAGGTCGGTCCGGGCCGCTTCATCCCACGATGCCGCCGAATCAAGATAAGACTAGTAACGGCAAGTAAATTGACAATATCGACGCCCACAACTGCTTTGTGTTCTACTCGTGCATAGAAACTACGCATAAACCTGGCTCTGATACCACTATTGGAGATCGTTGTAGAAATTAAAAATTTCCTACGCATCACCAAGAACAATCTATGGAGTCTTCTAGCAACGAGAGGGAAAAGAGTGCATCTACATACCCTTGTAGATCGCGAGCGGAAGCGTTCAAGTGAACGGGGTTGATGGAGTCGTACTCGTCGTGATCCAAATCACCAATGACCGAGCGCCGAACGGACGGCACCTCCGCGTTCAACACACGTACGGTTGGAGAAGACGTCTCCTCCTTCTTGATCCAGCAAGGGGAGGGATAGGTTGATGGTGATCCAGCAACACGACGGCGTGGTGGTGGAAGCAGCGGGGATCTCGGCAGGGCTTCGCCAAGCTCAGCGAGAGGGAGAGGTGTCACGGGAAGGAGAGGGAGGCGCCAGGGGCTTGGGGTGCTGATCCCATGCGCCTCCCCACTATATATAGGGGTGGAGGGGGCTGGTTTCTTGCCCTCCAAGTCCATTGGGGCGTTGGCAAAGGTGGGGGAAAGAAATCCCATCATTTCCCTTCCCCACCGATTGTTATCCCCCTTTTTTAGGGATCTTGATCTTATCCCTTCGGGATATGATCTTATTCCTTCTAAGGTGGGACTTGGTGTGCCTTGACCAGGGGTGTGGGGCCTTGCCCCCACTACCCACGTTCATGTGGGTCCCCCCATGCAGGTGGGCCCCACTTCGGAACCTTCTAGAACCTTCTCGGTACAATACCGAAAAATCCCGAACATTTTCCGGTGGCCAAAATAGGACTTCCCATATATAAATCTTTACCTCTGGACCATTCCGGAACTCCTCGTGACGTCCGGGGTCTCATCCGGGACTCCGAACAACTTTCGGTTAACCGCATACTAATATCTCTACAACTCTAGCGTCACCGAACCTTAAGTGTGTAGACCCTACGGGTTTGGGAGACATGCAGACATGACCGAGACGACTCTCCGGTCAATAACCAACAGCGGGATCTGGATACCCATGTTGGCTCCCACATGTTCCACGATGATCTCATCGGATGAACCACGATGTCGAGGATTCAATCAATCCCGTATACAATTCCCTTTGTCAATCGGTATGTTACTTGCCCGAGATTCGATCGTCGGTATCCCAATACCTTGTTCAATCTCGTTACCGACAAGTCACTTTACTCCTACCGTAATGCATGATCCCGTGACCAAACACTTGGTCACACTGAGCTCATTATGATGATGCATTATCGAGTGGGCCCGGAGGTACCTCTCTGTCATACGGAGTGACAAATGCTAGTCTCGATTCGTGCCAACCCAACAGACACTTTCGGAGATACCCGTAGTGCACCTTTATAGCCACCCAGTTACGTTGTGCCGTTTGGCACACCCAAAGCACTCCTATGGTATCCGGGAGTTGCACAATCTCATGGTCTAAGGAAATGATACTTGACATTTGGAAAAGCTCTAGCAAACGAACTACACGATCTTGTGCTATGCTTAGGATTGGGTCTTGTCCATCACATCATTCTCCTAATGATGTGATCCCGTTATCAATGACATCCAATGTCCATAGTCAGGAAACCATGACTATCTGTTGATCAACGAGCTAGTCAACTAGAGGCTCACTAGGGACATGTTGTGGTCTATGTATTCACACATGTATTACGATTTCCGGATAACACAATTATAGCATGAACAATAGACAATTATCATGAACAAGGAAATATAAAAATAACCATTTTATTATTGCCTCTAGGGCATATTTCCAACACCCACGAGGGTGGAGGGCGCGCCCCCTGCCTCGTGCCTTCCTCGTTGCTTCCCTTACGTACAGTCCAAGTCTTCTGGATTGCTGCCGTTCCAAAAATAACTTTCCCGAAGGTTTTATTCCGTTTGGACTCCATTTGATATTCCTTTTCTGCGAAACACTGAAACAAGGGAAAAACAGAAACTGACACTAGGCTCTGGGTTAATAGGTTAGTCCCAAAAATAATATAAAAATGCATAGTAAAGCCCATTAAACATCCAAGATGGATAATATAATAGCATGAATACTTCATAAATTATAGATACGTTGGAGACGTATCAGCATCCCCAAGCTTATTTCCTGCTCGTCCTCGAGTAGGTAAATGATAAAAGAAATAATTTATGAAGTGTGAATGCTAGCAGGTGCACAAGTTTGACCAATGATAATTTCAATCACCTTTTCTAGCATCATTATATGTCATAATACTAGCTCATCTCATAAAGCTTCTCATGATCAAGTAGCAAGCTATTCACATGTTAAAGTATAGATCATAAACTTTCTTGAAAACTAACAAACCGTGTTATTAGTCATCAAACAATTACAATTCATTTTATTTTCAAGAAGAGTCTATGTCAGAGCTTTGATTTAGCAAACTCCACATACTCAACTATCATTTAGTCTTTCACAATTGCTAACACTCACGCGATAATTAGGGGTTCAAAGTTTTAATCAGACACAGGGAAAGATAGGGGCTTATAGATTCGCCTCCCAACCTTTTACCTCAAGGGTAATGTCAACAATAATAGTTCATGATGCCTTACATCCAATTAGATATATTATATATCAGAATCTTTCCAACACGAGGTGCTTGCCAAAGGATAAAATGAAAAAAAGGAAAGGTGAAGATCACCATGACTCTTTCATAAAAGTAAAAGATAGGCCCTTCGCAGAGGGAAGCAGAGGTTGCCATGCGCTTTTATAGCTGGATGCACAAAATCTTAATGCGAGGGAACGTCACTTTATATTGCCACTTGTGATAGGGACCTTTATTATGCAGTCCATCGCTTTTATTTCTTCCATATCACAAGATCGTATAAAGCTTATTTTCTCCACACTAAAAGATCATACATATTTAGAGAGCAATTTTTATTGCATGCACCGATGACAACTTACTTGAAGGATCTTACTCAATCCATAGGTAGGTATGGTGGACTCTCATGGCAATACTGGTTTAAGGGATGTTTGGAAGCACAAGTAGTATCTCTACTTGGTGCAAGGAATTTGGCTAGCATGAGGGGGAAAGGCAAGCTCAACGTGTTGGGCGATCCATGACAATATACTTTATTTCGGATATAAGAAAACATAACCCATTAAGTTGTCTTCCTTGTCCAACATCAACCTTTTATCATGTCATATTTTAATGAGTGCTCACAATTACAAAAGATGTCCATGGTAGTATATTTTCAAGATCATAAGAAGTATCATTATCTTCCCAATCATAATCATCACAACAAGCAATAGGCATAACGAGATCATCATCAAGTGCATCATCTTCCACAATTATTTTTGATTCATTTTCATGAGGCACAACAATAATAGGAGCAACATTATTTGGGAGAGACATCTTTTTACCTCTCTTCCTTTTTCTTTTCTTCTTCTTAACCACATCATGTGTGGGTTCAATCCTCTTTTTGGAGCTCCTTATTAATGAGATTGGTTGAATAGAAGGCTCCTCCTCGTTACCTGATTCATCATAAGAAATAATAGGAGGATATTGGGAAGTCTCTTCCCTTTCATTAGTATTTTCTTCATCTTCTATTTGTTTTGTTTTCTTTATGTAATTGGCAATATAAGGATTTTCAATGCAATTCACCGCATAATACATATAAATTTCTTCTAGATCAATATCGAGGAATTTCTCGAGGTTATATTCTGGAATAATCTTAGTTTGATGTTTCATTTCTTCATAACCCAAAAGCAAACTAAGTTCACTATAATGTGCAAGGGAAATCAAGTCATCACAATTTTTGGAGACGATTCGATCATGAAACAATTTGCATTTGATATTTAAATGACCATGTTCATTGCAAAGTTCACAAGTATGGCTAAGAAATTTTAAATTTTCAGCACTAACATTTAGCCTTTCTTGCAACCATTTAGTTTCTAAATGCTTATGCCTCTTGCAATATCTATCTTCCCTATTTGGTGTGTACTTGCAAACCCAATGCACTCCATAAAAATTGACATGTTTATACGAGATATTTTCATCAAAACTAGTGCAATCATCATTAGTACTATGGATATTCAAGGAGTTCATACTAACAACATTGCAATCATGCTCATCATTCAAAGATTTAGTGCCAAACATTTTAATGCATTCTTCTTCTAACACTTTGGCAGAATTTTCCTTCCCATCATACTCACGAAAGATATTAAAAAGATGAAGCGTATGAGGTAAACTCAATTCCATTTGTAGTTTTCTTTTATAAACTAAACTAGTGCTAAAACAAGAAACAAAAAGATTCGATTACAAGATCTAAAGATATACCTTCAAGCACACCTCCCCGGCAACGGCGCCAGAAAAGAGCTTGATGTCTACTACGCAACCTTCTTCTTGTAGACGTTGTTGGGCCTCCAAGTGCAGAGGTTTGTAGGACAGTAGCAAATTTCCCTCAAGTGGATGACCTAAGGTTTGTCAATCCATGGGAGGCGTAGGTTGAAGATGGTCTCTCTCAAACAACCCTGCAAACAAATAACAAAGAGTCTCTTGTGTCCCCAACACACCCAATACAATGGTAAATTGTATAGGTGCACTAGTTCGGAGAATAGATGGTGATACAAGTGCAATATGGATGGTAGATATAGGTTTTTGTAATCTGAAAATATAAAAACAGCAAGGTAACTAATGATAAAAGTGAGCGTAAACGGTATTGCAATGCTAGGAAACAAGGCCTAGGGTTCATACTTTCACTAGTGCAAATTCTCTCAACAATAATAACATAATTGGATCATATAACTATCCCTCAACATGCAACAAAGAGTCACTCCAAAGACACTAATAGCGGAGAACAAACGAAGAGATTATGGTAGGGTACGAAACCACCTCAAAGTTATTCTTTCTGCTCGATCTATTCAAGAGTCTGTGGTAAAATAACACGAAGCTATTCTTTCCGTTCAATCTATCATAGAGTTCGTACTAGAATAACACCTTAAGACACAAATCAACCAAAACCCTAATGTCACCTAGATACTCCATTGTCACCTCAAGTATCCGTGGGCATGATTATACAATATGCATCACACAATCTCGGATTCATTTATTCAACCAACACAAAAGTACTTCAAAGAGTGCCCCAAAGTTTCTACCGGAGAGTCAAGACGAAAACGTGTGCCAACCCCTATGCATAGGTTCATGGGCGGAACCCGCAAGTTGATCACCAAAACATACATCAAGTGAATCAATAGAATAACCCATTGACAACACGGTTATCCCACGCAAGACATACATCAAGTGTTCTCAAATCCTTAAAGACTCAATCCAATAAGATAACTTCAAAGGGAAAACTCAATCCATTACAAGAGAGTAGAGGGGGAGAAACATCATAAGATCCAACTACAATAGCAAAGCTCGCGATACATCAAGATCGTATCACCTCAAGAACATGAGAGAGAGAGATCAAACACATAGCTACTGGTCATAACCTCAGCCCCGAGGGTGAACTACTCCCTCCTCGTCATGGAGAGCGTCGGGATGATGAAGATGGCCACCGGTGAGGGATCCCCCCTCCGGCAGGGTGCCGGAACAGGGCCCCGATTGGGTTTTGGTGGCTATAGAGGCTTGCGGCAGCGGAACTCCCGATCTATTCTGCTCCCCGAAGTTTTTAGGGTATATGGATATATATAGGCGGAAGAAATACATCAGGGGAGCCACGAGGGGCCCTTGAGGGTGGAGGGCGTGCCCCCTTGCCTCGTGCCTTCCTCGTTGCTTCCCTTGCATACACTCCAAGTCTTCTGGATTGCTTCTGTTCCAAAAATAACTTTCCTGAAGGTTTTATTCCGTTTGGACTCCATTTGATATTCCTTTTCTGCAAAACACTGAAACAAGGGGAAAACAGAAACTGGCACTGGGCTCTGGGTTAATAGGTTAGTCCCAAAAATAATATAAAAGTGCATAGTAAAGCCCATTAAACATCCAAGATGGATAATATAATAGCAGAATACTTCATAAATTATAGATACGTTGGAGACGTATCATTCATCCTCTGGGAGTTCTTTCCTGAGAATATATGCAATGTACAGCACTGTCCAATCGGGTATGACAACGAAAACTTCCATGACCAAGTCGACCACGGCTGGGATTTCAACTTCAGTCGGATCAGTAGGGCTTTTAGGTTGTGGGGGCTCTTCCGTGAAGGGATCCTCTTGGGCAGATGGCGTGTGAAGATGTTCCAAGAACACATTACTAGGAATGGGCTCATGCTTGGACCCTATCTTTGCCAAATCATTAGCTGCTTGATTTTTCAGTCGGGGTATATGATGAAGCTCTAACCCCTCAAACTTCTTTTCTAACTTTCTTACTGCATTACAATAGTCAGTCATAGCCGGGCTCCTGACGTCCCACTCTTTCATTACTTGATTAACCACCAAATCTGAGTCGCCGTAGACCATTAGGCGACGGACGCCGAGTGAAATGGCCATACGCAACCCATACAGAAGTGCTTCATATTCAGCTTCATTGTTGGAGGAATCAAAATGAATCTAAAGAACATAGTTGAGCCTGTCTCCTCGGGGGGATACCAATACCACCCCAGCACCAGAACCATTCAGCATCTTAGATCCATCAAAGAACAAGGTCCAATGCTCTGAGTGGATCTCAGTCGGTTGTTGCTGCTCAACCCACTCGGCGAGGAAATCTGCTATTGCTTGGGCTTGATAGCTTTCTTTGCCTCAAACTTGATATCCAATGGAAGGAGTTCAATCGCCCACTTTGCCACTCGACCAGTTGCATCTCTGTTGTTCAGAATTTCTGACAATGGTGCGTCCATGACGACTGTAATGGAATGATCTGAGAAATAATGTGCAACCTTCTTCGTGGTCATGTAAATTCCATAAAAAAGCTTCTGATAATGCAGATATCTCTGCTTGGACGGAGTCAAGACTTCAGAAATATAGTATACTGGGCGCTGAACTTTATAAGATTTTCCTTCTTCTTCCCGCTCGACCATGAGTACTGTACTGACGACTTGTCCAGTGGCTGCAATATAAAGCAGTAAAGGCTCTTTGCTGATTGGGGCAGCGAGCACCGGCTGGGTGGATAGCAGGGCTTTGAGCTCCGCAAACGCTGCGTCAGCTTCAGGAGTCCACTCGAACTTATCAGATTTCTTCAGCAGTCGGTAAAGAGGCAATGCTTTTTCACCGGGGCGAGAGATGAATCGAATCAAGGCGACCAAACAACCAGTAAGCTTCTAAACGTCATGCACACGCACAGGGCGTTTCATCCGGAGTATGGCCCCAACTTTCTCTGGGTTTGCGTCGATCCCTCATTCAGAACAAGGAAACCGAGTAACTTTCCTCCCGGAAATCCGAATGTGCACTTCGACGGATTAAGTTTGATATCATACCTTCTCAGGTTGGCAAAGGTTTCAGCAAGGTCAGTCAGCAGGTCAGAACCTTTACGCGACTTGACCACAATGTCATCCATATATGCTTCCACATTCCGACTGGTTTGAGTGAGCAGGCACTTCTGAATCATCCTCATAAATGTGGCACCAGCGTTTTTGAGACCGAATGGCATGGTGACATATTAAAAGCACCCGAATGGGGTGATGAAAGCTGTTTTTATTTCATCGGGCCCATACAGTCGGATCTGATGATACCCGGAATATGCGTCCAGAGTGCAAACGCTCACACCCCGATGCGGGGGAGAGTAAAATGATCTTTCGGGTAGGCCCGATTGATATGCTTGAAGTCAATACACATACGAAGTGAGTCATCCTTCTTGGGGACCATGACAACATTGGCGAGCCACTCGGAGCAATAAATCTCTTGGATGAACTCAGCTGCCAGAAGCCGAGCCACTTCCTCTCCAATTGCCTTTCTCTTCTGTACAGCGGACCGTCGAAGATGCTCTTTGACTGGTTTCACTTTCGGGTCGACTCGCAAATGGTGCTCAGCCAGTTCCCTGGGTACACCCGGCATGTCAGAAGATTTCCATGCAAAGATATCCTAGTTCTCACGGAGGAACTGGATGAGCGCTTCTTCCTATTTGCTGTCGAGTGATGTTGAGATATGAGTAGGAGCAGCATTAGGATCGGTCGGATGAATATGAATCGACTTTGTTTCGCCGGACGACTGAAATGCAGAATCTATGGCGGGCTTCTTGGCTCGCAACAAATCACTCGGATCTGCATTCTTCTGATATTCTTGCATTTCAACTGCTGCCATTTGTGCATCGGCAATCTTCGAACCCTTCTGGAGGAACTCTTCTGCCTTCTGCCGATTCCCAGTGACTGTGATCACTCCTCTGGGACCAGGCATTTTCAATTTGAGATACACGTAACATGGTTGAGCCGTAAAACGTGCATATGCAGGCCTACCCAAAATAGCATGATAAGCACTCTGGAAATCCACTACTTCAAATGTCAACTTTTCCTTATGGTAATTCTTTGAATCACCAAAAACCATGTCAAGAGAGATCTGGCCGAGTGATTCGGCTTTCTTTCCAGGGATAACACCATGGAAACTCATGTTGCTCTCGCTAAGCTTGGACATCGGAATGCCCATCCCCTTCAAGGTTTCAGCGTAAAGAATATTCAGGCCGCTACCACCATCCATCAACACTTTGGTCAGTCGAGTGCCTCCAACAACTAGGTCGACTACCAGCGCTTGCCTCCCTGGAGTGGCAACGCGTGCGGGATGATCAGATTGGTCGAATGTGATAGCTGTCTGTGACCACTTCAGGTATGTTGTTATTGCCGGAGCAACCATATTCACTTCTCGGTTTATCACCTTCAGTCGACTTTTGCTCTCAACATCAGCAAAAATCACCAGAGTGGAATTGACGTTGGGAAAACCATCATCACCTTCTTCCTTGTCCGACTCCTTCTCCTTTTCACTGGGTTGCTTCTCTCGGAATTGTTGGATCAGGAGCCGACACTGTCGAGTGGTGTGTTTAGGGTAAATCAGATTACCCTCTTCATCCTTCTTGGTGTGAATGTGACATGGCAAATCCAACACATCATTCCCTGCTTGATCTTTTACCTTCTTGGGGGTCCAGGGCCCCTTAGGTTTCCCTTTAAACTTTCCTTGGATCACTGCCGCAGTTTCTCCAGGTCCTGCAGGCTCAGCTTTACGTTTCTGTTTCCGATTGGAATTACCTCCACCGGTGTCCTGACCGACTGGTTTGCTCTTCCCACTGCGGAGTCGATCCTCTTCTTCTCTGTTAGTGTACCGAGTGGCTATCTCCATCATCCGAGTCAGAGACATATCTCCCGTCTGACCAAATTTCAGGTTAAGCTCTCGATACCGCACGCCTTCCTTGAAGGCACAAACTGCTTGATGCTGAGATACATTTTCCACTGTGTGATGCAAAGTGGTCCACCTCTGAATGTAATCCCTCAGAGTCTCATTCGGTTTTTGCACGCAATGCTGCAATTCTGTTAAACCTGCTGGCCGTTTGCATGTACCCTTGAAAGTTCTGACAAACACTCGGGCAAGTTCCTCCCAACTGAATATACTGCCTGCGGTCAATTGATTCAGCCATGCTTGATACGTCTCCAACGTATCTATAATTTTTTATTGTTCCATGCTATATTATATTCTGTTTTGGATGTTTAATGGGCTTTATTATACACTTTTATATTATTTTTGGGACTAACCTATTAACTGGAGAGCCTAGCCCAAATTGCTGTTTTTTTGCCTATTTCAGTGTTTCGCAGAAAAAGAATATCAAACGAACTCCAAACGGAATGAAACCTTCGGGAATGTGATTTTCGGAACAAACGTGATCCAGAGGACTTGGAGTCCACGTAAAGAAAGCAACGAGGAGAGCACGAGGCAGGGGGCGCGCCTACCCCCCCCCCCCCCAGGCGCGCCCTCCACCCTCGTGGGGCCCACGTTGCTCCACCGACGTACTTCTTCCTCCTATATATACCTACGTACCCCCAAACCATCAGAGGCATCCACGAAAACCTAATTCCACCGCTGCAACCTTCTATACCCATGAGATCCCATCTTGGGGCCTTTTCCGGCGTCCTGCCGGAGGGGGCATTGGTCACGGAGGGCTTCTACATCAACACCCTAGCCTCTCCGATGATGTGTGAGTAGTTTACCTCAGACCTTCGAGTCCATAGTTATTAGCTAGATGGCTTCTTCTCTCTCTTTGGATCTCAATACAAAGTTCTCCTCAATTCTCATGGAGATCTATTCGATGTAATCTTCTTTTGCGGTGTGTTTGTTGAGAATGATGAATTGTGTGTTTATGATCAAGTTTATCTATGAACAATATTTGAATCTCCTCTGAATTCTTTATGTATGATTGGTTATCTTTGCAAGTCTCTTCGAATTATCAGTTTGGTTTGGCCTACTAGATTGATCTTTCTTGCAATGGGAGAAGTGCTTAGCTTTGGGTTCAATCTTGCGGTGTCCTTTCCCAGTGAGAGCAGGGGCGGCAAGGCACGTATTGTATTGTTGCCATCGAGGATAAAAAGATGGGGTTTGTATCATATCGCATGAGTTTATCCCTCTACGTCATGTCATCTTACTTAAAGCATTACTCCGTTCTTTTGAACTTAATACTTTAGATGCATGCTGGATAGCGGTCGATGTGTGGAGTAATAGTAGTAGATGCAGAATCATTTTGGTCTACTTGTGGCGGACGTGATGCCTATATACATGATCATACGTAGATATTCTCATAACTATGCTCAATTCTATCAATTGCTCGACAGTAATTTGTTCACCCACCTTAATACTTATGCTCTTGAGAGAAGCCACTAGTGAAACCTATGGCCCCCGGGTCTATTTTTTATCATATTAATCTTCCAACACTTAGCTATTTCCATTGTCGTTTATTTTACTTTGCATCTTTATTTCTCTTTATTATAAAAATACCAAAAATATTATCTTTTCATATCTATCAGATCTCACTCTCGTAAGTGACCGTGAAGGGATTGACAACCCCTTTACCGCGTTGGTTGCGAGGTTCTTATTTTTTGTGTAGGTGCGTGGGACTCGAGCGTGGGCTCCTACTGGATTGATACCTTGGTTCTCAAAAACTGAGGGGAATACTTACGCTACTTTACTGCATCACCCTTTCCTCTTCAAGGGAAAACCAACGCAGTGCTCAAGAGGTAGCAAGAAGGATTTCTTGCGCCGTTGCTAGGGAGTCTACGCACAAGTCAAGACATACGAAGTACCCATCACAAACTCATCTCCCTCGCATTACATTATTTGCCATTTTCCTCTCGTTTTCCTCTCCCCCACTTCACCCTTGCCGTTTTATTCGCCCTCTCTTTCCGTTCGCCCTCGTTTTCGCTTGCTTTTTGTTTGCTTGTGTGTTGGATTGCTTGCTTGTCACAATGGCTGAAGATAATACTAAATTGTGTGACTTTACCAATACCAACAACAATGATTTTCTTAGCACTCCGATTTCTCCTCTTACCGATACTGAATCTTGCGAAATTAATGCTGCTTTGTTGAATCTTGTCATGAAAGATCAATTCGCCGGCCTTCCTAGTGAAGATGCCGCTACCCATCTAAATAGCTTCGTTGATTTGTGTGATATGCAAAAGAAGAAAGATGTGGACAATGATATTATTAAATTGAAGCTATTTCCTTTTTCACTTAGAGATCGCGCTAAAGCTTGGTTTTCATCTTTGCCTAAAAATAGTATTGATTCATGGAATAAGTGCAAAGATGCTTTTATCTTTAAGTATTTTCCTCCCGCTAAAATCATTTCTCTTAGAAACGATATTATGAATTTTAAGCAACTTGATCATGAACATGTTGCACAAGCTTGGGAGAGGATGAAATAAATGATACGTAATTGCCCTACACATGGTTTGAATCTTTGGATGGTTATACAAAAATTTTATGCTGGATTGAATTTTCCTTCTAAAAATCTTTTAGATTCGGCCGCGGGAGGCACTTTTATGGAAATCACTTTAGGAGAAGCTACCAAACTCCTAGATAATATTATGGTTAATTACTCTCAATGGCACACCGAAAGATCTACTAATAAAAAAGTGCATGCGATAGAAGAAATTAATGTTTTGAGTGGAAAGATGGATGAACTTATGAAATTATTTGCTATTAAAAGTGTTTCTTCTGATCCTAATGATATGCCTTTGTCTACTTTGATTGAGAATAATAACGAATCTATGGATGTGAATTTTGTTGGTAGGAATAATTTTGGTAACAACGTGTATAGAGGAAACTTTAATCCTAGGCTGTTCCCTAGTAATATCTCTAATAATTATGGTAATTCCTACAACAATTCTTATGGAAATTTTAATAAGATGCTCTCTGAATTTGAGACTAGTGTTAAGGATTTTATGAATTCACAAAATAATTTCAATGCTTTGCTTGAAGAAAAATTGCTCAAGGTTGATGAATTGGCTAGGAACATTGATAGAATTTCTCTTGACGTTGATTCTTTGAAACTTAGATCTATTCCACCTAAGCATGATATCAATGAGTCTCTCAAAGCCATGAGAATTTCCATTGATCAATGCAAAGAAAGAACCGCTAGGATGCGTGCCAAGAAAGATTGCTTTGTAAAAGCATGTTCTTCTAGTTTTTATGAGAATAAAGATGAAGATCTAAAAGTTATTGATGTGTCCCCTATTAAATCTTTGTTTTGCAATATGAATCTTGATAATGATGGGACTGAATATGAGCCACCTTTACCTAGAAGGCGTTCCAAAAATTCAGAGCTTTTAGATCTTGATGCTAAAATTTGTAAAAGTGGGATTGAAGAGGTCAAAACTTTAGATATCAATGAGCCCACTATTTTGGATTTCAAGGAATTTAATTATGATAATTGCTCTTTGATAGATTGTATTTCCCTGTTGCAATCCGTACTAAATTCTCCTCATGCTTATAGCCAAAATAAAGCTTTTACTAGACATATCCTTGATGCTTTGATGCAATCTTATGAAGAAAAACTTGAGTTGGAAGTTTCTATCCCTAGTAATCTTTATGATGAGTGGGAACCTACTATTAAAATTAAAATTAAAGATCATGAATGCTATGCTTTGTGTGATTTGGGTGCTAGTGTTTCCACGATTCCCAAAACTTTGTGTGATTTGTTAGGTTTCCGCGAATTTGATGATTGCTCTTTAAACTTGCACCTTGCGGATTCCGCTATCAAGAAACCTATGGGAAGAATTAATGATGTTCTTATTGTTGCAAATAGGAATTATGTGCCCGTAGATTTTATTGTTCTTGAAATAGATTGAAATCCTTCATGTCCTATTATTCTTGGTAGACCTTTCCTTAGAACGATTGGTGCAATTATTGATATGAAGGAAGGAATATTAGATTCCAATTTCCATTAAGGAAAGGCATGGAACACTTCCCTAGAAAGAAAATTAAATTGCCTTATGAATCTATTATGAGAGCCACTTATGGATTGCCTACCAAAGACGGCAACACCTAGATCGATCCTTGCTTTTATGCCTAGCTAGGGGCGTTAAACGATAGCGCTTGTTGGGAGGCAACCCAATTTTATTTTAGTTTTTTGCTTTTTGCTTATTTTTAGGAATAAATATTTGTTCTAGCCTCTGGTTATATTTGTTTTTATGTTTTAATTAGTGTTTGTGCCAAGTTAAACCTATAGGATCTTCTTGGATGAGAGTTATTTGATCTTGCTGAAAATTCCAGAAAGTTTCTGTTCACGAAAACAATTGTTAAAAATCACCAGAACGTGATAAAATATTGATTCCAATTTCTGATGATCAATAAACAAATTTTCTAGGTCTTCCTATTTTGGTAGATTTTTTTTAGTTCCAGAAGTTTGCGTTAGTCACAGATTACTATAGACTGTTCTGTTTTTGACAGATTCTGTTTTTCGTGTGTTGTTTGCTTATTTTCATGAATCTATGGCTAGTAAAAGAGTTTATAAACCATAGAGAAGTTGGAATATAGTAGGTTTAACACCAATATAAATAAAGAATGAGTTCATTACAGTACCTTGAAGTGGTGTTTTGTTTTCTTTCGCCAACAGAGCTCACGAGATTTTCTGCTAAGTTTTGTGTTGTGAAGTTTTCAAGTTTTGGGTAAAAGATTTGATGGATTATGGAACAAGGAGTGGCAAGAGCCTAAGCTTGGGGATGCCCATGGCACCCCAATATAATCTAAGGACACCAAAAAGCCAAAGCTTGGGGATGCCCCGGAAGGCATCCCCTCTTTCGTCTACTTCCATCGGTAACTTTACTTGGAGCTATATTTTTATTCACCACATGATATGTGTTTTGCTTGGAGCGTCTTGTATGATTTGAGTCTTTGATTTTTATTTTACCACAGTCATCCTTGCTGTACACACCTTTTGAGAGAGACACACACAAATCGGAATTTATTAGAATACTCTATGTGCTTCACTTATATCTTTTGAGCTATATAGGTTTTGCTCTAGTGCTTCACTTATACCTTTTAGAGCACGGCGGTGGTTGTATTTTATAGAAATTATTGATCTCTCATGCTTCACTTATATTATTTTGAGAGTCTTAAAACAGCATGGCAATTTTCTTTAATTATAATATCATGAGAAATTCGATGCTTGATAATTGTTTTGAGATATAAAGGTGGTAATATCATAGTTGTGCTAGTTGAGTAATTGTGAAATTGAGAAATACTTGTGTTGGAGTTTGTGATTCCCGTAGCATGCACGTATGGTGAACCGTTATGTAACGAAGTCAGAGCATGAGGTATTTGTTGATTGTCATCCTTTGTGTGGCGGTCGGGATCGCGCGATGGTTAACTCCTACCAACCCTTCCCCTAGTCTCTTCGGTACCGTGCATTGCCCTTTCTCACCTTGAGCGTTGGTGCAAACTTCGCCGGTGCATCCAAACCCCGTGATATGATACGCTCTATCACACATAAACCTCCTTATATCTTCCTCAAAACAGCCACCATACCTACCTATTATGGCATTTCCATAGCCATTCCGAGATATATTGCCATGCAACTTTCCACCGTTTCGTTTATCATGACACGCTCCATCATTGTCATATTGCTTTGCATGATCATGTAGTTGACATCGTATTTGTGGCAAAGCCACCATTCATAATTCCTTCATAGATGTCGCTCTTGATTCATTGCATATCCCGGTACACCGCCGGAGGCATTCACATAGAGTCATATCTTGTTCTAAGTATTGAGTTGTAATTCATGAGTTGCAAGTAAATAAAAGTGTGATGATCATCATTATTAGAGCATTGTCCCAAGTGAGGAAAGGATGATGGAGACCATGATTCCCCCACAAGTCAGGATGAGACTCTGGACAAAACAAATAAAAAGAGGCCATAAAAAAAGAAAATGCCCAAATAAAAAAATGAGAGAAAAAGAGAGAAGGGACAATGTTACTATCCTTTTACCACACTTGTGCTTCAAAGTAGCACCGTGATCTTCATGATAGAGAGTCTCTCATTTTGTCACTTTCATATACTAGTGGGAAATTTCATTATCGAACGTGGCTTGTATATTCCAATGATGGGCTTCCTCAAATGCCCGAGGTCTTCATGAGCAAGCAAGTTGGATGCACACCAACTTAGTTTCTTTTGTTTGAGCTTTCATACACTTATAGCTCTAGTGCATCCGTTGCATGGCAATCCCTACTCCTTGCATTGACATCAATTGATGGGCATCTCCATAGCCCGTTGATTAGCCTCGTCGATGTGAGACTTTCTCCTTTTTTTGTCTTCCCAAATAACCCCTATCATTATACCTTATTCCACCATAGTGCTATATCCATGGCTTGCGCTCATGTATTGCGTAAAAGTTGAAAAGGCTGAAGCGCGTTAAAAAGTATGAACCAATTGCTTGGCTAAAACCGGGGTTGTACATGATATGAATATTTTGTGTGGGGAAGATGGAGCATGGCCAGACTATATGATTTTGTAGGGATAACTTGCTTTGGCTATGTTATTTGGATAAGACATAATTGCTTGGTTAGCATGCTTGAAGTATTATTGTTTTTATGTCAACATTAAACTTTTATCTTGAATCATATCGAATCTGAACATTTGTGCCACAATAAGAAGAACCACATTGAAATTATGCTAAAGTAGCATTCCACATCAAAAATTCTGTTTTTATCATTTACCTACTCGAGGGTGAGCAGGAATTAAGCTTGGGGATGCTTGATACGTCTCCAACGTATCTATAATTTTTTATTGTTCCATGCTATATTATATTCTGTTTTGGATGTTTAATGGGCTTTGTTATACACTTTTATATTATTTTTGGGACTAACCTATTAACCGGAGGCCTAGCCGAAATTGCTGTTTTTTTTGCCTATTTTAGTGTTTCGCAGAAAAAGAATATCAAACGAAGTCCAAACGGAATGAAACCTTCGAGAACGTGATTTTCGGAACAAACGTGATCCAGAGGACTTGGAGTCCACGTAAAGAAAGCAACAAGGAGAGCACGAGGCAGGGAGGCGCGCCTACCCCCCAGGCGCGCCCTCCACCCTCGTGGGGCCCATGTTGCTGCACCGACGTACTTCTTCCTCCTATATATACCTACGTACCCCCAAACCATCAGAGGCATCCACGAAAACCTAATTCCACCGCCGCAACCTTCTGTACCCGTGAGATCCCATCTTGGGGCGTTTTCCGGCGTCCTGCCGGAGGGGGCATTGATCACGGAGGGCTTCTACATCAACACCGTAGCCTCTCCGATGATGTGTGAGTAGTTTACCTCAGATCTTCGGGTCCATAGTTATTAGCTAGATGGCTTCTTCTCTCTTTTTGGATCTCAATACAAAGTTCTCCTCTATTCTCGTGGAGATCTATTCGATGTAATCTTCTTTTGCGGTGTGTTTGTTAAGACCGATGAATTGTGGGTTTATGATCAAGTTTATCTATGAACAATATTTGAATCTCCTCTGAATTCTTTATGTATGATTGGTTATCTTTGCAAGTCTCTTCGAATTATCAGTTTGGTTTGGCCTACTAGATTGATCTTTCTTGCAATGGGAGAAGTGCTTAGCTTTGGGTTAAATCTTGCGGTGTCCTTTCCCAGTGACAGCAGGGGCGGCAAGGCACGTATTGTATTGTTGCCATCGAGGATAAAAAGATGGGGTTTATATCATATTGCATGAGTTTATCCCTCTACATCATGTCATCTTACTTAAAGCATTACTCTGTTCTTTTGAACTTAATACTATAGATGCATGCTGGATAGCGGTCGATGTGTGGAGTAATAGTAGTAGATGCAGAATCGTTTTGGTCTACTTGTCGCGGACGTGATGCCTATATACATGATCATACCTAGATATTCTCATAACTATGCTCAATTCTATCAATTGCTCGATAGTAATTTGTTCACCCACCTTAATACTTATGCTCTTGAGAGAAGCCACTAGTGAAACCTATGGCCCCCGGGTCTATTTTCCATCATATTAATCTTCCAACACTTAGCTATTTCCATTGTCGTTTATTTTACTTTGCATCTTTATTTCTCTTTATTATAAAAATACCAAAAATATTATCTTATCATATCTATCAGATCTCACTCTCGTAAGTGACCGTGAAGGGATTGACAACCCCTTTACCGCGTTGGTTGCGAGGTTCTTATTTTTTTTTGTAGGTGCGTGGGACTCGAGCGTGGTCTCCTACTGGATTGATACCTTGGTTCTTAAAAACTGAGGGAAATACTTACGCTACTTTACTGCATCACCCTTTCCTCTTCAAGGGAAAACCAACGCAGTGCTCAAGAGGTAGCAATGCTCTGGCTGAACCTAAAAGCATCACAAGAAGGTGCTTCAGGGCCACCTCATCATTGCCACCACCAATCTGCACAACCACTTGGTAATCCTCAAGCCAAGTGTCGGGCTTGGACTCACTAGTGAACTTACTGACTCCAGTCGCCAACCCGAAGTTGGGAGGAATCTCTACAGCCCTGATAGCTCTGTTGAAACACTCTGGACCTGAGACATGAACTCTGCTACCAGTCGGGCGATCTCTGTCAAGGCATTCTCTGTGTGCTCTGTTCCTGTCGACCAAACCTTGAACGAGAATAGATCTCGCATCAAAGCCTGGCTCTCTTGGGTCGGTTGGTATTCTTCGCTCGCCGCTGTGTGGGCGTCTGTCATCATATTGCCGAGGCACATAAGACCCACTCCTCGGAGGAGGTGTGGGCACTCGACGGCGGTCATCACGACCGAGTCGGTGATCATACTGCTCGTGGTTCCTCCCCACGTACTGATCCTGCCGGTGCCCACGTCCCTCACGCCGCAGGGGCGATTTTGGGTTGTGGGCCGACTGAACTGTATCTGCCATCATAGATCTGCTATGAATCCTATTCCGCGACTGAGACATCGCTGTGTTCTGCTCTCCTTCTGCCCGGAGTAAGGCCCGGATCTGCATCAAACCTCTACCAGCCTCCGACTGGGAAGGCTGATTGACTCCGCTATACGGGCCGTAGCTGTGAGATTCTGAATCAGAGTGCGGTATACCTGAGGGTGGGGCGGGAAAAGTTGACGATGTCGTCGACTAGACTCAGGGATCCGCTGCCGAGCACGCTCGTCGAGTGCATGCTGAAGGTCTCCAGTCGAGTGCGCTCAGCCAAATTGGCCAGGCGCGCCTCCTCTAAGGCCCGAGCCTCAGAGGTTTCCCCAACGATGGGCGTGTGCAGCGCCTCCATGTTGCGGCTGTGAAGCTCCTCCCTCTGCTGAGAAGAAAGGGTTTCAGGGTGGTACTCCTCGTGAACGCGCGACGGATTGCCGCCACCATCACCACCGCCGTCGCGGTGGAAACCAGGCGGACTGTGTGGTCCGTCGACCATCAAGACTTCAGCCGCAGGATCGCTGCTATCGCACTCGGATGCGGTCTCGACGGAGCCAGTCGAACAGGCCGTAGAGAGTTTCGTCGGGCTCGATTGCCGCGACTTGTGGGGTGGCCGACTGACGAGCCACCGCGTGTTTCACCCACCGCTGAAGCCGCGACCGACCGGATCGCTTGCGACGGCGAACAACGGGGAGTGAGGACGCCACGGGAGCCGACCGATACTGGGTCGATGGCTGCCGGAGAAGGACGCCGCGAACGCACGCGCGAAAATGCGTTGCGCTGCGGGCGGTGAGCGTCTCGACGTCGAGGGGAGATTCCTGAATCCAGGCGGAGTCGTCGGCGACGAAGGCGAGCGCGCCGAGACGGATCTCGCGGCCCTCAGCCAATCCACCGCCAGAAACCATGATGATAGGAATCAGAAAAATCGCAACCTCACCAAAAAGTCACTAAGACACCTGCCCCATGGTGGGCGCCAACTGTCGTGGTTCTAAGCCTGGCAGTAGAATGGGGGTAGGTATGAGGAGGCAAGATCCTAGCTATGGTGAAGTTGTACACACAAGGTTTACGAGTTCAGGCCCTTCACGGTGGAAGTAACAGCCTTACGTCTCGATGCTTGGGAGCTCGGTCGATTGAATTATGCGTTTGGAGTTACAAGGGGTGCGAACCCTTGTCCCTGAGGAGGGGGGTGGCTTATTTAGAGTTCGCCAGACCCCTCCCGCCCTCAGTTACACAGGGTTTAAGGTACATAAAGATGGGGCGTTACTGGTAACGCCAGCAATAAAGATACATGGATGACCATTAAGTCTACAGAGTAAATGCCTGACCGTTGCTGTACAGAGTGGCTTTAGATCTTCTGGTCGTCGAGTGACTATTGCTATGGTCGAGTGACATTGAATCTTCCGAGTGGAATGCTTCTGGTCGAGTGGATGATGTCATCCCTTGAATGCTTCTTACTTTAGGGCAATGTCCTTGGGGAGGGTGTCTAGGTCAGGCCTAAGACCCTACCCTAGGTACATGTCGTCATCACCTGCTCACCTCGTACCACGACGTTGTCCACCCAGGATCGTCGCAACTAGGTACCCTCCGCCCCCTGTCGACGACGTTCATGGCGGACACCACGCCCAACAGGTGTTCGGTCAAATCCCATTGAGGTTATTTTCAAACTTCATGTCATCTTTTTAGAGTAAGAAGGATGGCAGGATACCCGACCATGGAGGACGAGTTGTTGTGCGATGCGTGGTTGGTCGTATCTGCGGACTTCATAGGCAAGAGCGGAAGGGGAGCTCTTTTGGCAGCGCGTGCATAGTTCCTTTCATGCGCGAAAGGACATTGCGCCCTACGACATGCACATCATCCATGAACGCAATGTGAAGTCGTTAGCGAATCGATGATACACCATCAAGAACTTTGTCATGAAGTTTTGTGGCGCGGTTGATCTGCTAGCGGCAATGTGGCCATTGCACGGCAACCATGGATATCGTAAGTTTCACTTCTTCTTGCTCAACTTGTTGATTGATTGATTCATTCACTCAATGCTACTCACCACGTTGTGTGGCATGTGCGTGCTAACGTGATGTACCATGGGGCAGATGTAGACTATTCACGCGCACACATTGTTTTATGATGCTCAACAGCTCAAGGGGCAGTATGTGTGGAAAACATGATTAATCCATGAAAAACTTGTTGAACATCCGGTTTATCACATTGAATTTGAACTATAGTTGTGCTAGATTTATTTGCATGCTATGTATGTATGATTTGTGCTATTCACTATACGAAATTTCATGAGTTGTGTCGTGTTTGATGAAATTCGTCCTGAAACCCGGTTTGAAATGTATGCGTATAGCATTGTATGACCGCATCCCACATCCGTTCCGTGGATGGATGCGGTGTCCCGTTTGCGGGTTACTGTTGGGGATGCCCTTAGGTGCTCCCACTGTCCCACACTTTAGGTGCTCCTATATATATGCTCTCATTTAAAAAGACATATGTAAGGGCCTAAAAAAATCTGGAATTTTGCGAATGATCATAAGGCTTCAAAAGTGCATCTTAGGCTGTCACTGGGTTTGCTCATTAACAAGAAGGCAATTAAGAGAATTAATTATTTATGTTGTTTATTTTGTGAATCTAGTCGATGATGAGTGGAAACATCATTGGCGACCCTACCTTTTGTGCTTACAAGCGGTTGTTTCTCTAACCTCGTTGTTTGTAATTTGCAAGATTTTAGTGGATCCAAGATTCATATTCGGTGTAAAAGAAAGAACAATAGTAGAGTCGTTACTATTAGAATATATAACCGTATTGTTTTTGTATAGTTATACGGTTGTATATGTGTAGTCCTTGTATAGGTGTCCGTATATTGTATGATACGAACTCTGCCTTGTAACCTACATATATATTGATCAATACAAGGCACCACTACGTGTGGTTTCCCTAATCTTACATGGTATAGAGCCTAAAAACCTAACCCTAGCCTGTGCCACCCTCCTCCTCCTTCCAATGCCGCCGAAGCCACCACCTCCTCTCTCGCCGCCGCGCCCGCACCGCCGCATCCATGTCGCAGCCCGACACCGACGCGACGAACCAGGCGCTGGCCGCCGCCAAGGAGCGCCAGGACGCCGAGGCCGCCAAGGCCAAGCTGCCTCTCGCGACCGCCGTCGATGGATCAGGGACGAGCGCGGGGTCTTTCTCCTTGACCTCGCTGCACACCCAGGCCGTCGGCCTCCACTCCATCAAAGGCCACGTTCTCGTCGAGCTCGTTCTCGACACCGGCGTTCACCGGCAGTGGCGCACCTTCTTTTGCGCCGCTTGTCGCAAGTACGCCCTCCTGGATCACCTCGACTTCGATGCTCCCGATGCGCCGAACCCGGAGTGGTCTCTCCTCGACGCCACCGTCGTCTCTTGGCTCTATGGGTCTGTCTCGCTCAGTATCCTCGACGCCGTCATGACGCCCGACGACGATCCCCTCGCTGTCGATCTCTGGAACAACATCAACGGTCTCTTCAACGACCACAAGATCAATCGTCAACTCCACCTCACGGCCGAGCTCGGCGATGTCAAGATGGGAGAGATGAGTATGGCCGACTATCTTCAGAAGGTCAAGTCCCTCTCCGATGGGCTTGCGGATCTTGGTGCCCCCGTTGATGATGCCGAGATGGTGGTCCACTGCCTCAACGGCCTCTCCAAGCAATACGAGTCCGCCGCCGATCTGATCTCCCTCATGCCCGGTATGACCTTCGCGCAGTGCCGCTCGTTGCTTGCGCTCCAAGACATGAAACGCAAAAACTGCCGCGCCCGCAACTCGGACACGGCCCTCTTCACCACCACCGGCAACCCTGGCAAGGCTCCTGGAAAAGGAAAAAAGAAGAAGAAGGCCACCGCTAGAGTCACCAAGGAGATCATCCCGGCGCCCGCGACCCCGCAGGCTGCCACTCCTTCCTGGCCCTCACCGCAGCATCCTTGGAACGGCGCCATCCAGATGTGGCCCTATGGCCAAAGGGGGCTGCTCGGTCGCGCGCCGCCCGGCTATGCCCCTGCTCCCAGCTACGCGCCCCGGCACACCCCGTCGCCGCATGCGTTCTACGCCCAGAACCCGTACGGCCTTGCTCCCTACGGCTACGGCTACGCCTCTGGACAGCCCTCCTACGGTCTCACCGGCACGGCTCCATCATCACCGGCATCAACTTCGGCTTCATGGGACCAGGCCGCGCTCATGCATCAGTTCCAAACCATGGGGCTGCAAGCACCCTCCAGGGAGTGGGTGATGGACACCGGCGCCTCCTCCCACTTCGCGTCCGATCCCGGTATGCTCACCTCCGTGTCTCCCCCTCCTCCTCTCGTCGTGCTGTCGTTGTCGGTAACGGTTCCACTCTTCCAATCACCGGTACCGGGCATGCACGTCTTCCTATTTCCACCACCTCTCGTCCTCTTTACCTTCGTAATGTCTTAGTAGTTCCTAACATAGTTAAAAACCTTTTGTCTGTTCGTCAGTTCACCATTGATAATCGTGTCTCCGTCGAATTTGACCCTCTTGGTTTTTCTGTGAAGGATCTTCTATCCAGGACCGAGATTCTCAGATGCAATAGCTTCGGAGCTCTCTACTCCATCCGCCCTTCCTCTACCAGCCAGCCACACGCCTTCCTCGTCGTCGATGCAGCACTCTGGCACCGTCGGCTTGGGCATCCTGGGCGGCCCGTCATGGAGTCATTAGCTCGTTCTTCGATTATCCCTAGGGAAAAGAATAAAAGTAGTTTGTGTCATGCTTGTCAGTTAGGTCGTCATGTTCGTCTTCCTTTTTCTTCCACCAATCGTGTAACCACTACTCCCTTTCAAATAATTCACTGTGATTTGTGGACATCTCCTGTTGAGAGTATTTCTGGCTTTAAGTATTATCTCGTTTGTCTCGATGATTTTACTCAGTATGCATGGGTTTACCCTCTACTGATTAAATCTGAAGCTTTCTCGCACTTGTCGCCCCTTCATGCTTTAGCGCTCACCCAGTTTAGTGCACGCTTGCAGGCTATTCAGTGTGATAATGGTCGTGAGTTCGATAATTCACTCCTCCATTCGTTTGCCCAGCACCATGGAATTGCACTCCGCTTTTCATGTCCATACACTTCGCAACAGAATGGCAAAGCCGAACGCATTATTCGTACTCTTAATGACATTACTCGTACACTCCTTATCCAAGTTAGTATGCCACCTCGTTTTTGGGTCGAAGCTCTTCACATCGCCGTTATGTTGCATAATCGGCTGCTTCCAAGGCAATCTCGGATCGTATTCCTTTTCGTGCCTTACTTGGCGTAGATCCTGCCTATGCTGGTCTTCGGGTTTTCGTATGTCTATGTTACCCAACACCACAGCCGTTGCTCCGCACAAACTTGCGCCTCGCTCCGTGCCATGCGTGTTTCTAGGGTACCCATCACGACATCATGGCTATCGTTGCCTTGATCGCTCCACCCAAAAGATCATCATCTCTCGTCATGTAGTGTTCGATGAGTCAACCTTTCCCTTTGCCTCCACTCCATCTTCGTCAACTCTTACTCCTTCCCTGCACACTTATGATTTTTTGCAGGGTACTGAGCAGCCGGTCTCGTTGATGCCATTCACCGTGCCAGGCACGGTGACCCCGGACGCGGCCCCACGGTCGCAGTCGCCACCGCCACGGTCCCCTCCTCGGTCGCCGCCACCGACCTCGCCCCGGTCACCTGGGGCACGGGCTTCTATCGAGCGCCCTGCCAGGAGCCTCGATGGCGGTCCTGCTGGGAGTCCTTCTCCTACTACAGCAGCATCACCGCCGGCAACGCTGTCGCCGGCTCCTGCTGCTGTGGATCCACCCCGGACCCGCCGGCCGCGGGCCCCTCCACCGCCACCATCCCACGCCATGGCCACTCGTGCTAAACAGGGCATTGTGCAGCCAAAAAAGATATTTGATCTTCATGTTGAGGGTTTATGTCCAATACCGAAGACTTATCGTGGTGCTCTCAAGGATCCATTCCGCTATGGTTGAGGAGTATGGTGCTCTTCTCTCCAACAACACTTGGGACCTCGTTGATCCACCTCACAATGCTAACATTGTTACTGGTAAGTGGATCTACCGTCACAAGATGAAGTCTGATGGTTCTTTGGATCGCTACAAAGCTCGTTGGGTGCTTCGTGGATTTACTCAGCGAGAAGGTATCGATTTTGATGAAACTTTCAGCCCGGTCGTTAAGCCAGCCACTATTCGAACAGTGCTCTCTCTTGCTCTCTCTAGTGACTGGTCCATTCATCAGCTTGACGTCAAGAATGCGTTCCTCAATGGCACTCTCATCGAGACTGTTTATGCTCGTCAGCCTTCTGGGTTCACTGATCCTCGTTTCCCTGATAAGGTTTGTCGTCTCAACAAATCACTCTATGGTTTGAAACAGGCGCCTCGAGCATGGTTTCAGCGGTTTGCTTCGTTCATTGCATCGGTTGGTTTCATTGGCTCCAAGTCCGACAGCTCGTTGTTCGTCTATCGGCGTGGTGCTGACATGGCCTATCTCCTGCTCTATGTGGATGACATTATCCTGACTGCATCTTCCTCGACATTGTTGCACAGTTTGATTGCCTCTCTTCGTACCGAATTCAGTATGACAGATATGGGTGATCTTCATTATTTTCTGGGCATCTCTGTCACACGCAGCAAGGACAGTTTGTTCCTCTCACAGGAGAAGTATGCATTGGATCTTCTTGACAGAGCTGGCATGTTGCAGTGCAAACCCATCTCTACTCCCGTTGATACTACCTCCAAACTTTCAGCCAAGTCCAGTGATCCAGTTGCAGATCCCACCGAGTATCGTAGTATTGCAGGCGGTCTTCAGTACCTCACGTTCACTCGGCCGGACATCTCTTATGCTGTGCAGCAGATTTGTCTTCATATGCATGATCCTCGGGCTAATCATTTGCTCCTTGTGAAGCGTGTGCTTCGCTATATCCGCGGCACCACCGGCCATGGCCTCACTTTGTTTCGACGCAGCTCCAACAAATTGCTGGCCTATTCTGACGCTGATTGGGCAGGTTGCCCTGACACTCGCCGGTCTACCTCAGGTTATTGCGTCTTTCTTGGCACTAACCTGGTGTCGTGGTCTGCTAAGCGGCAGCACACGGTCTCTCGCTCCAGCGCCGAGGCCGAATACAGGGCAGTTGCAAATGTCGTGGCTGAAACATGTTGGTTACGGCAGCTTCTTCAGGAGCTTCATCGACCGGTGACTGGTGCCACTGTGGTGTTTTGTGACAATGTGAGCTCTGTTTACATGACACAGAATCCCGTTCATCATCAGCGCACCAAGCATGTGGAGATCGATTTACACTTTGTGCGAGACCGTGTCACCACAGGCGAGGTCCGGGTTCTTCACGTTCCGAGTTCTTCTCAATTTGCGGACATTTTCACCAAAGGATTGCCATCTCCTCTCTTTGTGGATTTTCGGGACAGTCTTAACATTCGCCGACGCCCGTTTATGACTGAGGGAGGGTGTTAGAATATATAACCGTATTGTTTTTGTATAGTTATACGGTTGTATATGTGTAGTCCTTGTATAGGTGTCCGTATATTGTACAATACGAACTCTGCCTTGTAACCTATATATATTGATCAATACAAGGCACCACTACGTGTGGTTTCCCTAATCTTACAGTTACCTGGCTATATAAAATTTCCATTTAATCCAAAGTCATCCTTACTAGAAAGGTTGGGCGCGCTTTGCCATTTGTGTTGTTGGTTTTCTTAAAAAAGAAAATCACCTTGTTTCAAAATATAAGCTATATTACTTTTTTCAAAAGTCAAACCTTTTACGTCTGATCAAATTTGTAGTGAAATATACCAAAATCCATAATATCATATCGATATGATTAGATTCATCATGAAATGAATTTCTATACTTTTTCGTTTAATATTGTGGCTATTAGGTTAGTCTTTTTTCTTACTTTTTGTCTATCCCTTTTCTCTTATTTTTAATGTTTTTCCTAGGAGCACGCCTAGAGCCCACCTCTCCTTTTCTTTAGTCCAGACTCTGGTTCTTAAATTAGCGCGTCCTAAAGAGCGTGAAATATTTCGCCGGCGACATTTGACAGATTCTCTTGCAGCGCCGGGGGTCAATTGCAGGGGCGGCGTGTGCAGTTTACGTCTGGACTGGACGGGCTGGTCTTCCATTGCGTTACCAGTGTTTGCAACTTGCAGCCGTATCGAGCGTGGAAGCTGAAAAGTAGCAAGTTGTAATAGTATTGTTCTTGGTGAAAGGAGCAGTGTGACGGGCACTGGATGCTCCTCGGTTATCACGTGGAGAAAATACAGAAAAAGTAATACAGTAGTAGAGTAGGAAATCGGCACAGGAGAAGAATTAGTACTTGGAAAGGACTTGCTCGGGACTTCCTAATCGGCGCTTCAGGCGCCAGTTCGGGAACTGGCGCTCACGTAGCCACTGTCGTGGGCCCGCCCAACACTCGCAGCATGGGGACTTCCAAAAAGAAATGAAAAAATTCATTGATTTTCATAAAAAATACACAAAATTTAAAAAATTCACCAATTTTTAGAAAACTTCATCTATTTTCAAAAAGTTCAAAAAATTTAAGAACATTCTTAAATTTTGGAAAAAACCCAACCCTTTTAAAAAATGTTCATATATTTAAAAAAGTTCATCGATTTTGAATAAAAATCTTGCGAATATGAAAAAAGTTCATTGATTTTGAGAAAAAACTGTTTGAAAATTTAAGAAAACAAAAAAAACAAGAAAGGTACAAGGAGAAAAAAAAGAAAAAAAGGAAGTGACACCTTTGGATTCATAGCGAACTGAAGAAATAATAAAACTGGAAAAAAGTTATTAAGCACAAGCGTGAATATGTCCTAGTGCTTGTTGCGGTTTTCTGCGAATTGACAGATCTCGCGTTCAAACCCATCGGCGACACCTTTTTTGAACTTTAGCAGGAAAGAAAAGGAAAACGTAAAGGGTTTGCAAACTTGCTCGTTGACCGGCGCTTAACAAGCCCCAGGTAGTACACGACTTGAAGACCTGGATCAAGCCCACAGATAAATGATATCCCGATCTAACTAAATTCTTGGAAGTATCTGGCCCTCTCTAGTTGAGTGTAGGCAAATGGAGCTAAAACGTACTACTATTGTTCCTAACCCAAGTGATTCTTTGCTTCGCGAGGCTATCGATCTTGGGAGCGACTATGCCTTGCTTATAGTGAGGCGGTACGAGCACTCGCCTGAAGCGCCTCCGCCATGGCTGGCCCAGCATGCAGGGCCTTCAGCTCCCGTTTGTTTCTTTTGCTTTTTAATATTTTCCTATTTTTTGCGTTATTTTTTCCACTTTTGTTTATATTTTTAAATATTATAAACTTATATATTACAAATCAAATTACATAAAATGTCAAAAATATTAATCATGCATTTGAAAAATGTTAAGCATATACAGAAAAATGTTTCTAATGTATACAAAAATGTATAATGTGTATGAAAAAAGTATACGTCAAAACATAAATATAAAATGTTAAACATGTAGAAGAAATCAAGACGTATACGAAAAAGGTAGAAACTGTATGTAAAATGTACACGTGTATGAAAAAATTAGACATGAAAACATAAAATAAAAATGTTAATCATGCAATTAAAAAATATTAAACATGTAGAAAACAATGTCCCTGTTGTATAAGAAAAATGTATAAGGTGTATGTAAAAAGTAGACATCAAAAATAGTATTTGAAATGTTTTTAATTGTGTGTATAAAAATGCCCCTGATGTATACAAGAAATATACAATGTGTGTGAAAAAAAGGCATCAAAATGTGTGTCAGAAAAAAACTTAATAATGTGTTTGATAATGGTTAAACATATATAAAAAATTGTTTGAGGTCTATACCAAAAATGCATAATGTGTATGAAAAATAAAACATGCTTCAAAATATATATTTGAAAAAATCTTAATCGTGTATGAAAAAATGTATCTGATGTATACAAAAATGTAGACTTGTGTTGGAAAACCTCCGAAAAAAAGTGAGAAACAATCAAAAGGAAAACAAAAAAACAAGAAAACCGGAAAAAACCCAGTGCAAAAAAAAGAAACAAAAGAAAATAGAAAAACAGGAGAAAACCGAGAATGAAACAAGAAAGACAAAGTTTAACGAATTTTAAAAGGAAAATCCGAAGAGAACCAGTGATGAAGTAATAAAAAAAAACGAAACAAACACAGCAGCTAACAGACCGAACGAATGAACACACGACCGAGAAACACCCTACTAGACCGCTTCAGGCGCAATAAGCGAGATATAGCTCCCGCGATTGATCTTTGCCTCCTTCCTCGTCACACACATTGTCGAAATGGGCCTCCGATATTCTGGGATGCGTTCGCCCGGTGGCACGGCGTGGAGACCTTGAAGGTCATAGTACAAACTGTTCAAACTTCAAAGGATTTGTCATCCAAAACGAACGTCCACGCTATCACGCGAGAATCCAGAGGCCTTATCCTGCCATTGCCAACAGCGAGAACAAGATGCTCGTCCACTAGTGTTCATTCCATGTCGACACAAAGCGGCCGAGAGATTCAGATTCTGCTGCACTCGCCTCGCCTTCTTAAGGCCGTCCATGCAAGCCAACCGAGCTCCAACCAATCGTCAGGTCCACCATGTCTCTCACGGTCTAGTTCGTACTTCGTTCTCGCCAACGCGATGGCGACGCCGGCCCGCCGGGCGTCGGCGCAGCCGCAGCCGCTGACGGTGGACTTCGAGGCGCTGAGCTACATCAGCAGGCTCGTGGAGGCGTTCCAGGCGTTCGACTCGGACAGCGACGGCCTCGTCACGGCCCCCGAGCTCCGGGGCCTCCTGGCCTCCCTGGGCCTGGACAAGTCGGAGGCCGAGGCGCGGGACATGCTGGCGCGCGCCGACGCCGACCGTGACGGCCGGCTCTGCGTGGTACATTTGTCATGGTTGCTCAACTGCATTTGCCATCTCGGGTCAAGTGTCAGATGCCATTTTAGACGTGATGAACGCCGGCGAGCTCGGCCTGGGCGCGCTCGGCGCGCTGCTGCAGGCCGCCGTCCCGGCGCTGGAGTCCTTCGCGGGCCCCGACGAGCTCGCCACGGTGCTGGGGCTCATGGGCACCGCCAGCGCCGAGGACTGCGCGGAGATCATCGCGTGCATGGACGGGGACGGGGACGGCGACGGCGCCATCAGCGTCGAGGAGTTCAAGCTCATGGCTGACCTGCTCTAGGCTCGAGCTACATACGTACCATTGAGCTAGCTAGAGGGCGTGCATATATGCAGTTATGTATTGTGATATCGATTAATAAGCGTGAGCACGTCAGGAGAGTTGTGGACTACTTCTGCATGGATACATGCAAGTTTGTCTTCTCTAATAAATTACAGATTCCTCTCGCAGAGTGTCTGTCTGTCCACAAGTGGCACGATCGATTTGAGGCTTTACTAGTTACTACTAGATCATCGAAGGTGTAAATTAACAAGACCTGAGAAGTTTTGGAAAAGGATTGCAGAAGCAAAGGTAGTAGGCATTATCCTGTGGTTACATTTAACTAAATATCAAATTGAGAGGCAAGATATTCAAGTGAATAATAATAGGACGACGATAACTGTCACGCGTGTGGGCGTTAAGGAGTTTGCCCACACGTTTTGTGTGGTGTCTAAGAGGACCAGCTCACACGCCTACGTGTGGGCAAAACAACTAGCGCCCACACGTCTCTTTTTTTCCTTACGGTCCCTCTCACACGTCTACGTGTGGGCAAAATGCGTAACGCCCACGACCTCTCTCAGCCACCTACCTCACGGTTCCGCACGCCCCGCGTGACAGTCACCACGCGTCCCCGTAGTTGCCATGGTCCGGACCCTCTTCAATGTCTGTTTAACTGCAGTTGCCATGTCGGACAACTACAGTTGCCATGATTGCTCAACTGCAGTTGCCATCTCGGGTCAAGTGCCAGATGCCATTTTGGCAACTGTAGCTGTTGCCATGTATGGTCGTGTTTACTATAATTGCCATGATTTGAAAACTTTAGAGGTTGCCATCTACTAATACTAAGCAGTTGCCATGTATGGTCTGATTTACTACAGTTGCCATGATTTGAAAACCTTAGAAGTTGCCATATACTAACACTAGGCAGTTGCCGTGTCGCACTACAAAGAGACATGGCAAAACAACATGTTTGGGTAAAAGAGAGAGTTGCCATCTGCTTACAAGCACACTAGGGCAGTTGCCGTGTACCCTGCAAACACACATGGCAATTGACATGTTCGGGTAAAAAAAAAGAGTTGCCATATGTTTATAAGCACACTAGTGCAATTGCATGTACACTGCAAAACACATGGCAACTGGCAGCTTGGGTGTGGGAGAGGAGACGGGCGTGTGGGCGAGATGGCAAATGCCCACACATCAGCCCTTGTGCGTGAGTGAAAATTGACGCGTGGGCGAACTGCTAAACGCCTACACACCGGCCCCTCCGTGTGGTGAAACGGACGTGTGGGCGACCGGGTGAATGCTCACATCCCAGCCCAGTCCTACGTGGCACCACAAACATGTCAAGATTCGTGCACCCACAAACGGAAGCGGATTCACGCGTGTGGGCAAGATGCAAATGCCCACACATGTGGGCGTCAGTGTTTCTGTAATAATAATCATCAGATACTATTATAACAGACTCCTTTCAAATGAATCATTGCAAATTTTCATGTGGGATATATCTCATACAATCTCATAAACCAAAAGCTCGTCTCGGCTTTGTGCAAAATCACTATGCAATCAGACTGCTGAATACAAATCGGCCCTCTTGATTCGGCCAATTCCATACCAAATCTGCATACTCTATTCATAGTTTCTACACCATAATCCATAGATCGATAGTTGGGTCCTGACATCCAACCTTCGACTGCGCCACCATTCAAGGCCAAACGCGCTGTTTTGGAGATTCAGAAGTCGCCGACGTGCTCCTTTTCTCTTGAAATGTAATAGCTAGTCTACTTTTTATGGGTGGCAGACGTAATTGAGCCTTGAGACTTCAAGTATATGCATTTCCCCTAAAAACAACCTTTAGTTGCCTCTGCATCGAACAAAACTGATGGTTTCATTTATATAAATGTAGCCATGGGAGCTCCTCCCTGTTTGTCTAAAAAATTGATTGTGGCATTCTGCATCTCATGATATTTGTTTTCATTTTGTTTTGTCATGAACAAGAAGTTCAGACGTATATTGGAGCATGACACTTGTGTACGATTTTTTTCACAATGAAATTGTGTTTCTGCTATCTGGTTCTATTCTTATTTTGATTTATGCCCAAATTCTTGGCCTTTAAACTCTATTTGTTCCAGTGAGGAAATTGCAAAAGATAGTCATGCTGGTATAAGGTTCATGAGTGCAAAAGGCGCCGCTACCTTTCTCCCCTATTAATGATGGCAAATTGTTTACCACGTCATGGAAAAAATAGAGAATTTTATAACAGTGAAATGTCCAATTTATGAAAAATTGGTCCCTAGAACATGGTAAATTTTAGAACAAAATGTTTTGGACTGACCACATGGCAAATTTACGAAAATATGATCACATGGAAAATTTATGAAAATTTGATCACATGGCAAATTTAGATAAATTGTGTTCTCTAGAACATCAATTTCTTAAAATGTTTTTGTAATGATTTTATGGCAAATGTAGAAATGGTCACCACGACAATTTGTTTTGATTTATTTCGCAACGATGTGTTAGACACCAAACTACATGGCAAATTTTATTTCCATGTACCATTTTCAAACTTGCCATGTGTCCATAGTAAATATATTATATACACTAGGATAAGTTTATTTAACATAACATGGCAATTCTTTTTTTTGTATCACGCCAAATTTGCCATTTCCAATAGTCGCTATGTTTTTTAGTGAACAAAATCCGTAAAGTTGCCATCTTTCAAAAGAAATTTTTCCTAAATTGGCCACGTGCCAATGGAAATTTCCTAATCTTTTTGCCACGTGCCCATGGCAAATTACATCAAAGAAGAGGATTCTATATTCCTATTACAAAATTCCAGTGGTTGCGATGTATTTTTAGAGAACAAGCTTCCTAATTTGCCTTGTGCAATTTCATTATAGGTAGCATGTCACTTTTATTATTTAAAAAATGACAATTTTACTAATTAGACCATGGTAGTTATATTATAGATAGCATGGCACTTTTATAACCATGGTAATTTTATTAATAAGACCATGGTAGTTTTATTGTAGTTAGCATGATCCTTTTATAGTTTGGACCATTGCAAATTATATTTAGAATTTGACAATTTTATTTATTATACCATGGTAGTTTAATATAAGTAGCATGCTACTTTTATTATTCAGTATGGCAATTTTAGCAACTAGACCATGGTAGTTTTATTGTAGGTAGTATGACACTTCTATTGTTTAGACCATGTCAATTTATTATTTAGACCTTGACATTTTTATTAATTAGATCATGACAAATTATTTGCCATAGGTGTATACATGAAAATAGTTTTAGTATTTCCATAGAAAATTACTATTTGCATTTTCCATGGCATATTTTTCTTGCCATGGAAAATTAATTTTATATACCTTGTCAAATAATTCATAGGAAACCATGGCTAATCAGTTTTTCGTTTGTCTCATCAATTTTTTATTACATACCCCTATTCCTAACAGTGGACATTTGGTGGTGTCCATTTTGATGGACCGTGTTGGAGTTGCCCTAACTTTGTGTGGTGGCCTCCCTTATGCCAAGAGGATTGAAGTTTTTGCATACCTCGCCTGGGTGCAAGTGTATTGCGCCTGGGAATAACATAGTCAAAATTCTATCTTATTTGGCTGACCATTTTTAAGCCAGATGTATTATCCGTTCACACAAAGTACTGCTAGCTAGTCCTTATTTCTTTTAAACAAAAGAAAAAGATTTGCGTCATCCATTAATTAAGAAGAAGATAATTGTTTAGTTGATTAACGAAAAACTAAGCGAAATTCATCACAATCCTCTGAGCGGTTGATACAAGATACCCCGTACACAACACTACAAAGAGGCCTTGTCAAGGTAGCACATTGGCGTCACCATCATCACTTGTCCTTGAGCAAGCGTCATCGCCGTCCCATCTCCATGAGAAATTGACTCCAACTTCACTATAGTCCTAGCCCATGTTGTACATAGGTGATGAAAACAATGCAACTCCGATTGTGATGGAGAGCTACAAAGGGGAACTATGCAAGACTAACGCCATTGAATATCATCGAACAAACCATTCTGCCCATCATCATTGCAATTGGGACCCCATCGAGCTAGAGTTGGTGCCTTCGGATGGGTAGTCCACTGGATCAACCCTTCCCATCTAATAACTTATGGTTGCTGAATTTTTTTATGAAGAGTTCGATAGGAGGGTTGAACCTATTTGTAGGATCTTGATAGACTATGGCAGGTATCTTCAGCATATCCAGCAGACCGTGAGGTCTTCTAAAGGTAAGTTGGCTATCACTACACATATAGCTTATTTCCTTATTGTCCCTTCATCCTAAAAAGCAAGTGATGGAAAAGCGGCCAAAACAATTAGAAGAAAAGGAAAAATAGATCATTCTATCTTTATGTATAAGGAGAATGTAATGTGAAATATCTTTGTAAATTTGTACCAAAGTCGATCACACAAGGAATTCCTTAGCAGTAAACAATCTTATGGTTTACAGTTCTTATAAGGTTATAGCGGTGTACTCTTAACACTTGGTAACCCTTTGGACAATATATAGGTTACATTTGTGAGACTGTAAGACTCCCAAAGCCATTAGCATGCTCCCCAATTACTATGATCTTGCATGACCTGGATACATGATTGTCGATGGATCTTTGAATGGCAGTAGAATTTGCCTTGTCTGTTGTAACTGGGCCCGCCTTAATTATCCACCATCTTATATTGTTGCGCTTGAGCTTTGCATGTATTCTTGGATCATACCATCCTTCAACCTTCAATGATACCCTATGGAATAATCTTCCATGTCAGTTAGTGATCATCGTATAAGTTCGTCCTAATTGATGCTAGTCAGTGATCACCGTATAAGTTCGTCCTAACTAGTTTGTTGTTATACTAGCAAAAAATGGTAGTGCATTGCAATGGAAGAAAATATATCCCCGCGTTCTTCTTAAAAAACACAACTTACAAAGCGCGAGCATCCGGATGTGGTGGAGATAAAGGAACTGCTCAGAATTCTCGAGCACGAAAGTTCATCAAATTGTCCAAATTAGAATAACTATTGATGAAAACAGAATTGATTGAGACATTCAACTCCCAGACTTGGCACTAGTGTTCGCATTTTCCTGAACTTATTTTAATCTTTTCTAGCGATGTTCTTCCGGTGGGAGGTGACGTTCCTGTGGACTACGAGTTGCCTGTGATGACTTCGTCAGTCTCAAGATGTTGTGTTGGCTCAATATCTCAGAGATGCTCATAAGAATAGGGTGTGTGTGCGCCTTTATGGGGGTGAGTGTATATGTGTGTATGTGAGCATCTTCGATTGTACTGTGGTCAATTTTTTCTAAGATGATAAGGATTTGATTTCTATCGAACGGGAATTCAGAAATCGGTGCGTCTAGAACTCAGTCGACTGAGACTTAACGAAGTCTCAGTCGAATGACGTCAGCGTGGTTTTTTTGCTACAAACGGCATGGCTAGAAGCTATAAACGGCGGCGAAAAATGTTGCGACGGCATTGCAAGCAACAACAATAAATGCTACATCCGTTTTAACTGAAATGCTACAACCGTCAATGAAGATGTTACAACCGTTGAGAAGACGTGCTACAACCGATGAGGGACGACATGCTACAACCATTCAAGACAGATGTTACAACCGGTAGGAAAAAATGTTGCAAACGATGGCATAAAATGTTGCATGCTCGACTGAGACTTGGTTAAATCTCAGTCGACTGATTTTTAGCAGGACCCTTCAGAAATAGTACATTAATATATTACTCTGTGCAATGTGGTTTATCCATGCATTGTGGTGTTGGAAATATGCCCTAGAGGCAATAATAAAATGGTTATTATTATATTTCCTTGTTCATGATAATTGTCTATTGTTCATGCTATAATTGTGTTATCCGGAAATCGTAATACATGTGTGAATACATAGACCACAACATGTCCCTAGTGAGCCTCTAGTTGACTAGCTCGTTGACCAACAGGTAGTCATGGTTTCCTGACTATGGACATTGGATGTCATTGATAACGGGATCACATCATTAGGAGAATGATGTGATGGACAAGACCCAATCCTAAGCATAGCACAAGATCGTGTAGTCTGTTTGCTAGAGCTTTTCCAAATGTCAAGTATCATTTCCTTAGACCATGAGATTGTGCAACTCCCGGATACCATAGGAGTGCTTTGGGTGTGCCAAACGTCACAACGTAACTGGGTGGCTATAAAGGTGCACTACGGGTATCTCCGAAAGTGTCTGTTGGGTTGGCACGAATCGAGACTGGGATTTGTCACTCCGTATGACGGAGAGGTATCTCTGGGCCCACTCGGTAATGCATCATCATAATGAGCTCAATGTGACCAAGTGTTTGGTCACGGGATCATGCATTACGGTACGAGTAAAGTGACTTGCCGGTAACGAGATTGAACAAGGTATTGGGATACCGACGATCGAATCTCAGGCAAGTAACGTACCGATTGACAAAGGGAATTGTATACGGGATTGATTGAATCCTCGACATCGTGGTTCATCTGATGAGATCATCGTGGAACATGTGGGAGCCAACATGGGTACCTACATCCCGTTGTTGGTTATCGACCGGAGAGTCGTCTCGGTCATGTCTGCATGTCTCCCGAACCCGTAGGGTCTACACACTTAAGGTTCAGTGACGCTAGAGTTGTAGAGATATTAGTATGCGGTTAACCGAAAGTTGTTCGGAGTCCCGGATGAGATCCCGGACGTCACGAGGAGTTCCGTAATGGTCCGGAGGTAAAGATTTATATATGGGAAGTCCTATTTTGGCCACCGAAAAATGTTCGGGATTTTTCGGTATTGTACCGGGAATGTTCTAGAAGGTTCCAAAGTGGGGCCCACCTGGATGGGGGGACCCACATGAACGTGGGTAGTGGGGGCAAGGCCCCACACCCCTGGTCAAGGCGAACCAAGATCCCACCTTAGAAGGAATAAGATCATATCCCGAAGGGATAAGATCAAGATCCCTAAAAAAGGGGGATAACAATCGGTGGGGAAGGGAAATGATGGGATTTCTTTCCCCCACCTTTGCCAACGCCTCAATGGACTTGGAGGGCAAGAAACCAGCCCCCTCCACCCCTATATATAGTGGGGAGGCGCATGGGAGCACCACCCCAAACCCTGGCGCCTCCCTCCCTCCCGTGACACCTCTTCCTCCCGCTTGCGCTTGGCGAAGCCCTGCCGGGATCCCGCTACTTCCACCACCACGCCGTTGTGCTGCTGGATCTCCATCAACTTCTCCTTCCCCCTTGCTGGATCAAGAAGGAGGAGACGTCCCCGCTCCGTACGTGTGTTGAACGCGGAGGTGCCGTCCGTTCGGCGCTAGGATCATCGGTGATTTGGATTACGACGAGTACGACCCCATCAACCTCGTTCTCTTGAACGCTTCCGCGCGCGATCTACAAGGGTATGTAGATGCACTCCCCTCTCTCTCGTTGCTAGATGACTCCATAGATTGATCTTGGTGATACGTAGAAAATTTTAAATTTCTACTACGATCTCCAACAGTGGTATCAGAGCTAGGTCTATGCGTAGTTTCTATGCACGAGTAGAACACAAACTTGTTGTGGGCGTAGATGTTGTCAATTTTCTTGCCACTACTAGTCTTATCTTGTTTCGGCGGCATCGTGGGATGAAGCGGCCCGGACCGACCTTACACGTACGCTTACGTGAGACAGGTTCCACCGACTGACATGCACTAGTTGCATAAGGTGGCTAGCGGGTGTCTGTCTCTCCCACTTTAGTCGAATCGGATTCGATGAAAAGGGTCCTTATGAAGGGTAAATAGAAGTTGGCATATCACGTTGTGGTTTTACGTAGGTAAGAAACGTTCTTGCTAGAAACCTATAGAAGCCACGTAAAAACATGCAACAACAATTAGAGGACGTCTAACTTGTTTTTGCAGCATATGCCTTGTGATGTGATATGGCCAAAAGGATGTGATGAATGAAATATATGTGATGTATGAGATTGATCATGTTCTTGTAATAGGAATCACGACTTGCATGTCGATGAGTATGACAACCGGCAGGAGCCATAGGAGTTGTCTTTATTTTTTGTATGACCTGCGTGTCATTGAATAACGCCATGTAAATTACTTTACTTTATTGCTAAACACGTTAGCCATAGAAGTAGAAGTAATCGTTGGCGTGACAACTTCATGAAGACACGATGATGGAGATCATGATGATGGAGATCATGGTGTCATGCCGGTGACGAAGATGATCATGGCGCCCCGAAGATGGAGATCAAAGGAGCAATATGATACTGGCCATATCATGTCACTATTTGATTGCATGTGATGTTTATCATGTTTTACATCTTATTTGCTTAGAACGACGGTAGCTTAAATAAGATGATCCCTCGCAATAATTTCAAGAAAGTGTTCCCCCTAACTGTGCACCGTTGCGAAGGTTCGTTGTTTCGAAGCACCACGTGATGATCGGGTGTGATAGATTCTAACGTTCGAATACAACGGGTGTAAGCCAGATTTACACACGCAATACACTTAGGTTGACTTGACGAGCCTAGCATGTACAGACATGGCCTCGGAACACGGAAGACCGAAAGGTCGAGCATGAGTCGTATAGAAGATACGATCAACATGAAGATGTTCACCGATGTTGACTAGTCCGTCTCACGTGATGATCGGACACGGCCTAGTTGACTCGGATCATGTTTCACTTAGATGACTAGAGGGATGTCTATCTGAGTGGGAGTTCATTGAATAATTTGATTAGATGAACTTAATTATCATGAACTTAGTCTAAAATCTTTACAATATGTCTTGTAGATCAAATGGCCCACGCTAATGTTGCCCTCAACTTCAACGCGTTCCTAGAGAAAACCAAGCTGAAAGATGATGGCAGCAACTATACGGACTGGGTCCGGAACCTGAGGATCATCCTCATAGCTGCCAAGAAAGATTATGTCCTAGAAGCACCGCTAGGTGACGCACCCATCCCAGAGAACCAAGACGTTATGAACGCTTGGCAGCAGCGTGCTGATGATTACTCCCTCGTTCAGTGCGGCATGCTTTACAGCTTAGAACCGGGGCTCCAAAAGCGTTTTGAGCAACACGGAGCATATGAGATGTTCGAAGAGCTGAAAATGGTTTTCCAAGCTCATGCCCGGGTCGAGAGATATGAAGTCTCCGACAAGTTCTTCAGTTGTAAGATGGAGGAAAATAGTTCTGTCAGTGAGCACATACTCAAAATGTCTGGGTTACACAACCGCTTGACTCAGCTGGGAGTTAATCTCCCGGATGACGCGGTCATTGACAGAATCCTTCAGTCGCTTCCACCGAGCTACAAGAGCTTTGTGATGAACTTCAATATGCAGGGGATGGAAAAGACCATTCCTGAGGTATATTCAATGCTGAAATCAGCGGAGGTGGAGATCAAAAAGGAACATCAAGTGTTGATGGTGAATAAAACCACTAAGTTCAAGAAAGGCAAGGGTAAGAAGAACTTCAAGAAGGACGGCAAGGGAGTTGCCGCGCCCGGTAAGCCAGTTGCCGGGAAGAAGCCAAAGAATGGACCCAAGCCTGAGACTGAGTGCTTTTATTGCAAGGGAAGTGGTCACTGGAAGCGGAACTGCCCCAAGTACTTAGCGGACAAGAAGGCCGGCAACACCAAAGGTATATGTGATATACATGTTATTGATGTGTACCTTACCAGCACTCGTAGTAGCTCCTGGGTATTTGATACCGGTGCGGTTGCTCATATTTGTAACTCAAAGCAGGAGCTGCGGAATAAACGGAGACTGGCAAAGGACGAGGTGACGATGCGCGTCGGGAATGGTTCCAAGGTCGATGTGATCGCCGTCGGCACGCTACCTCTACATTTACCTACGGGATTAGTTTTAAACCTCAATAATTGTTATTTAGTGCCAGCTTTGAGCATGAACATTGTATCAGGATCTCGTTTAATTCGAGATGGCTACTCATTTAAATCCGAGAATAATGGTTGTTCTATTTATATGAGAGATATGTTTCATGGTCATGCCCCGCTGGTTAATGGTTTATTCTTAATGAATCTCGAACGTAGTGTTACACATATTCATAGTGTGAATACCAAAAGATGTAAGGTTGATAATGATAGTCCCACATACTTGTGGCACTGCCGTCTTGGTCACATTGGTGTCAAACGCATGAAGAAGCTCCATGCAGATGGACTTTTGGAGTCTCTTGATTACGAATCATTTGACACGTGCGAACCATGCCTCATGGGTAAGATGACCAAGACTCCGTTCTCCGGAACAATGGAGCGAGCAACCAACTTATTGGAAATCATACATACTGATGTGTGCGGTCCAATGAGTGTTGAGGCTCGCGGTGGCTATCGTTATGTTCTCACTCTCACTGATGACTTGAGTAGATATGGGTATGTCTACCTAATGAAACACAAGTCTGAGACCTTTGAAAAGTTCAAGGAATTTCAGAGTGAGGTTGAGAATCAACGTGACAGGAAAATAAAGTTCTTACGATCAGATCGTGGAGGGGAATATTTGAGTCACGAATTTGGCACACACTTAAGGAAATGTGGAATAGTTTCACAACTCACGCCGCCTGGAACACCTCAGCGAAATGGTGTGTCCGAACGTCGTAATCGCACTCTATTGGATATGGTGCGATCTATGATGTCTCTTACCGATCTACCGCTCTCATTTTGGGGCTATGCTTTAGAGACTGCCGCATTCACTTTAAATAGGGCTCCGTCGAAATCCGTTGAGACGACACCGTATGAATTATGGTTTGGGAAGAAACCTAAGCTGTCGTTTCTAAAAGTTTGGGGATGCGATGCTTATGTCAAGAAACTTCAACCTGAAAAGCTCGAACCCAAGTCGGAAAAATGCGTCTTCATAGGATACCCTAAGGAAACCATTGGGTATACCTTCTACCTCAGATCCGAAGGCAAGATCTTTGTTGCCAAGAACGGGTCCTTTCTGGAGAAAGAGTTTCTCTCGAAAGAAGTAAGTGGGAGGAAAGTGGAACTTGATGAAGTACTACCTCTTGAACCGGAAAGTAGCGCAGCTCAGGAAGATGTTCCTGTGGTGCCTGCACTGACTAGAGAGGAAGCTAATGATGATGATCAAGGTACTTCGGATCAAGTTACTACTGAACTTCGTAGGTCCACGAGGACACGTTCCACACCAGAGTGGTATGGCAACCCTGTCCTGGAAATCATGTTGTTAGACAACGGTGAACCTTCGAACTATGAAGAAGCAATGGCGGGCCCAGATTCCAACAAATGGCTTGAAGCCATGCAATCCGAGATAGGATCCATGTATGAAAACAAAGTGTGGACTTTGACAGACTTGCCCGATGATCGGCGAGCGATAGAAAACAAATGGATCTTTAAGAAGAAGACGGACGCGGATGGTAATGTTACCATCTATAAAGCTCGACTTGTCGCTAAGGGTTATCGACAAGTTCAAGGGGTTGACTACGATGAGACTTTCTCACCCGTAGCGAAGCTGAAGTCCGTCCGAATCATGTTAGCAATTGCCGCATACTATGATTATGAGATATGGCAAATGGACGTCAAAACGGCATTCCTTAACGGCTTTCTTAAGGAAGAATTGTATATGATGCAGCCGGAAGGTTTTGTCGATCCTAAGAATACTAACAAGGTATGCAAGCTCCAGCGCTCCATCTATGGGCTGGTGCAAGCATCTCGGAGTTGGAACATTCGATTTGATGAGATGATCAAAGCGTTTGGGTTTACACAGACTTATGGAGAAGCCTGTGTTTACAAGAAAGTGAGTGGGAGCTCTGTAGCATTTCTCATATTATATGTGGATGACATACTGTTGATGGGAAATGATATAGAATTCTTGGGAAGCATAAAGGCCTACTTGAACAAGTGTTTTTCAATGAAGGACCTTGGAGAAGCTGCTTATATATTAGGCATCAAGATCTATAGAGATAGATCAAGACGCCTCATTGGTCTTTCACAAAGTACGTACCTTGACAAGATATTGAAGAAGTTCAATATGGATCAGTCCAAGAAGGGGTTCTTGCCTGTATTGCAAGGTGTGCAATTGAGCACGACTCAATGCCCGACCACGGCAGAAGATAGAGAAAAGATGAGTGTCGTCCCCTATGCCTCGGCCATAGGGTCTATTATGTATGCCATGCTGTGTACCAGACCTGATGTAAACCTTGCCATAAGTTTGGTAGGAAGGTACCAAAGTAATCCCGGCATGGAACACTGGACAGCGGTCAAGAATATCCTGAAGTACCTGAAGAGGACTAAGGATATGTTTCTCGTTTATGGAGGCGACGAAGAGCTCGTCGTAAAGGGTTACGTAGATGCTAGTTTCGACACAGATCTGGATGACTCTAAGTCACAAACCGGATACGTGTATATTTTAAATGGTGGGGCAGTTGCAAGCAAAGCGTTGTGGCGGGATCTACATGTGAAGCGGAATACATGGCGGCCTCAGAGGCAGCACAAGAAGCAATCTGGGTGAAGAGTTCATTACCGACCTAGGAGTTATTCCCAATGCGTCGGGCCCGATGACTCTCTTCTGTGACAACACTGGAGCTATTGCCCTTGCCAAGGAGCCCAGGTTTCACAGGAAGACCAGGCATATCAAGCGTCGCTTCAACTCCATTCGTGAAAATGTTCAAAATGGAGACATAGATATTTGTAAAGTACATACGGACCTGAATGTAGCAGATCCGTTGACTAAACCTCTCCCTAGAGCAAAACATGATCAACACCAGAAACTCTATGGGTGTTCGATTCATCACAATGTAACTAGATTATTGACTCTAGTGCAAGTGGGAGACTGTTGGAAATATGCCCTAGAGGCAATAATAAAATGGTTATTATTATATTTCCTTGTTCATGATAATTGTCTATTGTTCATGCTATAATTGTGTTATCCGGAAATCGTAATACCTGTGTGAATACATAGAGCACAACATGTCCCTAGTGAGCCTCTAGTTGACTAGCTCGTTGATCAACAGATAGTCATGGTTTCCTGACTATGGACATTGGATGTCATTGATAACGGGATCACATCATTAGGAGAATGATGTGATGGACAAGACCCAATCCTAAGCATAGCACAAGATCGTGTAGTTCGTTTGCTAGAGCTTTTCCAAATGTCAAGTATCATTTCCTTAGACCATGAGATTGTGCAACTCCCGGATACCATAGGAGTGCTTTGGGTGTGCCAAACGTCACAACGTAACTGGGTGGCTATAAAGGTGCACTACGGGTATCTCCGAAAGTGTCTGTTGGGTTGGCACGAATCGAGACTGGGATTTGTCACTCCGTATGACGGAGAGGTATCTCTGGGCCCACTCGGTAATGCATCATCATAATGAGCTCAATGTGACCAAGTGTTTGGTCACGGGATCATGCATTACGGTACGAGTAAAGTGACTTGCCGGTAACGAGATTGAACAAGGTATTGGGATACCGACGATCGAATCTCGGGCAAGTAACGTACCGATTGACAAAGGGAATTGTATACGGGATTGATTGAATCCTCGACATCGTGGTTCATCCGATGAGATCATCGTGGAACATGTGGGAGCCAACATGGGTATCCAGATCCCGCTGTTGGTTATTGACCGGAGAGTCGTCTCGGTCATGTCTGCATGTCTCCCGAACCCGTAGGGTCTACACACTTAAGGTTCGGTGACGCTAGAGTTGTAGAGATATTAGTATGCGGTTAACCGAAAGTTGTTAGGAGTCTCGGATGAGATCCCGGACGTCACGAGGAGTTCCGGGATGGTCCGGAGGTAAAGATTTATATATGGGAAGTCCTATTTTGGCCACCGGAAAATGTTCGAGATTTTTCGGTATTGTACCGGGAAGGTTCTAGAAGGTTCCGAAGTGGGGCCCACCTGCATGGGGGGACCCACATGAACGTGGGTAGTGGGGGCAAGGCCCCACACCCCTGGTCAAGGCGCACCAAGATCCCACCTTAGAAGGAATAAGATCATATCCCGAAGGGATAAGATCAAGATCCCTAAAAAAGGGGGATAACAATCGGTGGGGAAGGGAAATGATGGGATTTCTTTCCCCCACCTTTGCCAACGCCCCAATGGACTTGGAGGGCAAGAAACCAGCCCCCTCCACCCCTATATATAGTGGGGAGGCGCATGGGAGCAGCACCCCAAGCCCTGGCGCCTCCCTCCCTCCCGTGACACCTCTTCCTCCCCGCTTGCGCTTGGCGAAGCCCTGCCGGGATCCCGCTACTTCCACCACCACGCCGTCGTGCTGCTGGATCTCCATCAATTTCTCCTCCCCCCTTGCTGGATCAAGAAGGAGGAGACGTCCCCGCTCCGTACGTGTGTTGAACGCGGAGGTGCCGTCCGTTCGACGCTAGGATCATTGGTGATTTGGATCACGACGAGTACGATTCCATCAACCCCGTTCTCTTGAACGCTTCCGCGCGCGATCTACAAGGGTATGTAGATGCACTCCCCTCTCTCTCTCGTTGCTAGATGACTCCATAGATTGATCTTGGTGATACGTAGAAAATTTTAAATTTCTGCTACGATCCCCAACATGTGGTTTATTCATACAATTTTGAAAGAACATACACACAAAAAAGGTTTACATAGGTCATTATCAAGTTAGACAAATTTGCAAATTCGTAACTAAAATCATTATTAAGAAGTGCATTTATTTGTGACGCTTTTGTTCCGAGCTTATGTAACCAATTGAAGGAAAACTATTTTTTTGTTTTATACGGAGCAAGCGATGTGTGTGCCTCTTTTTTCAGTTTCCTCCTTTAATCATTGGGGGAGGGGGGGGGGGGGGGGGCTTTGCCCCCTCATGATTTAAAAGTACAAAATGATTATGCCCATATTTAGTCAATATGGAGGTGCTTAATGGTCCTTGACGTAGCAGCAAGCAAGTTGATGTTGAGGGCAGAGCTCCGGATGATGAGTACTTACGGATCCGGCTCCTCTACTGTGCCCAGCGGCACGGTACTCAGGAGCTCCTATACAGCGCCGCCTAACCTAGCTCGCGCTCGCTGCAGCACCCTGCTGGGGCGGCCCACTAACGCGCCATAGGCTTCCTACACCCGCTCGGTAAACCACTACGGCTACATGTTACTAGCGAGCAGTACTACCTCGAGAATTCTTAAGCACAATAGTGGCTGCGTGGTTCCAAAAAATTGAAAGTTCACAAACTAAAAAATATTTTCTGATTTTTTCAAAAAAGAAAAGGCTCACATATTCAAAAAAGTTCATGAATAATGATAACGTTTCACGAAATTTAGAAAAGATCACTAATTTAAGAAAAGTTCATGAGTTTGAAAAAAGTTCACGGATTTGAAAAAGTTCACGAAATACGAAAAGTTCAAGGAAATTGGAAAAAGTTCACTAATTTGAGAACAAAGTTCACGAACTTGAAAAAAAAGTTCATCAATTCTTTAAAGAAATTTTATCAACCTTTAAAAAAGTTCATTGAATTTAAAAATTAGTTCATGATTTTGAAAAAAGTTCATCGAATTTGAAAAAACAAATCATCAAATTTTAAGAAAAAATCATCAGACTTGAAAAAAGCTCATCAAATTCGAAAAAAATCATCCATTTTTAAAAAAGGTTCACGAATTTTAAAATAACCACGCATCAAGAAAATAGAAAAGGATGAGAAAAAACAAACAGAATAAACCGAACTGAAGAAGGAAATAAAAGAATAAAAAACGAGCTACCCTACTTCATTTTCCTGGAGCTACCCTACTTCATTTGCCGAACTGTGAAATATTAGTTTTTGTCTTTGGGACTTCCATGTTCCGGTATCATTGAGCTCACTATACTTAGAAACTAACCTGGAGCTACCCTACTTCATTGCCATTTTTCCAGCTTCTTTTTGGTACGGATTTGATGTACTGCCCTAAATTTAGCAACTTGAAGATTTTGTTGCTTAATGAATGGTGTGCGGTATCAGATCTTCAACCACTGATATGCTTTCTACAACATACACTAGTTCTAGAGAAGCTCACACTTCAAATTTTTCAGGTATATGTTTCACAATTCTGATAATTTTAGGCTCGTTAAAGTTATCAACTTATCATTTACAATTAGTTGATTTTGGTAACTATGATGATTGATACAAATGCATGTCGATTGGGTGGAAACCGAAGGAAGCTGCAATCCACATGGTCAGCCCTTCCCATCTAAGAAATTTACGGTAGCTAATTTTTTTATGAAGAGTTTGATAGGAGGGTTGAAGCGATTTGTAGGATCTTGAAAGCCTATGACAGGTATCTTCAGCATAACCAGCAGACTGAGAGGCCTCCTAAAGGTAAGTTGCTATCACTACTCCTATACTTATTGCACCTTCATCATGTATAAAAGCAAGGGGTGGAAGCACACCCAAGACAATTAGAAAAAATTGAAAAAAAGGGAAAACAGATCATTATATCTTTCTGTAGAAGGAGAATGTAATGTGAAATATCCTTGTAAATTTGTACCAAAGTCGTTCACACATGGAATTTCTTAGCAGTAAAAAATCTTGTGGTTTACAGTTCTTATAAGGTGTTTGGCGGGCAGCCGCATCCCGCCCCGCCTGCAACCTGAAGTAAATCCCCGATCGACTTCCTTACTTGGCGAACAATTCGCCAGATCTCCTGGTGAAGGAGAAGTGCGTATGCCTTAACTGAAATTCGCTCGCACGTCAGCATGCACAACTGAAACTGGCACCCGATCCGACCGATCGCCGTAGCAGCTGCGCCGGGTCGGTTCATGCGTGAATGCCTGATTGGTTCAAGTGTATGTGGTGTGCTTAAGCTGTTGTGCGGAGAAAGTTCTTGATTACCAGATTTGTGTCTTCAGTTTATGTTGTCGATAGAGAGGTACGTGTAGCATGTTCAGAAAATTTTAATTTGGGATAGGAAAGGGTCCTACGTACTGTGCACGAGATCTGGCTAGACACAACTCAATGCGCTGCTGCATCTGCTTAATCATACTCCTACATTCTGTATAGGAATATGACAAGTGCAATTTTATTGGGAAGAAGATAATCCATATATATGTATATATCCACATTAGCTTCAAAAAATCGTCTTTAAACCACACTTGTATTTCTTTAGCGGATAAACCACTTATATTAGCATTTGAAACATATAAATCTTTCATCTTATTCTAAAACGCAATCTTCATCTAGGATCCACGTGGCTATGGATTGGAAAGGCCTCCCCATGATGTTGGGTCTTCTTCTTCCGCATGTACGTGGGCAACCTGTCATGGCGACTCGATGACTCCAGGTTGGCACAACTATTCAGCGAGCACGGCACCGTGGTCTTCGCTAAGATCATGCGTGACTTCCAAACCGGGCGCTCAAAGGGATTCAGCTTTGTAGCAATGGCATCACAGGAGGAACGCGAGGCGGCCATCGCGGCCCTCAACGAGCAGGTGAGTGTGTGTCATGGTGACTCTCAGATGGTAATCTGAACTCTACAGATCTTGGAGGGGCTTGCCCTGCGAGTGAGTGCCGCAGAGGAGCTAGACGTGACTGTAAGCAAGGAGGTTCCACGAGACGCCCGGGTGGAAAGCCCTCCTCCTCGTCATGTTGTTGGGCCTTCATTTCGGTTGCACGTGAACAACCTGTCGTCGAAGTGGATGACTCTAGGCTGGCACAAATGTTCAGCCAGCACGGCAAAGCGGCCTAGCTAAGGTCATCCGTGATTTCAAAAGCGGGCGCTCAAAGGGATTCGGTTTCGTAGAGATGTTGTCGCGGGGGGAAATGGACAGCGCCATCACAACCCTCCACGGACAGGTTCGTTGGTAGTCGATTTCTTTGTCATTTACATAACGAATAGTAATAACCAATGTCACAACGAGCGAGTCTCGAATTGCTATCTGAATTCTACAGAACACCAGGGGTGTGTCATGCGAGTGAGTGCTGTCGAGGTGCCAGGCATGACTGTAAGCATGGCGGCTCCAGAGGTAGAAAGTTCCCCTCCCCGTCATGTTGTTGGGCCTTCATTCCGATTGCATGTGAACAACCTGTCGTTGAACGTGGAAGACTCTAGGCTGACTCATATGTTCAGCCAGCACGACAGAGTGGCCTATGCTAAGGTTATCCGTGATATCCATAGCGAGGGACTCAAAGGGATTCGGTTTTGTAGAGATGGCGTCGCGGGAGGATATGGACAATGCCATCACAACCCTTCATGGACAGGTTCATGGGTAGTCAATCTCTTTGTCGTTTACATAACGAATAGTAATAACTAATGTCACGATGAGCAAGTTTCGGATTGTTATCTGAATTCTACACAGCTTGGAGGGGCGTGTCATACGTGTGACTGCCACTGAGGAGCAGTCGCCATCATGAAGGATCAATGAAGGTGCATTTGGTGGTGGATTGCAGCAAAGCTTTCTGCATAATCATCATGATATCGGTTTAGACTTTACACCCTCCATCATCCTCCCATCTCGAACCATTTCAGTTGTGATATATAGTATCCTTGCAAGTACGTACGGCAATGTCTATTATACATGTTATGTATTCATCAACTAAATACATGAATGATGCTCCCATCCATCTTGTTGAAAGAAAACTGATGAAGCACATTTTGTTGTTGGTTCTGAAGTTATTATTATTATTATTATTATTATTATTATTATTATTATTATTAGTAGTAGTAGTAGTAGTAGTACTACTACACTACTATCATTATTATTTTACAATTATGTGGTTCATCTCTACTCCTAATGGAGCAGTTGGTAGTCTCCGTTCCGGGTTTATTTTCGTCCCACCATTTTCGTCCGGTTTTTTTTCGTCCTCACTTCCACCTATGACTTATCCACCAGAAACCGAAAAAATCTCCTCCTGAGGCCCCAACCCGCACCCATCCACGTACCAAAAAAATAGACCTACGAAGGTTAACCAACGAAAAAAGACCTACCAAGATTAACCAGCGAAAAAAAACCTAATGGAGGAGTTGGTAGTCCGGTATGGTTTATTTTCAACACTTTCCTAATGACAAAAGATCACGGATCTAACTTTCCTAGCTTAGCCAAATCAACGAATCTCTTTCATAAATGCAATTTGCTTTAGGAAACAAATAATAGATTCTTTCCTACCTTAGCCAAATCAACGGATCTCTTCCATTAATGCAATTTGCTTTAGGAAACAAATAATAGATTCTTTCCTACCTTAACCAAATCAGTGAATTTCTCTCATTAATGCAATTTGCTTTAGGAATAAATAATAGATTTTCAGGAAACAAATAATGGATTTAATACGGTTTATTTTCAACACTTTCCTAATGACAAAAGATCACGGATCTAACTTTCCTAGCTTAGCCAATCAACGAATCTCTTTCATAAATGCAATTTGCTTTAGGAAACAAATGATAGATTCTTTCCTACCTTAGCCAAATCAACGGATCTCTTCCATTAATGCAATTTGCTTTAGGAAACAAATAATAGATTCTTCCCTACCTTAACCAAATCAGTGAATTTCTCTCATTAATGCAATTTTCTTTAGGAAATAAATAATAGATTTTGAGGAAACAAATAATGGATTTAAAGAAATTCATAAGTAAACCATCTCTACTACTTATTAAAGAAGAAAACATGTACATCGCTAAGTGTACCCAGCCTAACGTACACATAACAACATAGCTCAATTATAACCACACGATCAGAATCACTTAATTTAATCTAATCCAGAGCCAAAAACGCGCTTAGCAATTTACCTGGGCGGACGAAAACTCTGCCGTACCAAACGTTCCGCGCGCCCCGCGTCGACCCCGGTACATCGTTTCCTAATCCAAGGAAAGGAAAACACAATCCGATATCGAAAGATCCCTGAATGAGGGTGAGCGACGCGGTCAACACGGGGAGGCGGCGGCATCTCGAGGGAACGGTGATGGCCAAGTTGTGGGCTCCGGCGGGGCTGCTGTGGATCTGGCGGATGGCAGCAGGATCGGGTCGACGACGGACGTCTCCGGCGAGAGTCGGAGGGACGACGGCGGCGGCTGAGCTCCTCCATGGCCTGCTGCGGTTCCAGGGAGAATAGAAGGAAGGGAGGGGAGGAAGGGCACGGCCAGCAGGCTCTCACCTCTCTTACCTCCATGCCGCCGTCGACACGACCCCCGAGCCTAGACCACGACCCATGCGACGGGACCCCGCTGATGCCGGCGGCGGTGCCGGGTTCCATGATCTATTCGACTTCATGTGTCGAATCATCAAGTCCGCACGAGCACTCCGCCGGGCCCCTCAGTGGGATCGGCGTCCGTATCAGCTCCTGCCTCTGCAAGTCAAGGGGTAGGCTGCTCGATCGCATCTCCAAGAGTCCCCCGCCGCCACAACGCCTGCAGTCGCGGACGGCCGTACCTGTCGACGGGAGCGGCTGAACAGGGGACATCCCGCCGATCCGATGGCGGAAGGGCGAGATAATGGGCAAGTCTACCTCGGGTTGAATCTGGACACCAGCGAGCTCCTTGCAGTAAACCAGGTGCTGGACTTTTGCGTTTTGTTGATCAGGTTTGCACTGTGTGAATCACGCCGGTCCGGCTCTCACCCCTCTCTGACCTCCATGCCGCAGTTGGGCGCTCCTCCGAAACAAGATTATCGCGTCCAGGTATACAGTCCGCCACAAAACTCTCCCGTGCAGTGGGCGTACAGAAGGTACCTTCCTCTCCTGATTTTGTATATGGCAGTGTAGTACTATGTGGTTAACTAAAAACGAAGAGTAAGAAAATTAGTTCCTGTCAGAACAACTGTAGCCGGCATCGCCGCCGTCGCTTATGGAGCTCCACACCATTCCCCAATTGTACGAGAGCATGTTCAATCTTCGCCATTCTATACGAATATAATTCCGATATTGATGCATTTATTGAGAAAGTCTCCGCTGTCCAAGAAGAGACTAATATTTTGCAGGAAACTATAGAAGAAGAAATTGATGACACCGTGAGCTCATTGGATGAAAAACTGTCGGTGAACGTAGCATGCAATTTAAAAAATTTCCTACGATCATGCAAGATCTATCTAGGAGATGCATAGCAACAAGAGGGGGAGAGTGTGTCCACGTACCCTCCTAGACCAAAAGCGGAAGCGTTAGGTTAACGCGGTTGATGTAGTTGAACGTCTTCACGATCCAACCGATCTTAGTACCGAACGTACGGCACCTCCGTTTTCAGCACACGTTCAGATCGATGACGTCCCTCGAACTCTTGATCTAGCAGAGGGTAGAGGGATAGTTCCGTCAGCACAACGGCGTGGTGACGGTGATGGTGATGTGATCCGCGCAGGGCTTCGCCTAACCACTACGACGCTATGACCGAAGGAGTAAACTGTGGAGGGGGGCATCGCACACGGCGAAGAGAACAATTGATGTGCCTTTGGGGTGCCTCCCGCCCCCGTATATAAAGGAGGGGAGGAGGAGGCCGGCGGCCAGGAGGGGCGCGCCAAGTGGGGAGTCCTACTAGGACTCCTAGTCCTAGTAGGATTCGCCCCCTTTTCTTTCTCCACCGAAGGGAAAAGGAAGGAGAGGGAGAGGGAGAGGGAAAGGGGGGCGCCTCACCCTCCCCCTAGTCCAATTCGGACTGCCATGGGGGAGGGGGGGCGACCACCCCTTGCGGCCCTCCTCTCTCTCCACTAAGGCCCACTAAGGCCCAATATTCCCCCAGGGGGTTCCGGTAACCCCTCGGTACTCCGGTAAATATCCGAACTACTCGAAACCATTCCGATGTCCGAATACTACCTTCTAATATATGAATATTTACTTATCTACCATTTCGAGACTCCTCGTCATGTTCGTGATCTTATCCGGGACTCCAACAAACTTCGGTCACCAAAATACATAACTCATAATACAAATCATCATCGAACGTTAAGTGTGCGGACCCTATGGGTTCGAGAACTATGTAGACATGACCGAGACACATCTCCGGTCAATAACCAATAGCAGAACCTGGATGCTCATATTGGTTCCTACATATTCTACAAAGATCTTTATCGATCAAACCGCATAACAACATACGACATTCCCTTTGTCATCGGTATGTTACTTGCCCGAGATTCAATCGTCGGTATCATCATACCTAGTTCAATCTCATTACTGGCAAGTCTCTTTACTCGTTCCATAATGCATCATCCCGCAACTAACTCATTAGTCACATTGCTTACAAGGCTTATAGTGATGTGCATTACCGAGAGGGCCCAGAGATACCTCTCCGATACTCGAAGTGACAAATCCTAATCTCGATATATGCCAACCCAACAAACACCTTCGGAGACACCTGTAGAGCATATTTATTCATAGCACACAAGGTGTTCCTACGGTATCCGGGAGTTGCATAATCTCATAGTCAGAGGAATATGTATAAGTCATGAAGAAAGCAATAGCAATAAAACCAAACAATCATAATGCTAAGCTAATGGATGGGTCTTGTCCATCACATCATTCCCTAATGATGTGATCCCGTCATCAAATGACAACACATGTCTATGGTTAGGAAACTTAACCATCTTTGATTAACGAGCTAGTCAAATAGAGGCATACTAGGGACACTCTGTTTTGTCTATCTATTCACACATGTACTAAGTTTCCGGTTAATACAATTCTAGCATGAATAATAAACATTTATCATGATATAAGGAAATATAAATAACAACTTTATTATTGCCTCTAGGGAATATTTCCTTCAGTCTCCCACTTGCACTAGAGTCAATAATCTAGATTACATAGTAATGATTCTAATAGCCATGGAGTCTTGGTGTTGATCATGTTTTGCTCTTGAGAGAGGCTTAGTCAACGGGTCTGCAACATTTAGATCCGTATGTATTTTGCAAATCTCTATGTCTCCCTCCTTGACTTGATCATGGATGGAATTGAAGCATCTCTTGATGTGTTTGGTTCTCTTCTGAAATCTGGATTCCTTCGCCAAGGCAATTGCTCCAGTATTGTCACAAAAGATTTTCATTGGACCCGATGCACTAGGTATTACACCTAGATCGGATATGAACTCCTTCATTTGCTTCTTCCGAAGAAGCTATGTACTCCGCTTCACATGTAGATCCCTCCACGACGCTCTGCTTGGAATTGCACCAACTTACAGCTCCACCATTCAATATAAATACGTATCCGGTTTGTGACTTAGAGTCATCCGGATCAGTGTCAAAGCTTGCATTGACGTAACCATTTATGACAAGCTATTTGTCACCTCCATAAACGAGAAATATCCTTAGTCCTTTTCAAGTATTTCAGGATGTTCTTGACCGCTGTCCAGTGATCTACTCCTGGATTACTTTGGTACGTCCCTGCTAAACTTATAGCAAGGCACACACCAGGTCTGGTACACAGCATTGCATACATGATAGAACCTATGGCTGAAGCATAGGGAATGACTTTCATTTTCTTTCTATCTTCTGCATCGGTCGGGCATTGAGTCTGACTCAACTTCACACCTTGTAACACATGCAAGAACCCTTTCTTTGATTGACCCATTTTGAACTTCTTTAAAACTTTATCAAGGTATGTGCTTTGTGAAAGTCCAATTAAGTGTCTTGATCTATCTCTATAGATCTTGATGCCCAATATATAAGCAGCTTCACCGAGGTCTTTCATTGAAAAATTCTTATTCAAGTATCCTTTTATGCTATCCAGAAATTCTGTGTTATTTCCAATCAACTATATGTCATCCACATATAATATTAGAAATTCTACAGACCTCCCGCTCACTTTCTTGTAAATACAGGCTTCTCCAAAAGTCTGTATAAAACCATATGCTTTGATCACACTATCAAAACGTATATTCCAACTCCGAGAGGCTTGCACCAATCCATAAATGGATCGCTGGAGCTTGCACACTATGTTAGCACCTTTAGGATCGACAAAACCTTCTGGTTGCATCATATACAACTCTTCTTTAAGAAATACATTAAGGAATGCAATTTTGACATCCATTTTCCAAATTTCATAATCATAAAATGCGGCAATTGCTAACATGATTCGGACAGACTTAAGCATCGCTACGGGTTAGAAAGTCTCATCGTAGTCAACTCCTTGAACTTGTCGAAAACCTTTCGCAACAAGTCAAGATTTGTAGACAGTAACATTACCGTCATCGTCAGTCTTCTTCTTGAAGATCCATTTATTCTCTATGGCTTGCCGATCATCGGCCAAGTCAACCAAAGTCCATACTTTGTTCTCATACATGGATCCCATCTCAGATTTCATGGCATCAAGCCATTTTGCGGAATCTGGGCTCATCATCGCTTCCTCATAGTTCGTAGGTTCGTCATGGTCTAGTAACATGACTTCCAGGACAGGATTACCGTACCACTCTGGTGCGGATCGTACTCTGGTTGACCTATGAGGTTCGGTAGTAACTTGAACTGAAGTTTCATGATCATCATCGTTTGCTTCCTCACTAATTGGTGTAGGCATCATTGGAACTGATTTCTGTGATGAACTATTCTCCAATTCAAGAGAAGGTATAATTACCTCATCAAGTTCTACTTTCCTCCCACTCACTTCTTTCGAGAGAAACTCCTTCTCTAGAAGGGATCCATTCTTAGCAACGAATATCTTGCCTTCAGATCTGTGATAGAAGGTGTACCCAACAGTTTCCTTTGGGAATCCTATGAAGACACATTTCGCCGATTTGGGTTCGAGCTTATCAGGTTGAAGCTTTTTCACATAAGCATTGCAGCCCCAAACTTTAAGAAATGACAGCTTAGGTTTCTTGCTAAACCACAGTTCATATGGTGTCGTCTCAACGGATTTAGATGGTGCCCTGTTTAACGTGAATGCAGCTGTCTCTCAAGCATAACCCTAAAACGATAGCGGTAAATCGATAAGATACATCATAGATCGCACCATATCTAATAAAGTATGGTTACGACGTTCGGACACACCATTACGCTATGGTGTTCTAGGTGGCGTGAGTTGCGAAACTATTCCACATTGTTTCAAATGAAGACCAAACTCATAACTCAAATATTCACCTCCACGATCAGATTGTAGAAACTTTATTTTCTTGTTACGATGATTTTCCACTTCACTATGAAATTCTTTGAACCATTCAAACCTTTCATACTTATGTTTCATTAAGTAGATATACCCTGCTCAAATCATCTGTGAAGGTCAGAAAATAACGATACCCGCCGCGAGCCTCAACACTCATCGGACCGCATACATCAGTATGTATTATTTCCAATAAGTCAGTGGCTCGCTCCATTGTTCCGGAGAATGGAGTCTTAGTCATCTTGCCCATGAGGCATGGTTCGCAAGTATCAAGTGATTCATAATCAAGTGATTCCAAAAGTCCATCAGCATGGAGTTTCTTCATGCGCTTTACACCAATATGACCTAAACGGCAGTGCCACAAATAAGTTGCACTATCATTATTAACTTTGCATCTTTTGGCTTCAATATTATGAATATGTGTATCACTACGATCGAGATTCAACAATAATAGACCACTAATCAAGGGTGCATGACCATAAAAGATATTACTCATATAAATAGAACAACCATTATTCTCTGATTTAAATGAATAACCGTCTCGCATCAAACAAGATCCAGATATAATGTTCATGCTCAACGCTGGCACCAAATAACAATTATTCAGGTCTAAAACTAATCCCGAAGGTAGATGTAGAGGTAGCATGCCAACGACGATCACATCAACCTTGGAACCATTTCCGACGCGCATCGTCACCTCGTCCTTAGTCAATCTTCGTTTCATGCGTAGCCCCTGTTTCGAGTTGCAAATTTGAGCAACAGAACCAGTATCAAATACTCAGGCGCTACTACGAGCATTAGTAAGGTACACACAAATAACATGTATATCAAATATACCTTTCACCTTGCCATCCTTCTTATCCGCCAAATACTTGCAGCAGTTCCGCTTCCAGTGACTAGTCCCTTTGCAGTAGAAGCACTTAGTTTCAGGCTTAGGTCTAGACTTGGGTTTCTTCCCTTGAGCAGCAACTTGCTTTCTGTTCTTCTTGAACTTCCCTTTCTTCCCTTTGCCATTTTTCTTGAAACTAGTGGTCTTGTTAACCATCAACACTCGATGCTCCTTCTTGATTTCTACCTCCAAATCCTTTAGCATCGCGAAGAGCTCAGGAATTGTCTTTTCCATCCCTTGCATATTATAGTTCATCATGAAGCCTTTATAGCTTGGTGGCAGTGATTGAAGAACTCTATCAATGACACTATCATCTGGAAGATTAACTCCCAGTTGAGTCAAGTGGTTATGCTACCCAGACATTCTAAGTATGTGTTCACTGACAGAACTATTCTCCTCCATTTTGCAGCTGTAGAACTTGTTGGAGACTTCATATCTCTCAACTCGGGCATTTGCTTGAAATATTAACTTCAACTCCTGGAACATCTCATATGCTCCATGACGTTCAAAACATCGTTGAAGTCCCGATTCTACGCCGTAGAGCATGGCACACTGAACTATCAAGTTGTCATCAGATCGAGTTTGCCAGACGTTCGTAACGTCTGGAGTTGCTCCTGCAGCAGGCCTTTCACCTAGCGGTGCTTCAAGGACATAATTCTTCTGTGCAGCAATGAGGATAATCCTCAAGTTATGGACCTAGTCCGTGTAGTTGCTACCATCATCTTTCAACTTAGCTTTCTCTAGGAACGCATTAAAATTCAAGGGAACGGTAGCACGGGCCATTGATCTACAACAACATAGATATGCAATAACTATCAGGACTAATTTCATGATAAATTAAAGTTCAGTTAATCATATTACTTAAGAACTCCTACTTAGATAGACATCCCTCTAGTCATCTAAATGATCACGTGATCCATATCAACTAAACCATGTCCGATCATCACGTGAGATGGAGTAGTTTTCAATGGTGAACATCACTATGTTGATCATATCTACTATATCATTCACGTTCGACCTTTCGGTCTCAGTGTTCCGAGGCCATATCTGCATATGCTAGGCTCGTCAAGTTTAACCTGAGTATTCTGCATGTGCAAAACTGGCTTGCACCCGTTGTATGTGAACGCAGAGCTTATCACACCCGATCATCACGTGGTGTCTCGGCATGACGAACTGTAGCAATGGTGCATACTCAGGGAGAACACTTGTACCTTGAAATTTAGTGAGGGGTCATCTTATAATGCTACCACCGTACTAAGAAAAATAAGATGCATAAAAGATAAACATCACATGCAATCAAAATATGTGACATGATATGGCCATCATCATCTTGTGCCTTTGATCTCGATCTCCAAAACACCGTCATGATCTCCATCGTCACCGGCTTGACACCTTGATCTCCATCGTAGCGTCGTTGTCGTCTCACCAACTATTGCTTCTACGACTATCGCTACCGCTTAGTGATAAAGTAAAGAAATTACATGGCGATTGCATTTCATACAATAAAGTGACAATCACAAGGCTCCTCCCAGTTGCCGATAACTTTTACAAAACATGATCATCTCATACAACAATTTATATCTCATCATGTCTTGACCATATCACATCACAACATGCCCTGCAAAAACAAGTTAGACGTCCTCTACTTTGTTGTTGCAAGTTTTATGCTACAAGCTTCTAGCAAGAACCGTTCTTACCTACGCATCAAAACCACAATGATTTTTCGTCAAGTGTGCTGTTTTAACCTTCAACAAGGACCGGCCATAGTCAAATTCGGTTCAACTAAAGTTGGAGAAACAGACACCCGCTAGCCACCTGTGTGCGAAGCACGTCTGTAGAACTGGTCTCATGAACGTGCTCATGCAATGTTGGTCCAGGCCGCTTCATCCAACAATACCGCTAAATCAAAGTAAGACATTGGTGGTAAGCAGTATGACTATTATTGCCCACAACTCTTTGTGTTCTACTCGTGCATATCAGCTACGCACGGACCTGGCTCGGATGCCACTGTAGGTGAACATAGCATGCAATTTCAAAAAATTCCTACGATCACGCAAAATCTATCTAGGAGATGCATAGCAACAAGAGGGGGAGAGTGTGTCAACGTACCCTCGTAGACCGAAAGCGGAAGTGTTAGGTTAACGTGGTTGATGTAGTCGAATGTCTTCATGATCCAACCGATCTTAGTACCGAACATACGTCACCTCCGTGTTCAGCACACGTTTAGCTCGATTACGTCCCTCGAACTCTTGATCCAGCAGAGGGTCGAGGGAGAGTTCCGTCAGCACGACGATGCGGTGACGGTGATGGTGATGTGATCCGCGCAGGGCTTCGCCTAAGCACTACGACGCTATGACCGGAGGAGTAAACTGTGGAGGGGCACCACACACGGCTAAGAGAACAATTTATGTGCCTTTGGGGTGCCTTCCGCCCCCGTATATAAATGAGGGGAGGAGGAGGCCGGCGGCCAGGAGGGACGCGCCAAGGGGGGAGTCCTACTAGCACTCCTAGTCCTAGTAGGATTCGGCCCCTGATACGTCTCCGTCGTATCTATATTTTTTGATTGTTTCATGCCAATATTATACAAGTTTTACATACTTTTGGCAACTTTTTATATGATTTATTGGACTAACCTATTGATCCAGTGCCAAGTGCCAGTTCTTGTTTTCTGCATGTTTTTTGTATCGCAGAGTATCCATATCAAACGAGTCCAAATGCAATAAAATTTCACAGATAATTATTTTGGAATATATGTGATTTTTGGGAGTTGGAATCACCGCAAACGGAGGCCCACACAGCCCACAAGACACCAGGGCGCGCCAGAGGCCTCTGGCGCGCGGTGGTGGGTTGTTCCCTCCTCGAACGTCGGTTGGAGCTATACTTCGGGCGCAAGGAAGCTTATATCCGGAAAAAAATCATGTTAAATTCTCAGCGCAATCAAAGTTACGGATCTTCGGGAATATAAGAAATGGTTTTCGGCCAGATCTGGGGAACGCGAAACAGAAGAGAACAGAGAGGGAGATCCATTCTCGGAGGGGCTCCCGCCCCTCCACCGCCATGGAGACCCAAGGACCAGAGGGGGAACTCTCCTCCCCATCTATGGGGGCAAGGATGCAGAAGAAGTAGGGGGTCTCCCCCCCTCGCTTCTGGTGGCGCCGGAGTGCCACCGGGGCAACGATCGGGACGGCGATCTACATCCAAAATATTGCTATCGTCAACACCAACTCTCTACCCCTCTATGCAGCGGTGTAACACCTCTTCTCCCTGCTATAATCTCTACTCAAACATGGTGCTCAAGTTCATATATTATTCCCCAATGATCTATGGTTATCCTATGATGTTTGAGTAGATCCGTTTTGTCCTGTGGGTTAATCGTGATCTTGGTTGGTATGATTGTATATTTTATTTATGGTGTTGTCCTACCGTGCCCTCCGTTCTCGCACAAACGTGAGGGGCCCCCGTTGTAGTGTTGGGGAACGTAGCAGAAATTCAAAATTTTCCTACGTGTCACCAAGATCAATCTAGGAGATGCTAGCAACGAGAGGGGAGGAGTGCATCTACATACCCTTGTAGATCACGAGCGGAAGCGTTCAAGAGAACGGGGTTGATGGAGTCGTACTCGTCGTGATCCAAATCACCGATGATCCTAGCGCCGAACGGACGGCACCTCCGCATTCAACACAGTACGGAGCTGGGACGTCTCCTCCTTCTTGATCCAGCAAGGGGGGAGGAGAAGTTGATGGAGATCCAGCAGCACGACGGCGTGGTGGTGCAAGTAGCGGGATCCCGGCAGGGCTTCGCCAAGCGCAAGCGGGGAGGAAGAGGTGTCACGGGAGGGAAGGAGGCGCCAGGGCTTTGGGTGCTGCTCCCATGCGCCTCCCCACTATATATAGGGGTGGAGGGGGCTGGTTTCTTGCCCTCCAAGTCCATTGGGGCGTTGGCAAAGGTGGGGGAAAGAAATCCCATCATTTCCCTTCCCCACCGATGGTTATCCCCCTTTTTTAGGGATCTTGATCTTATCCCTTCGGGATATGATCTTATTCCTTCTAAGGTGGGATCTTGGTTCGCCTTGACCAGGGGTGTGGGGCCTTGCCCCAACTACCCAGGTTCATGTGGGTCCCCCCATGCAGGTGGGCCCCACTTCGGAACCTTCTAGAACCTTCCCGGTACAATACCGAAAAATCCCGAACATTTTCTGGTGGCCAAAATAGGACTTCCCATATATAAATCTTTACCTCCGGACCATTCGGGAACTCCTCGTGACGTCCGGGATCTCATCCGGGACTCTGAATGAATTTTGGATTTCCGCATACTAATATCTCTACAACCCTAGCGTCACCGAACCTTAAGTGTGTAGACCCTACGGGTTCGGGAGACATGCAGACATGACCGAGACAACTCTCCGGTCAATAACCAACAGCGGGATCTGGATACCCATGTTGGCTCCCACATGTTCCACGATGATCTCATCGGATGAACCACGATGTTGATGATTCAATCAATCCCGTATACAATTCCCTTCGTCAATCGGTACGTTACTTGCCCGAGATTCGATCGTCGGTATCCCAATACCTTGTTCAATCTCGTTACCGGCAAGTCACTTTACTCGTACCGTAATGCATGATCCCGTGACCAAACACTTGGTCACATTGAGCTCATTATGATGATGCATTACTGAGTGGGCCCAGAGATACCTCTCCGTCATACGGAGTGACAAATCCCAGTCTCGATTCGTGCCAACCCAACAGACACTTTCGGAGATACCCGTAGTGCACCTTTATAGCCACCCAGTTACGTTGTGACGTTTGGCACACCCAAAGCACTCCTATGATATCCGGGAGTTGCACAATCTCATGGTCTAAGGAAATGATACTTGACATTTGGAAAAGCTCTAGCAAACGAACTACACGATCTTGCTATGCTTAGGATTGGGTCTTGTCCATCACATCATTCTCCTAATGATGTGATCCCGTTATCAATGACATCCAATGTCCATAGTGAGGAAACCATGACTATCTGTTGATCAACGAGCTAGTCAACTAGAGGCTTACTAGGGACATGTTGTGGTCTATGTATTCACACATGTATTACGGTTTCCAGTTAATACAGTTATAGCATGAACAATAGACAATCATCATGAACAAGGAAATACAATAATAACCATTTTATTATTGCCTCTAGGGCATATTTCCAACAGTCTCCCACTTGCACTAGAGTCAATAATCTAGTTCACATCACTATGTGATTGTAATGAATCCTACACCCATGGGGTTTGTTCATATCTCGCTTGTGAGAGAGGTTATTAGTCAACGGGTCTAAACCTTTCAGATCCGTGTGTGCTTTACAAATCTCTATGTCATCTTGTAGATGTACCTACCACGCGCTACTTGGAGCTATTCCAAATAACTACTCTACTATACGAATCCGGTTTACTACTCAGAGTCATCCGGATTAGTGTCAAAGTTTGCATCGACGTAACCCTTTACGACGAACTCCTTTTCCACCTCCATAATCGAGAAAATTCCTCAGTCCACTAGTTACTAAGGATAAGTTCGACCGCTGTCATGTGATCCATTCCCGGATCACTCTTGTACCCCTTGACTAATTCATGGCGAGGCACACTTCAGGTGCGGTACACAGCATAGCATACTGTAGAGCCTACGTCTAAAGCATAGGGGACAACCTTCGTCCTTTCTCTCTCTTCTGCCGTGGTCATGTTTTGAGTCTTACTCAATACTCACACCTTGTAACACAGCCAAAAACTCCTTCTTTGCTGATCTATTTTGAACTGCTTCAAAATCCTGTCACGGTATGCATTCATTTGAAAGTACTATTAAGCATTTTGATCTAGCCTTATAGATCTTGATGCTCAATGTTCAAGTAGCTTAATCCAGGTTTTCCATTGAAAAACACTTTTCAAATAACCCTGGATGCTTTCCAGAAATTCTACATCATTTCTGATCAACAATATGTCAACAACATATACTCATCAGAAATTCTATAGTGCTCCCACTCACTTATTTGGAAATACAAGTTTCTCATAAACTTTGTATAAATCCAAAATCTTTGATCCTCTCATCAAAGCGTACATTCCAACTCCGAGATGCTTACTCCAATCCTTAGAAGGATTGCTGGAGCTTTGCATACTTGTTAGCATCTTTCAGGATTGACAAAACCTTCTGGTTGTATCACATACAACCTTTCCTCAAGAAAATCGTCGAGGAAACAATGTTTTGACATCCTATCTGCAAGATTTCTAAAATAATGCAGTAACTGCTAATATAATTCCAATAGACTCTTAGCATTGCTACGAGTGATAAAGTCTCATCGCAGTCAACTCCTTGAACTTGCCGGAAAACATCTTAACGACAAGTCGAGCTTTCTTAATAGTGACACTTACCATCATTGTCTGTCTTCCTTTTAAAATCCATCTGCACCCAATAGCCTTACGACCATCAAGTAGTTCTTCCAAAGTCTACACTTTGTTTTTATACATGGATCCTCTCTCGGATTTTACGGCCTTGAGCCATTCGTCGGAATCCGGGCCCATCATCGCTTCTCCATAGCTCGTAGGTTCATTGTTGTCTAGCAACATGACTTCCAAGACAGGATTACGTACCACTCTGAAGTAGCATGCATCCTTGTCGTCCTACGAGGTTTGGTAGTGACTTGATCCGAAGTTTCATGATCACTATCATAAGCTTCCACTTCAATTGGTGTAGGTGCCACAGGAACAACTTCATGTGCCCTGCTACACACTAGTTGAAGTCATGGTTCAATAACCTCATCAAGTCTCCACCATCCTCCCACTCAATTCTTTCGAGAGAAACTTTTCCTCGAGAAAGGACCTGTTTCTAGAAACAATCACTTTGCTTCCGGATCTGAAATAGGAGGTATACCCAACTGTTTTGGGTATTCTATGAAGATGCATTTATCCGCTTTGGGTTCGAGCTTATCAGCCTGAAACTTTTCCACATAAGCGTCGCAGCCCCAAACTTTTAAGAAACGACAGCTTAGGTTTCTCTAAACCATAGTTCATACGGTGTCGTCTCAACGGAATTGCGTGGTGCCCTATTTAAAGTGAATGCGGTTGTCTCTAATGCCTAACCCATAAACGATAGTGTAATTCGATAAGAGACATCATGGTATGCACCATATCCAATAGGGTGCAGTTATGATGTTCGGACACACCATCACACTATGGTGTTCCAGGCGGTATTAGTCGTGAAACAATTTCCACAATTTCTTAATTGTGTTCCAAACTCGTAACTCAGATATTCATCTCTATGATCATATCACAGACATTTTATCCTCTTGTCACGACGATCTTCAACTTCACTCTGAAATTACTTGAACCTTTCAATAATTCAGACTTGTGTTTCATCAAGTAAATATACTCAGCATCTACTCAAATCATCTGTGAAGCAAGAATTCCACTGCATGCCTCAGCACTCATTGGACTGCACACATCAAAATGTATTACTTCCAACAAGTTGCTTTCTTGTTCCATCTTACTGAAAACGAGGCCTTTCAGTCATCTTGCCCATGTGGTATGATTTGCATGTCTCAAGTGATTCAAAATCAAGTGAGTCCAAATGATCCATTTGTATGGACTTTCTTCATGCATATATACTAATAGACATGGTTCGCATGTCTCAATCTTTTCAAAAACGAGTGAGTCCAAAGATCCATCAACATGGAGCTTCTTCATGCGTTTTATACCAATATGACTCAACTGGCAGTGCCACAAGTATGTGGTACTATCATTACTAGTTTATATCTTTTGGCATGAACATGTGTATCACTACGATCGAGATTCAATGAACCATTCATTTTAGGTGCAAGACCATTGAAGGTATTACTCAAATAAACAGAGTAACCATTATTCTCCTTAAATGAATTACCGTATTGCGATAAACATAATCCAATCATGTCTATGCTCAACGCAAACACCAAATAACGATTATTTAGGTTTAACACCAATCTCGATGGTAGAGGGAGCGTGCGATGTTTGATCACATCAACCTTGGAAACACTTCCAACACATATCGTCATCTCACCTTTAGCTAGTCTCCGTTTATTCCGTAGCCTTTTATTTCGAGTTACCAACACTTAGCAACCGAACCGGTATCTAATACCCTGGTGCTACTAGGAGTACTAGTAAAGTACACATTAATATAATGTATATCCAATATACTTCTATCGACCTTGCCTACCTTCTCATCTACCAAGTATCTAGGGTAGTTCTGCTTCAGTGACCGTTCCCCTCATTACAGAAGCACTTAGTCTCGGGTTTGGGTTCAACCTTGGGTTTCTTCACTAGAGCAGCAACTGATTTGTCGTTTCATGAAGTATCCCTTCTTTACCTTGCCCTTCTTGAAACTAGTGGTTTTACTAACCATCAACAATTGATGCTCCTACTTGATTTCTACTTTTGTGGTGTCAAACATCGCGAATAGCTCAAGGATCATCATATCTATCCCTGATTTGTTATAGTTCATCACGAAGCTCTAGTAGCTTGGTGGCAGTGACTTTGGAGAACCATCACTATCTCATCTGGAAGATTAACTCCCACTCGATTCAAGCGATTGTAGTACTCAGACAATCTGAGCACATGCTCAACGGTTGAGCTTTTCTCCCTTAGTTTGCAGGCTTAAAAAACTTGTCAGAGGTCTCATACCTCTTGACGTGGGCACGAGCCTAAAATCCCAATTTCAGCTCTTGGAACATCTCATATGTTCCGCGACGTTTTAAAATGTCTTCAGTGCCTCAATTCTAAACCGTTCAACATTACGCACTGAACTATCATGTAGTCATCAAAACGTGTATGTCAGATGTTCGCAACATCCACAAACGACGCTCGAGGTTCAGCACACCTAGCAGTGTATTAAGGACATAAGCCTTCTGTGCAGCAATGAGGACAATCCTTAGTTTGCGGACCCAGTCCGCATAATTGCTACTATCAACTTTCAACTAAATTTTCTCTAGGAACATATCTTAGTAGAACTAAAGCGTAAGCTACGACATAATTTGCAAAGACCTTTTGACTATGTTCATGATAATTAAGTTCATCTAATCAAATTATTTAATGAACTCCCACTCAGATAGACATCCCTCTAGTCATCTAAGTGATACATGATCCGAGTCAACTAGGCCATGTCCGATCATCACGTGAGACGGACTAGTCATCATCGGTGAACATCTTCATGTTGATCGTATCTTCTATACGACTCATGTTCGACCTTTCGGTCTCTTGTGTTCCGAGGCCATGTCTGTACATGCTAGGCTCGTCAAGTCAACCTAAGTGTTTCGCATGTGTAAATCTGGCTTACACCCGTTGTATGCGAACGTTAGAATCTATCACACCCGATCATCACGTGGTGCTTCGAAACAACGATCCTTCGCAACGGTGCACAGTTAGGGGGAACACATTCTTGAAATTTTAGAGAGGGATCATCTTATTTATGCTACCGTCATTCTAAGCAAATAAGAAGTAAACATGACAAACATCACATGCAAATCATAAAGTGACATGATATGGCCAATATCATCTTGCGCCTTTTGATCTCCATCTTCGAGGCGCGGCATGATCACCTTCGTCACTAGCATGACACCATGATCTCCATCATCATGATCTCCATCATCGTGTCTTCATGAAGTTGTCTCGCCAACTATTACTTCTACTACTATGGCTAACGGTTAGCAATAAAGTAAAGTAATTACATGGCGTTTTTCATTGACACACAGGTCATACAATAAATTAAGACAACTCCTATGGCTCCTGCCGGTCGTCATACTCATCGATATGCAAGTCGTGATTCCTATTACAAGAACATGATCAATCTCATACATCACATATATATAATTCATCACATCCTCTTGGCCATATCACATCACATAGCATACCCTGCAAAAACAAGTTAGACGTCCTCCAATTGTTGTTGCATGTTTTACGTGGCTGCTATGGGTTTCTAGCAAGAACGTTTCTTACCTACGCAAAAGCCACAACAGTGATATGCCAATTGCTATTTACCCTTCATAAGGACCCTCTTCATCGAATCCGATCCGACTAAAGTAGGAGAGACAGACACCCGCTAGCCACCTTATGCATCAAGTGCATGTCAGTCGGTGGAACCTGTCTCACGTAAGTGTATGTGTAAGGTCGGTCCGGGCCGCTTCATCCCACGATGCCGCCGAATCAGGATAAGACTAGTAACGGCAAGCAAATTGAAGAAATCATCGCCCACAACTACTTTGTGTTCTACTCGTGCATAGAATCTACGCATAGACCTAGCTCATGATGCCACTGCTGGGGAACGTAACAGAAATTCAAAATTTTCCTACGTGTCACCAAGATCAATCTAGGAGATGCTAGCAACGAGAGGGGAGGAGTGCATCTACATACCCTTGTAGATCGCGAGCGGAAGCGTTCAAGAGAACGGGGTTGACGGAGTCGTACTCGTCGTGATCCAAATCACCGATGATCCTAGCGCCGAACGGACGGCACCTCCGCGTTCAACACATGTACGAAGCTAGGACGTCTCCTCCTTCTTGATCCAGCAAGGGGGGAGGAGAAGTTGATGGAGATCTAGCAGCACGACGGCGTGGTGGTGGAAGTAGCGGGATCCCGGCAGGGCTTCGCCAAGCGCAAGCGGGGAGGAAGAGGTGTCACGGGAGGGAAGGAGGGTCCAGGGCTTTGGGTGCTGCTCCCATGCGCCTCCCCACTATATATAGGGGTGGAGGGGGCTGGTTTCTTGCCCTCCAAGTCCATTGGGGCGTTGGCAAAGGTGGGGGAAAGAAATCCCATCATTTCCGTTCCCCACCGATTGTTATCCCCCTTTTTTAGGGATCTTGATCTTATCCCTTCGGGATATGATCTTATTCCTTCTAAGGTGGGATCTTGGTGCGCCTTGACCAGGGGTGTGGGGCCTTGCCCCCACTAGCCACGTTCATGTGGGTCCCCCATGCAGGTGGGCCCCACTTCGGAACCTTCTAGAACCTTCCCGGTACAATACCGAAAAATCCCGAACATTTTCCGGTGGCCAAAATAGGACTTCCCATATATAAATCTTTACCTCTGGACCATTCCGGAACTCCTCGTGACGTCCAGGATCTCATCCGGGACTCTGAACGACTTTCGGATTTCCGCATACTAATATCTCTACAACCCTAGCGTCACCGAACCTTAAGTGTGTAGACCCTACGGGTTCGGGAGACATGCAGACATGACCGAGACGACTCTCGGGTCAATAACCAACAGCGGGATCTGGATACCCATGTTGGCTCCCACATGTTCCACGATGATCTCATCGGATGAACCACGATGTCGAGGATTCAATCAATCCCGTATACAATTCCCTTCGTCAATCGGTACGTTACCTGCCCGAGATTCGATCGTCGGTATCCCAATACCTTGTTCAATCTCGTTACCGGCAAGTCACTTTACTCGTACCGTAATGCATGATCCCGTGACCAAACACTTGGTAACATTGATCTCATTATGATGATGCATTACCGAGTGGGCCCAGAGATACCTCTCCGTCATACGGAGTGACAAATCCTTGTCTCGATTCGTGCCAACCCAACATACACTTTCGGAGATACCCGTAGTGCACCTTTATAGCCACCCAGTTACGTTGTGACGTTTGGCACACCCAAAGCACTCCTATGATATCCGGGAGTTGCACAATCTCATGGTCTAAGGAAATGATACTTGACATTTGGAAAAGCTCTAGCAAACGAACTACACGATCTTGTGCTATGCTTAGGATTGGGTCTTGTCCATCACATCATTCTCCTAATGATGTGATCCCGTTATGAATGACATCCAATGTCCATAGTGAGGAAACCATGACTATCTATTGATCAACGAGCTAGTCAACTAGAGGCTTACTAGGGACATGTTATGGTCTATGTATTCACACATGTATTACGGTTTCCAGTTAATACAATTATAGCATGAACAATAGACAATCATCATGAACAAGGAAATACAATAATAACCATTTTATTATTGCCTCTAGGGCATATTTCCAACATGTAGGGTGTTGCAACATGTTCATGGTTCGCTTATGGTGGGTTGCGAGAGTGACATAAACTTAAACCCGAGTAGGTGGGGTATGACATATGGGAATAAAGAGGACTTGATACTTAATGCTATGGTTGGGTTTCATAACCTTAATGAACTTTAGTAGTTGCGGATGCTTGCTAGAGTTCCAATCATAAGTGCATATGATCCAAGTAGATAAAGTATGTTAGCTCATGCCTCTCCCTCATATAAAATTACAAGAATGATTGCCGGTACTTGTTATCAATTGCCTAGGGACGAATAACTTTCTTGTTGACAAAAGCTCTCTACTAAAACTAACTTAGTTGTGTCTTTATCTAAACAGCCCCTAGATTTTATTTACGTGCTCTTTATTATCTTGCAAACCTATCCTATCACACCTACAAAATACTTCTAGTTTCATACTTGTTTCCGGTAAAGCGAATGTCAAGTGTGTATGGAGTTGTATCGGTGGTTGATAGAACTTGAGGGAATATTTGTTCTACCTTTAGCTCCTCGTTGGGTTCGACACTCTTACTTATCGAAAGAGGCTACAATTGATCCCCTATACTTGTGGGTTATCAAGACCTTTTTCTGGCGCCGTTGCCGGGGAGCAATAGCGTGGGGTGAATATTCTCATGTGTGCTTGTTTGCTTTATCAGTAAGTAGTTTTTATTTCCTATTCTAAGTTGTTCTCTATATTTAGTTATGGATATGGAACACAAAACACCAAAAAAATTAGTGGTACTTGCTACTCATGGAGATGGGGAACCTCCTAAAACCCTCGATGCTCGTTATGTAAAAGATATTATGCACTACTTTGATATTCCTGAGAAAACCCCATTCAACTTGAGAATGGGAGTAACGTTGGATCAACGCGAATACTTTAGGGAGTATCGCTTGACACAAAAAGGGAAACTTTTATAGGATAAAATTCATATGTTGCAATGGTATGCTTGGAATCTATGCTTGAGATATGATTATACTTGTTGCTCTAAGATTGAGGTTCCACACCTTCCCTATTCTTGCGAATTTAATGATAATGAAACCTTGGCTTCTTATGCTAAATGTATATATGATTACTATGATGTGGAATGGATAGAAGAATTTGTTGCTTTTAAGGTTGCTTATGAAATTGAACCTTGTTTAAAAAGTTTGAAGATTTTGATGATTCAGTTTATAGACCTGAAAATCTTGCTATCCTTAAATATTGCTATGATAATTATAATACAATTATTGATGTATTTATTTAGAATAACTCCGCTGTGCAAGAAGTGACTAATATTTTGCAGGAGTTTATGGAAGAATAAACTGATGAAACTGTGAGCTCATTGGATGAAAAAGATGATGAGGAAAGTGAAGAACAAAAGGAGGAAGATCGGATTAGCTATGCAACTATGTCTTTAACTCTTATTTCTTCTAGAGATACCATCTGAAACAAGAAAAACCATTTTTTAGCGAAGCATGACGGCGCTACGAGATCTGGTACACATCCTGCACACCCGTATAACCTTGTAAGTATGTGTCCTTTGGTACAACAACAAGGTCGATTCCTCTTATTTGCTCAACCATTCGCCGTGTCAAAAATTCAGAGGAGGATGCAAGGAGCACAAGGCCTACACATCCAAGAAAGTGGTAACATGGACTTGTACATGGAACATCCCAAGCACAAGCAGAGCTGCAGTGAGCCTGTACAATGAGCTAGCGTAAGTCCCTGCATTTCATTTAATTCGTACTGGCCTGCGTGTATGATTTGTGTGTAGTGGCGGATCCACGAATTCAAGTTACTAGGGGCGAACATTTAACTTAAAAAATATGACGGCACTTGCACTCGGGAAATCAACATAACTTGAGAAATGTGAAGCTACATGCATTTTGAAAACCAGCTAATGATCCAAAGTAGTTCAGATTATAAAACACTAAATGATGTAAGTACCAAAAAACAGAAAATGCAACATGGTGTATAAGGACTACTAACATGGTCTGTACCTTCTTGAATTATTCGTCTCTGGGTGAAAATATCGAAGTGTAATTGCACCTATAACCAGTGCGCAAACTGCATATCAATATATCTATCCTGCACAAGTATGCCAATAGTTTCAAACAGCAGATTAGAAAAGTATTTATGCTACGTTGTCATGATACAGGGACTTTCTGGTAGACGGCCTCGACGTTTCCTCAAGCCATGAAAATGTACTATAATTTGCTTGTCATCAATGCCTGCAAATCTCTATATCTCTCTCAACATAGCAGATCATCATTAGACACTAAATCCTTCAATGGGAGCTTGCAAAATGCTTGTATTAGATCCCTCATTAGACACTTGTGTTCCTCACTAGGAGCATGTTGTTTGCATCAAATCCTTTATTAGCAGTCTGTTCATTAGACACTTCACGCTCAAGAATAACATGAGCTTGTATGTTTGCACCGGAAACTTGATTAGATACATCAGGTTCAGTCAGTTCCGTATTAATTGGGGGAGTTATAAAATAAGCATAAATTGGTTTCATTTTCTCATAGATTCCCTACATACAAGCAGTTTTGCAACACCGTCAGGTTTAACTATTGGCCAGAAATTGAACAGTTGAATTAGATATAATCAGGGATGTGATGTACTTGCTCATTGCGCATGCTGCTCTTGCAAGCTGCGACTGTCCGTTTGCACAAGCTCGATGCATGCCCGTGCTGCCACTGCTCCCTCCTGATGACCCACAAATATAGGGGATCTATCGTAGTCTTTTCGATAAGTAAGAGTGTCGAACCCAACGAGGAGTAGAAGGAAATGACAAGCAGTTTTCAGTAAGGTATTCTCTGCAAGCACTGAAATTATCGGTAGCAGATAGTTTTATGATAAGGTAATTCGTAACGGGTAACAAGTAACAAAAGTAAACAAGGTGCAGAAAGGGGGCCCAATCCTTTTTGTGGCAAAGGAAAAGCATGTACAAACTCTTAGATAAAGGAAAGCGCTCCCGAGGACACATGGGAATTATCGTCAAGCTACTTTTCATCATGCTCATATGATTCGCGTTCGTTACTTTGATAATTTGATATGTGGGTGGACCGGTGCTTGGGTACTGCCCTTCCTTGGACAAGCATCCCACTTATGATTAACCCCCCTCGCAAGCATCTTCAACTACGAAAGAAGAATTAAGGTAAACCTAACCATAGCATGAAACATATGGATCCAAATCAGCCCCTTATGAAGCAATGCATAAACTAGGGTTTAAGCTTCTGTCACTCTAGCAACCCATCATCTACTTATTACTTCCCAATGCCTTCCCCTAGGCCCAAAAAATGGTGAAGTGTCATGTAGTCGACGTTCACATAACACCACTAGAGGAAAGACAACATACATCTCATCAAATTATCGAACGAATACCAAATTCACATGACTACTTATAACAAGACTTCTCCCATGTCCTCGGGAACAAATGTAACTACTCATAAATCATATTCATGTTCATAATCAGAGGGGTATTAATGTGCATAAAGGATCAGAACATATACTCTTCCACTGAATAAACCAACTAGCATCAACTACAAGGAGTAATCAACACTACTAGCAACCCACAGGTACCAATCTGAGGTTTTGAGACAAAGATCGGATACAAGAGATGAACTAGGGTTTGAGAGGAGATGGTGCTGGTGAAGATGTTGATGAAGATTGACCCCCTCACGATGAGAGGATCAATGGTGATGATGATCGTGACGGTTTCCCCCTCCCGGAGGGATGTTTCCCCGGCAGAACAGCTCCGCCGGAGCCCTAGATTGGTTCTTCCCAGGTTCCGCCTCGAGACGGCGGCGCTTCGTCCCGAAAGCTTCTTCTGATTTTTTCTAGGGCAAAAGACACCTTATACCAGAAGATGGGCATCGGGGGGCTGCAGGTGGCCCACGAGGTAGGGGCGCGCCCTGGGGTATGGCGCGCCCTCCACCCTCGTGGACGGTGGGTGGCCCCCCTCTTGTGCTTTCTTCGCCCAATATTTTTATATATTTCAAAACTGACTTTCGTGGAGTTTCAGGACTTTTGGAGTTGTGAAGAATAGGTCTCTAATATTTGCTCCTTTTCCAGCCCAGAATTCCAGCTGCCGGCATTCTCCCTCTTCATGTAAACCTTGTAAAATAAGAGAGAAAATGCATAAGTATTGTGACATAATGTGAAATAATAGCCCACAATGCAATAAGTATTGATATAAAAGCATGATGCAAAATGGACGTATCAACTCCCCCAAGCTTAGACCTCGCTTGTCCTCAAGCGGAAGCCGTATCGAAAAAATATGTCCACATGTTTAGAGATAGAGGTGTCGATAAAATAAAATATGGACATTAGGGCATCATGATCATTCTTAAAACAGCAACATATATATTGTCATATGATTTCTTATGCTAAAGTAACAATCTATTCACAATGTAAAGTATGAATCAGAAACTTCGCTGAAAACTAACAAACTATAATCTCAGTCATTGAAGCAATTGCAATTTATCATAACATCAGAAAGAGTCAATATAAGAGCTTTTCTGCAAGTCCACATACTCAACTATCATTTAGTCTTTCACAATTGCTAACACTCACGCAATACTTACGGGTATGAAGTTTTAATTGGACACAGAGAAAGATAGGGGCTTATAGTTTTGCCTCCCAGCCTTTTACCTCAGGGGTAACGTCAACAATAATGCTTTATGAAAACCAACATCCAATTGGATATATATATCAGGATCTTTCCAACACACAGTGCTTGCCAAAGGATAAAGTGTAAAAAGGAAAGGTGAAGATCACCATGACTCTTGTATAAGGCATAAGACAAAAATAAAAGATAGGCCATTCGCAGAGGGAAGCATAGGTTGTCATGTGCTTTTATGGTTGGATGCACAAAATCTTAATGCAAAATAACGTCACTTTATATTGCCACTTGTGATAGGGACCTTTATTATGTAGTCCGTCGCTTTTATTTCTTCCATATCACAAGCTCATATAAAGTTTATTTTCTCCACACTAATAGATCATACATATTTAGAGAGCAATTTTTATTGCTTGCAGCAATGACAACTTACTTGAAGGATCTTACTCAATCCATTGGTAGATATGGTGGACTCTCATGGCTAAACTGGGTTTAAGGATATTTGGAAGCACAAGTAGTATCTCTACTTGGTGCAAAGAATTTGGCTAGCATGAGGGGGGAAAGGCAAGCTCAACATGTTGGATGATCCATGACAATATAATTTATTTCGGATATGAGAAAACATAACCCATTACGTTGTCTTCCTTGTCCAACATCAACTTTTTAGCATGTCATATTTTAATGAGTGCTCACAATCATAAAAGATGTCCAAGATAGTATATTTATATGTGAAAAACCTCTCTTTCTTTATTACTTCCTATTAATTGCAACGATGACCAAACTATGCTTGTCAATTCTCAACAACTTTTATTCATCATACTCTTTATATGTGAAATCATTACTATCCATAAGATCAATATGATCTTTTTATTTCTTTTTATTCTTTCTTTTATTCCCTCAAGATCATAGCAAGATAGCAAAGCCCTCGACTCAAAACTAATCTTTATTATATATAGCTCACGGACTCGATTACATAGAAGGATCATAAAGCAAAACTCAAAACTAGATCATACTAAACTTTATTCTACTAGATCAAGATATAACCAAAAGGAATGAACTAAGAAAAACAGTAAAGATAGAAGTGTGATGGTGATACGATACCGGGGCACCTCCCCCAAGCTTGGCAGTTGCCAAGGGGAGTGCCCATACCCATGTATTTATGTCTCTTTCTTCGGAGGTGGTGATGTGATATTCTTGGCGATGATGCCCCTTAGGATATGATTCTCTTCCTCGAGCTTATTGACTTGCTGCTTGAGATCCATTATTTCCTTACAGAGCTTACCTGTGACGGCTAAAGCTCCTTTCACCCATGGATGTTGCATAGCTGCGGGAGAACAAGTAACACTCTTTTTCAAATTTTCATAAGAAAGAAATCTAGCATTGGGAGGGATGACCGAGTTTGTAATTGCTGAGCTCTGAAGTTCCTCCATCGGGAATCTGGCTTGGAGACGAGAGGTAACTTCTTGATCCTCCTCCATGGCATCTATCCTTTTCAAGTCGGCCTCCATCTCTTCCTCCGTTGATGGCCCAAAGTGGTCAGCATCACTGTTTGCTCTTGGCCCCGGTATCGGATGAGACAACCGACCCTCCCCGACTGACTCTTAAGAAGACATCTTGCTCTAGATCTGTTGCAGAAATAGCTCGAAACAAAAACAGAGGATATTTTCGTGGTACGGTGGTCAAAACCTTCGGGAGATTATATAATGAATTATTACCAACCAAAAGAAGTATGATGCAAGAAAATGGAGTTCGGAGGGCACACAAGGTGCCTGAGGGAGTCCTGGACTAAGGGGTCCTCCGGCGTCCGGCCTGTTATCAATGGGCCGGACTGGTGGGCTGTGAAGACATAAAGGTCAAAGACTGTACCCGTGTCCGGATTGGACTCTCCTTGGCGTGGAAGGCAAGCTTGGCGACCAACTATGAAGATTCCTTCTTATGTAACCGACTCTATGTAACCCTAGATCCTCCCGGTGTCTATATAAACCGGAGGGTGTAGTCCGGAAAGGATAAACTCATTACCATAGTCATACAGGCTAGACTTCTAGTGTTTAGCCATTACGATCTCGTGGTAGATCAACTCTTGTAACACTCATATTCATCAAGATCAATCAAGCAGGAAGTAGGGTATTACCTCCATAGAGAGGGCCCGAACCTGGGTAAACATCGTGTCCCCTGTCTCCTGTAACCATCGATCCTAGACGCACAGTTCGGGACCTCCTACCCTAGATCCGCCGGTTTTGACACCGACATTAGTGCTTTCATTGAGAGTTCCACCTTTTCGTATGACGTGTACATGGTTGATACACCTAAAAAAACTAGCGATGATGACAAAGACGATCCAGTTGAGAATAGACCCCCTGAGACACAGTCTAAGTACCGGCGCCCTAAACACCGCTCTAAGCCACATCGCAGCAACGCTGGTACCAGAGAAAATAGTACTCCGGATGACGCCGAAAAGAATAAATACCCTGTTGGAGCAAGATCCGAACAGGAGGAACAAGAAAACGAGCAAGCCAGCCCTGATGAACAGGCCCTGCCCAACGACAATTCGGAGGACGACAATTACCTTCCGCTCTCCGAAGATGAGGTAAGCCTTGGCGACGAAGACTTCGTCATACCCGAAAAACCCCTCGAGCAGGAGCGCTTCAAGCACAGGCTAATAGCTACTGCAAGGAGCCTGTAAAAGAAGCATCAGCAGCTTCAAGCTGACCAAGACCTACTCAACGATAGATGGACCGAAGTCCTGGCCACCGAAGAATACGGCCTTAGTGGCCCAGCCAAAAGCTACCAGAAGCATAGACTGCTACCTCAATCCGATGACGAGTCGTTGGAGCCCGTTTCATCATCACATAATTCGGCAGGTCATCGACAACCCGGTCCGAACAAAGAGGCAACTCAAGCCGAACACCAGACCGCCCCACCTCACCGTAAAGGCAAGAATAACGCAGCTCACGGTTGTCCAGACGACCTTCAGCGGGACTTGGACAGTAGAGCAGGACACGCAAAATCGATATACGGACCGCGAGGGCACCACCGGACATGCGACGATGGCTACCTATCCGGACGTGACAAACCCAGACATGCCCGAGCCGAAAACAGCAAATGAACTCCTTCGGAGTTACGTCGCAGTGCGGCCCAACATAGAGGCGCCGCACACCCTCTCTGCTTCACAGATGAAGTAATGGACCATGAATTCCCGGAGGGATTCAAGCCCGTCAATATTGAATCATACGACGGAACAACCGATCCCTCATAATGGATCGAGGATTTTATTCTCCACATCCATATGGCCCGTGGAGACGGCCTCCACACCATTAAATATCTCCCACTAAAGCTCAAAGGGCCAGTTCGGCACTAGTTAAATAGCCTGCCAGAAAATTCCATAGGCAGCTGGGAGGACTTGGAAGAGGCCTTCCTCGACAACTTCTGAGGAACATTTGTCCGGCCACAGGATGCCGATGACATAAGTCACATTATCCAGCAGCCCGAAGAGTCAGCTAGGAAGCTCTGGACTCGGTTCTTAGTCAAAAAGAACCAAATCATCGACTGTCCGGACGCGGAAGCCCTTGCGGCTTTCAGACACAGTGTCCGGGACGAATGGCTTGCACGCCACCTCGGTCAAGAAGGACCTAAATCCATGACAGCCCTCACTGCTCTGATGACCCGCTTTTGCGCGGGAGAAAACAACTGGCTCGCTCGTAGAAGCAACAGCGCCAGCGACCCGGGCACTTCCGAAATCCGAGAGGGCAACGGCAAGCCACGATGAAGCAAATACAACAGTCACAATGATAATGAAAAATCATGCGACACAGTGGTCAACACCGGATTCAGCATTCCCAAGCCCGGTCAACGGAAGAAGCCATTCAAGGCAAACCGAGACGAACCATCCAACCTAGACAGGATATTGGACCGACCCTGCTGGATTCACGGCCACCCTGATAAACCAGCTAATCATACTAACAGAAACTGCTGGGTCTTTAAGCAGGCCGGCAATCTCAACGCCGAACACAAGGGGAGGAGGCCTCCAGGCGACAGGGATGATGGAGAGGACCACCAACGAAATACCGGGGGTCAGAAGCAATTTCCACCCGAGGATCAACTACTCCCGGAGCGAAAATAGCAGTCCGGCTTCCGCCGCCCACCTCGTACACCTGCAAAATTTGTGCCGCGCATACATCACTACACACTCAAGATACCATGGGCATTAGCGGGAGCACACTACGGACAAGCCTGCAAGCATCCCCGTAACATTTTCTATCCACTTTCTTTTTATTTCTTCCTTCAATATCTCTTAAAAATAGGTGACGAACAGGACAAACATCTAAAACTGACTCTATCGGAGTTCGGGTCTGTGCACTCACCTAGGGGGTTACTTCCATCAAGGATTCCCCTCGCCGAGGACAGGCGGCGCAGACGTGCGACAGGAGGTCCAAAATAACTTTTTGTAGACCGCACTCTTTATTTCGAGCCTGTACTATGCCTCTTCCTCCGCATTCAACCCCGAGCATGTCAAATAGCCGGGGTTGTGGTCTTTATATTTATATAAAGTAATCATCGACATATCACTTAGGTCCCAGTAAAACAGTATCCGAATTAATCATCCGTGTTGTTTCGCCAATGAATACGGCTCCCATGGTCACTTCACAGATATACCTTGGCATAACCCGCCAGGGGCTCGGTACGGGAACAAATGAGTTGCCAACAAAAGTCCGAACAACTCTATAGCGTACTTCTGCGTCGCATGTTTGGCCTTATATGCATCTGTAAGTGCATCTAGTGCCACCCCTAGTTGGTTTTGGAGTATTGACGACAAACCTAGTTGAGTGACTAATGTGTTTGTGAGTATTGCAGGATAACACATGTAGTAGTCCCTCATTGATTCGGTTTACCTACCGGAGATGACCCCTAAAAATGTGTGAAGACATTGAAGACAATGGTGGTATGTGAAGATATTCACATTGAAGACTATGACATGAGAAGACATCACATGAAGACTTTGGAGCGTGAAGACATAGTTGTTTCGTAGTTTCATTTTCTTCCTGGTTGAGTCCTAGGAACCACCGTACTGTTAAATGGGGTCCCAGTGAACAAAGTCAGAGTGACTGAAGTGATGCTCAACCAAATCCTATGTCTTCGAGCGAAGACAATGAGAGCAAATCTTATCCAGAGGCGGATGAGTCAGCTTTACTTGTAGCCCAAGTCAAGCTGCCGCGTCTGTTTGAAATCTGACCGTTGGAACACGTGTCAGTTCCTTAGTGACCCAGGGTCATTTCGGACAAATCAGGTCGGGTTGCCTAGTGGCTATAAATAGCCCACCCCCTACACCATAAATTGGTGGCTGCTCAGAGTTAGTGCACGGCTTTTGTCGTTTGAGAGCAACCCACCTCCGAAGCTTTTGAGTGAGAGAAATCCTTGCGAGGACAAAGCCCAAAACACCCAGAGCCAAAGAGTGTTAGGCATCACTGAAGTCTTTCTGTCCGCATGACCTGAAGATTTGTTACACTTGAGGACTGTGAATCCTCCAGCCGGTTAGGCGTCGCGTTCTGAGCATCCAAGAGTCATTGTGGATTGCCGGTGAACGAAGTCTGTGAAGGTTTGGAAGTCTACCTTGAAGACTTACCAGAGTGATTGGGCAAGGACTGGGTGTCCTTAGCTCAAGGGGAATAAGGTGAAGACGCGGTCTTCTGAGTTGAATCTCAGCCTCCCTAACCAGATGTACAGTTGTCATAGCAACTGGAACTGGTCCAACAAATCCTTGTCCTCACCAAGCGACTGGTTCTATCTTCTCCCTCTCTTTACTTACAGTTGTCTTCGTGAAGTCATTGCCTACTTGCGTTACCTGTTTGACTTTACTGTGTGACTACTATTGTTGTTTGGCTTCATACTATCTTCCATCCTGATCACTACTACCTAGCTGCCATTAGTCTTCGTGCTTTCACTTCATTGAATACTTGACTATGGCTTGCCTTGTGTAGTCTACCTTCCGCTGCATGTTAATAGGTTCATTTCTGTTGTTTGTATTTGAAACTCCCATGTTTGAAGACTTTCATAAAAATCATCTATTCACCCCCCTCTAGTCGATAAATAGCACTTTCAATTGGTATCAGAGCAAGGTACTCCCTTGTTCTGTGTGATTCGGTTTAACCACCTGGAGTTTTAGCTATGTCGGCTGCAGGGATAATCAAAGTCTCCGCTGCGTGCCCTGTCTTCGATGTCATTGAATATCCCTACTGGAAGAATAAGATGCGCATGCATCTTGAAGCCATTGATGTCGACCTCTGGTATGTCGTCAAGAACGGTGTTCCCAAGACCGGTGAAGGTGTCACCGCTGCTGCTGTCAAGAAGTTCGTTCAACTGGATTCTACTGCCAAGAACATCATCTGTGGTCATCTGACCAAAGGACAGTATGGCCGTGTGAGTGCTCTGGAAACGTCGAAGCTAGTCTGGGACTGGCTCTCCAAGGTCAACGAAGGCGTCTCAACCCAGAGAGATCAAAGGATCAGTGTTCTTCGCAACCTCTTCAACCGCTTCAAGAGAAACGACAATGAGAATGTCCAGCTCACGTTTGATCGCCTCACTGACATCACAAATGAGCTTCGTGCTCTCGGCGCCATTGAGATCACCAAGCATGAAATCGTCAAGACACTCTGAGATCACTTGACAGCTTGTTCGACACCCTTGCCCTGATGATTCAAGAATGCCCTGACTTCAAGACGCTCGATCCGTCTGACATACTTGAGAGGCTCAAGACACATGAGTTTCAGCTATCTGAGAAAAGAGATATCTATGGTCCCAACTATGGCTGAACTCGCGTTTGAAGGCAAGGCTGTTTCCTCATCTGAAGAAGAATCTGACTGCAGTTCTGGTGATCCCGAAGTCATTGGAAAGGAGCTTGCTATGCTTGTGAAGAAGTTCCAGAAGTTCACTAGGAAGAAAGGCTTCATAAAGTCTTCACGATCCAGCTCAAGAAATGATGAAGCTTCCACTCATGACCACAAGAAGAGAACATGTCACAAGTGCAAGAAACCTGGACACTACATCTCTGAGTGCCCACAGTGGGACAATGAGAACAACAACAAGAAGAAGAGCAAGGAATATGATTCTGATGACAAGAAGAAGAAGAAATCCTCAAAGTCCTCTTCCAAGTCTTCGTCCAAATCTTCATCACACAAGAAGAGCTCATCTGGCAAGGCTCATGCTTTTGTTGGCAAGGAAATGGATTCAGAGGAGGAGTCTGCTTCTGAGGAGGTGGAGGTGGAGTCTGAGGAGGAGTCCGACCCTGGCGTTGCAAGTCTGGCTCTGGCTACAGCCTACATTGCCAAGTCCATCTTCAACACTGAAGACAATGGCTCCGTCACCAATGCTAATGCTAATGACAAGGACGACTCCGCTCCCACCTACTACTTCATGGCACGTGGTGCCAAGGTAAAATCACGCGATGCTTACTTTCAAACATCAAGTGAAGATGACTCTGATTGTGAATCCAAACCCAGCTACAAAACAGTTGCTAAAATTGCAACTGAACAACAGAAAGCTATGGAACATACTCAAAAACTGTTAGACAAAAGCGATGACCTGTTGGACGCTGAAATGACCCGATCTCAGTCCTTAATTGAAGACATAAAAAATCTTCATGTTAAGTACCAGGAACTTGAAAGTCGTCATGAAACGCTCTCAACTACTCATGAAAAGCTTTCCTATGATTATCTTCAAAGGAAGCAAGAACTTGAGAAATTGAGAGCGGCTCATGAAGATCTTCAAAAACAGAATGAGTCACTTCACGCTCAACAGATCAGTCCCACTCAGGAAGGATTTGAACCACCATGTCTAAAATGCCTTGAGCGTGATAACGCTACTTCTATTGCTGAATGTTCTACTACTGCTATTGTTGCAATATCTTCAACTGTTGATGTGGTAACTAACCCCTCTGCTGAGGATACCACTACTATTGCTAATGAAAATGCTAGGTTGAAGACATTGCTTGAAACGGGGATGTACAAAAGTCTCAAAGGGCATCAGACACTGTGCGATGTCCTCAAAAAGCAGATTCTAAACCGAAACCCTAGAAAAGAGGGTGTTGGGTTCGAGAGGAAAATGAATGTTGATGGTTCTTAATGGAAGCCTGAGCAGTATCCCAAAACCACATGGGTTGCTGCAAAGGAACCTTCAGTGGATCCATCCACCTTATCTGGCTTCACTTGTGCTAAACCAGTTATCATTGATGAATCCTTTGATGCAAACTATAAACTGTTTAAGAATCAGAATGGTGAAGAGTTTGCCAGGTATATTGGTACTAACTGCAGGAATCGGCCACCTATGAAGAAGATCTGGGTTCCCAAAAGTTATCTTGAGAATCTTCCTGTGAATGTCATCATGACACCGCCTGGGAAGAAGACAAATCTCAGACCAAAGGCTTCATATGGTCCAAAGGCTTCATACAGACACAGGACTCACCTGAGTCACCCTAACGCCAATGTTTTGCAGGGAAATCATACTCAGATGTATGAATATGAGCGTGTTTCTTCAAACCGCTATGTTCATAAGACTAAGAACTTTTCTGCTTATTCATATCAGTATTATTCTCCTCCTGCAAGGCTATTTGCTAGGGCTCCAAAGCCGAAGTTCTCAGATGCTGCACTTAGACTCATTGCTTCTAAGCCACCCCTGAAAATGTGGGTGGTTAAGAAAACTTAACTCTCTTTTGCAGGGAAAGGTCTCCAGCCAGAAATCAAAGGCGTCCGATGCTAATGCTAGGGACCTAAAACATCTTCTAGGGTGCAAGATAAAATGCCCAAATGGTCTTACTATGTATTTTGTTCCTGAATCGCTTGCCAATCATCCTATCAGTCCTAATCTTGATCTGAGCTTTGATAATCCTCATGTCCGTCAAATGTTTATGCTTCACAATACTCTTGGTGAAGCCTGTCCCCCTAACTGTACTATAGGGTATGACACCTCATGCTTCAGAATGGATTGTGGACAGCGGATGCACTAACCATATGACTGGTGATCGAAGTCTTCTCATGGAGTCAACCTTACGTCCATCTGACAAGAGTCACATCACATTTGCTGACACTGGTAAAAGCAAGGTATTGGGTCTAGGTAGAGTTGCAATCTCAAAGGATCAACACATGGGTTTCAACTTAATGTCTGTCTCAATGCTTTGTGACTTGAACATGATTGTGATATTTGGAAAATATCGTTGCTTTGTACTAACAGAATCTGACAAGTCTCTAGTCTTTGAAGGGTATCGAAAGGATGATTTGTACATGGTAGATTTCTCAGCAGGACCACAGCTTGCCGTATGTCTTCTAGCAAAAGCTTCAAAGTGCTGGCTCTGGCATCGGAGGCTAGGGCATGCTGGCATGAGGAACTTGCACACTCTCGCAAAGAAGAAGCACGCCATAGGCATCGAGGGCGTCAAGTTCAAGAAAGATCATCTATGCGGTACCTGCGAAGCTGGAAAGATGACAAGGTCCAAGCATCCCTCGAAGACAATCATGACAACATCTCAGCCCTTCGAGCTGCTACACATGGACTTGTTTGGTCCTACTCACTACTCTACTCTCATTACTACTGCTTGTCTCTATGGCTTCGTCATTGTTGATGATTATTCACGATATACTTGGGTACACATAATCCCCTACAAGACTGAAGTGCAGGATGTATTCAGACGCTTCGCCAACCATGCCATGAACAACTATGGCGTCAAGATCAAGCATATCAGAAGTGAGAACAGCACAGAGTTCAAGAACACTGGCCTCGACCTTTACTTGGATACATTGGGGATCACTCATGAGTTCTCAGCTCCGTACACACGTCAGCAAAATGGCATCATGGAGCGCAAGAACAGAACACTCGTTGAGATGGCTCGGACAATGCTTGATGAATACAAGACTCTAAGAAAGTTCTGGCCCGAAGCCATTGATACTGCATGCCATGTCATCAACCGTGTTTATCTTCACAAGCTTCTGAAGAAGACATCCTATGAACTCCTGACTGGTAAGAAGCCAAATGTCAGTTACTTCAGAGTATTTGGTGCTAGGTGCTGGATCAAGGATCCACATCACTCTTCAAAATTTGCACCGAAAGCACATGAAGGTTTTATGCTTGGTTACGGAAAGGATTCACACTCCTACAGAGTCTTCAACCTCTTTCACTATAAAGTGGTTGAAACTGTAGATGTGCAGTTCGATGAGACTAACGGCTCACAAAGAGAGCACCTGCCAAATGTGATAGATGAAGTTCCACCCGGTGAATCCATCAAGCTTATGGGAACTGGAGAAGAAGCTCAGGCTGAAGAGGAACTTATCATTTTTGCACCTAATCAACCTGAAGACAATGCTCAGCCTAAAGACAATCCTCCAAATGATGACAATGATCAGCAAGAGCAAAATCTTCGTCCAGTTCATTCTCGTGTTGCAAATGAAGTACAGATTGAGAAGATAATTGACAGCATCAATGCACCTGGTCCAATCACTCATTCAAGAGCAACACAGCTAGCAAATTTCTGTGGGCACTTTGCATTTGTCTCAATATCAGAACCCAAGAAAGTTGCTAAAGCCTTCATGGAACCTGAATGGATTCAAGCTATGCAAGAAGAGCTTCAACAGTTCAAGATGAACAATGTGTGGGAACTAGTCAAGCGTCCTGACCCTCGCAAGCACAACATAATAGGCACAAAATGGATATATCGCAACAAGCAAGATGAGCATGGTCAAGTTGTCAGAAACAAGGCTCGTCTCGTTGCTCAAGGATACACTCAAGTTGAAGGGATTGACTTCGATGAAACATTTGCTCCTGTGGCTAGGCTTGAAGCCATTCGCATACTGCTAGCCTATGCAAATCATCACAACATCCTTCTGTATCAAATGGATGGTAACAGTGCTTTTCTCAATGGCAAGATTGAAGAAGAAGTGTATGTTGCACAACCACCTGGCTTTGAAGATCCAAAACATCCTGATATGGTATACAAGCTCAACAAGGCATTGTATGGCCTCAAACAAGCCCCTCGCGCTTGGTATGACACGCTCAAAGACTTCCTGAAGAGCAAAGGCTTCAAACCTGGTTCCCTGGATCCCACACTCTTCACGAAGACATATGATGGTGAACTGTTTGTGTGCCAAATATATGTGGATGACATTATCTTCGGCTGCACTAACCATAAATACAGTGATGAGTTTGGACACATGATATAAGAGCAATATCAAATGTCCATGATGGGTGAGCTGAAGTTCTTCCTTGGTCTTCAAATTCGTCAGCAAAGCAACAAAATCTTCATATCTCAAGAGAAATACCTCAAAGACTACTTGAAGAAGTTTGGAATGCAAGACTGCAAAGGTTACACGACGCCAATGCTAACCAAAAGTCATCTGGGTCCTGACGCTAATGGTAAAGAGTTCGATCAAAAGGTATACCGCTCCATGATTGGTTCTTTACTTTATTTATGTGCATCTAGGCCAGATATAATGCTTAGTGTTTGCATGTGTGCCCGATTCCAAGCGGCACCAAAGGAATCGCATCACTTAGCAGTGAAGCGAATTCTTCGATATTTGGCTTACACCCCAACACTAGGATTATGGTATCCAAAGGGCTCAGAGTTTTATCTAGTTGGATTCTCGGATGCTGATTATGCTGGTGACAAGGTGGATCGCAAGTCTACATCAGGCACATGTCACTTTTTGGGACGATCACTTGTCTATTGGTCTTCAAAGAAGCAGAACTGTGTATCTCTCTCCACTGCTGAATCTGAATACATTGCTGCTGGATCTTGCTGCACCCAGCTTCTATGGATGAAGCAAACACTCAAGGACTATGGCATCCATCTGAAACAAGTACCACTCTACTGCGACAATGAAAGCGCCATCAAGATAGCCAACAACCCAGTTCAGCACTCGAAGACAAAGCACATTGAAATTCGTCATCACTTTCTCAGAGATCATGTCATGAAGGAAGATATTGATATCATACACGTCAACACTGAAGAGCAATTGGCAGATATCTTCACAAAGCCCTTGGATGAGAAAAGGTTTTGCAAGTTGCGGTGTGAGCTAAATAACTTGGAATCCTCGAATGTCCTGTGATTAGGCACACATCCTAACACTTATGCATGTTGATGACTTATATGTGCTGTTGGGGAACGTAGTAATTTCAAAAAATTTCCTACGCACACGCAAGATCATGGTGATGCATAGCAACGAGAGGGGAGAGTGTTGTCCACGTACCCTCGTAGACCGAAAGCGGAAGCGTTTAACACAACGCGGTTGATGTAGTCGTACGTCTTCACGATCCGACCGATCAAGTACCGAACGCACGACACCTCCGAGTTCAGCACACTTCAGCTCGATGACGTCCCTCGAACTCAGATCCAGCCGAGTGTTGAGGGAGAGTTTCGTCAGCACGACGGCGTGGTGACGATGATGATGTTCTACCGACGCAGGGCTTCGCCTAAGCTCCGCTACGATATTATCGAGGTGTAATATGGTGGAGGGGGCACCGCACACGGCTAAAAGATCGTTGATCAATTGTGTGTAGAGATGTGCCCCCTGCCCCTGTACATAAAGGAGCAAGGGGGAGGCCGCCGGCCTAGGAGGAGAGGCGCGCCAGGAGGTGTCCTACTCCTACCGGGAGTAGGACTCCCCCCTTTCCATGTTGGACTAGGAGTGGAAGGGGGAAGAGGTGGAGGGGAGGAAGGAAGGGGGGGGGGCGCCGCCCCCCTCTCCTTGTCCTATTCGGACTGGAGGGGAAGGGGGGCGCGGCCCTGCCCTGGCCTCCTCTCCTCTCTTCCACCTAGGCCCACTAAGGCCCATTAAGTTACCGGGGGGTTCCGGTAACCTCCCGGTACTCCGGAAAAATCCCGATTTCACCCGGAACACTTCCGATGTCCAAACATAGGCTTCCAATATATCAATCTTTATGTCTCGACCATTTCGAGACTCCTCGTCATGTCCGTGATCACATCCGGGACTCTGAACAACCTTCGGTTCATCAAAACGTATAAACTCATAATAAAACTGTCATCGTAACGTTAAGCGTGCGGACCCTACGGGTTCGAGAACTATGTAGACATGACCGAGACACCTCTCTGGTCAATAACCAATAGCGGAACCTGGATGCTCATATTGGTTCCCACATATTCTACGAAGATCTTTATCGGTCAGACCGCATAACAACATACGTTGTTCCCTTTGTCATCGTTATGTTACTTGCCCGAGATTCGATCGTCGGTATCTCGATACCTAGTTCAATCTCGTTACCGGCAAGTCTCTTTACTCGTTCCGTAATACATCATCCCGCAACTAACTCATTAGTCACAGTGCTTGCAAGGCTTATAGTGATGTGTATTACTGAGTGGGCCCAGAGATACCTCTCCGACAATCGGAGTGACAAATCCTAATCTCGAAATACGCCAACCCAACAAGTACCTTTGGAGACACCTGTAGAGCACCTTTATAATCACCCAGTTACGTTGTGACGTTTGGTAGCACACAAAGTGTTCCTCCAGTAAACGGGAGTTGCATAATCTCATAGTCATAGGAACATGTATAAGTCATGAAGAAAGCAATAGAAACATACTAAATGATCGAGTGCTAAGCTAACGGAATTGGTCAAGTCAATCACGTCATTCTCCTAATGAAGTGATCCCGTTAATCAAATGACAACTCATGTCTATGGCTAGGAAACATAACCATCTTTGATTAACGAGCTAGTCAAGTAGAGGCATACTAGTGACACTCTGTTTGTCTATGTATTCACACATGTATTATGTTTCCGGTTAATACAATTCTAGCATGAATAATAAACATTTATCATGATATAAGGAAATAAATAATACTTTACTATTGCCTCTAGGGCATATTTCCTTCAGTCTCCCACTTGCACTAGAGTCAATAATCTAGATTACACAGTAATGATTCTTACACCCATGGAGTCTTGGTGCTGATCATGTTTTGCTCGTGTTAACCTTGGGGCAGTTCCGCTTCCAGTGACCAGTCTGCTTGCAGTAGAAGCACTCAGTTTCAGGCTTAGGTCCAGACTTGGGTTTCTTCTCCTGAACAGCAACTTGCTTGCTATTCTTCTTGAAGTTCCCCTTCTTCTTCCCTTTGCCCTTTTTCTTGAAACTAGTGGTCTTATTGACCATCAACACTTGATGCTCCTTTTTGATTTCTACCTCCGCTGCCTTTAGCATTGCGAAGAGCTCGGGAATTGTCTTATTCATCCCTTGCATGTTATAGTTCATCATGAAGCTCTTGTAGCTTGGTGGCAGTGATTGAAGAATTCTGTCAATGATGCTATCATCCGGAAGATTAACTCCCAGTTGAATCAAGTGATTATTATACCCAGACATTTTGAGTATATGCTCACTGACATAACTATTCTCTTCCATCTTGCAGCTGTAGAACTTATTGGAGACTTCATATCTCTCCAAGCATTTGCTTGAAATATTAACTTCAACTCCTGGAACATCTCATATGCTCCATGACATTCAAAACGTCATTGAAGATCCGGTTCTAAGCCGTTAAGCATGGCACACTGAACTACCGAGTAGTCATCAGCTTTGCTCTGCCATACGTTCATAACTTCTGGTGTTGCTCTTGCAGGAGGCCTGGCACCTAGCGGTGCTTCTAGGACGTAATTTTTCTGTGCAGCAATGAGGATAATCCTCAAGTTACGGACCCAGTCCGTGTAATTGCTACCATCATCATTCAACTTTGCTTTCTCAAGGAACGCATTAAAATTCAACGGAACAACAGCACGGGCCATTTATCTACAATTAACATAGACAAGCAAGATACTATCAGGTACTAAGTTCATGATAAATTTAAGTTCTATTAATCATATTACTTAAGAACTCCCACTTAGATAGATATCCCTCTAATCATCTAAGTGATTACGTGATCCAAATCAACTAAACCATGTCCGATTATCACGTGAGATGGAGTAGTTTCAATGGTGAACATCACTATGTTGATCATATCTACTATATGATTCACGCTCGACCTTTCGGTCTCCGTGTTTCGAGGCCATATCTGCATATGCTAGGCTCGTCAAGTTTAACCTGAGTATTCCGCGTGTGCAACTGTTTTGCACCCGTTGTATTTGAACGTAGAGCCTATCACACCCGATCATCAGGTGGTGTCTCAGCACGAAGAACTTTCGCAATGGTGCATACTCAGGGAGAACACTTTTATCTTGAAATTTTAGTGAGAGATCATCTTATAATGCTACCGTCAATCAAAGCAAGATAAGATGCAAAAAAGATTAACATCACATGCAATCAATATAAGTGATATGATATGGCCATCATCATCTTGTGCTTGTGATCTCCATCTCCGAAGCACCGTCATGATCACCATCGTCACCGGCGCGACACCTTGATCTCCATCGTAGTATCGTTGTCGTCTCACCAACTTTTGCTTTTACGACTATCGCTACTGCTTAGTGATAAAGTAAAACAATTACATGGCGATTGCATTGCATACAATAAAGCGACAACCATATGGCTCCTGCCAGTTGCCGATAACTCGGTTACAAAACATGATCATCTCATACAATAAAACATAGCATCATGTCTTGACCATATCACATCACAACATGCCCTGCAAAAACAAGTTAGACGTCCTCTACTTTGTTGTTGCATGTTTTACGTGGCTGCTACGGGCTTAGCAAGAACCGTTCTTACCTACGCATCAAAACCACAACGATAGTTTGTCAAGTTGGTGCTGTTTTAACCTTCGCAAGGACCGGGCGTAGCCACACTCGGTTCAACTAAAGTGAGAGAGACAGACACCCGCCAGTCACCTTTAAGCAACGAGTGCTCGCAACGGTGAAACCAGTCTCGCGTAAGCGTACGCGTAATGTCTGTCCGGGCCGCTTCATCTCACAATACCGCTGAACCAAAGTATGACATGCTGGTAAGCACTATGACTTATATCGCCCACAACTCACTTGTGTTCTACTCATGCATAACATCAACGCATAAAACCAGGCTCGGATGCCACTGTTGGGGAACGTAGTAATTTCAAAAAATTTCCTACGCACACGCAAGATCATGGTGATGCATAGCAACAAGAGGGGAGAGTGTTGTCCACGTACCCTCGTAGACCGAAAGCGGAAGCGTTTAACACAACGCAGTTGATGTAGTCGTACGTCTTCACGATCCGACCGATCAAGTACCGAACGCACGGCACCTCCGAGTTCAGCACACGTTCAGCTCGATGACGTCCCTCGAACTCCGATCCAGCCGAGTGTTGAGGGAGAGTTTCGTCAGCACGATGGCGTGGTGACGATGATGATGTTCTACCGACGTAGGGCTTCGCCTAAGCTCCGCTACGATATTATCGAGGTGTAATATGGTGGAGGGGGGCACCGCACACGACTAAAAGATCGTTGATCAATTGTGTGTAGAGAGGTGCCCCCTGCCCCCGTATATAAAGGAGCAAGGGGGAGGCCGCCGGCCTAGGAGGAGAGGCGTGCCAGGAGGAGTCCTACTCCTATCGGGAGTAGGACTCCCCCCTTTCCATGTTGGACTAGGAGTGGAAGGGGGAAGAGGTGGAGGGGAGGAAGGAAGGGGGGGCGCCGGCCCCCTCTCCTTGTCCTATTCGGACTGGGGGGAAGGGGGGCGCGGCCCTGCCCTTGCCTCCTCTCCTCTCTTCCACCTAGGCCCACTAAGGCCCATTAAGTTACCGGGGGGTTCCGGTAACCTCCCGGTACTCCGGAAAAATCCCGATTTCACCCGGAACACTTCCGATGCCCAAACATAGGCTTCCAATATATCAATCTTTATGTCTCGACCATTTCGAGACTCCTCGTCATGTCTGTAATCACATACGGGACTCCGAACAACCTTCGGTACATCAAAACATATAAACTCATAATAAAACTGTCATCGTAATGTTAAGCGTGCGGACCCTACGGGTTCGAGAACTATGTAGACATGACCGAGACACCTCTCCGGTCAATAACCAATAGCGGAACCTGGATGCTCATATTGGTTCCCACATATTCTACGAAGATCTTTATCGGTCAGACCGCATAACAACATACGTTGTTCCCTTTGTCATCGGTATGTTACTTGCCCGAGATTCAATCGTCGGTATGTCGATACCTAGTTCAATCTCGTTACCGGCAAGTCTCTTTACTCGTTCTGTAATACATCATCCCGCAACTAACTCATTAGTCACAATGCTTGCAAGGCTTATAGTGATGTGTATTACTGAGTGGGCCCAAAGATACCTCTCCGACAACTGGAGTGACAAATCCTAATCTCGAAATACGCCAACCCAACAAGTACCTTTGGAGACACCTGTAGAGCACCTTTATAATCACCCAGTTACGTTGTGACGTTTGGTAGCACACAAAGTGTTCCTCCGGTAAACGGGAGTTGCATAATCTCATAGTCATAGGAACATGTATAAGTCATGAAGAAAGCAATAGCAACATACTAAACGATCGAGTGCTAAGCTAACGGAATGGGTCAAGTCAATCACGTCATTCTCCTAATGAAGTGATCCCGTTAATCAAATGACAACTCATGTCTATGGCTAGGAAACATAACCATCTTTGATTAACAAGCTAGTCAAGTAGAGGCATACTAGTGACACTCTGTTTGTCTATGTATTCACACATGTATTATGTTTCCGGTTAATACAATTCTAGCATGAATAATAAACATTTATCATGATATAAGGAAATAAATAATACTTTATTATTGCCTCTAGGGCATATTTCCTTCATGTGCAACACACGATGTAATGTATGTCTTCAATCAATGAAGACTTACACTATGTGTGGGAATACATTAATGCGGAATTTGACTTCGAGTGCCACGATAATTGTGCGCCATGTCTGGGTCTAATACTTCCTATACGGTGGGTAACGCCACCACCAAATTCTTGTTTGAAGTGTTTTTCTTCTGGCGTTACATATGCTAAGTCTTCGCATTTGATTTATCTTCAACAATGATTTGTCTTCTTGATGATTTTCACCTTGTTGATTTAGTTTTACTCAGATATATACATATACTTGTGTTCTGTCCTCTACATCATTCACTTATAGCTATGTTTTCTCATTTGAATCTTTTGGACTAAGTGAATGTGATCGGACCCTAACCTTTCTATGCTTCTATCTCAAACTCTATCTATCCAAATCATATGCATTCTGTTGAAACTGTCGAATGTCTTCTCTGCGTCCTTGTCAGCAGAAGATACAAAGACAAACATTAAATCTATTTTAAATGCTCAGTCCTTATTGCCTGAAACCCGGAGAAGCCGGAACGACCACCCGAAAGTCCAGGCGTGCGTGGGAACATGGAACAACTCCCAAAGTGTTGCATGTCCGCCACGTGTCCCTCAGATGTGAACCGCCGGGGGCACCTGCGTAATTGCGCTATGCTGTCCCTCTCCCTATAAATGCACATCACATCGCGGTCAAAATATTTCTTCCACCTCTCCACCTTGACTAACCCTAGCGCCACCGATAGCTCTCGACGGCGCCGATGATGAAGCGCTTAGCTGCCGCGACCTCACGGACGCCGTCCTCACACCGTCCGCGGACCTCGTCTTCTCCGCCGCCGCCGTAGGTGTCTTCCGTCGCCAAGTTAGGGCACGGAAGATCGAACTGCTCGGCCTCCTCTCTACTCCGTCTAGCAGTTCATCATGCGGTAATTAAAACTCACTTTTTACTGTCTTTTTGATATGATGGATTCATCTTTCCTTACCAAAAGTGGTTTCTGCCTCCACAAATTTGGATCTATCCTATTCTGCATCTCATAACAAGCCTAGGGTATTCACTTATGCTTCACACATAGTTAGATTCCTCACTTGTACCTATTCTTGGATTCGTACAAATCTGGAACCAACTCTCAACATATAAGTGAATGTCTTCAAACTGATTTATCTTCAAAATCTTCTAAGAATGCATATGACCTCTTCCCCTTCCCTCGCATCTCTAATGCTGTCACAGGTACATGTCCGTGGGAGAATCCCTTGGTTATCATAGTCTGCATTCATTTGCAGAGTTCTTACAACATCACATCAATTCTCCTGAAGCCAGTTCTTGTCTGACCAGCAGACGGAAGCCTTTGACAGCTTTGAAGCCATTCAGTCTAAACTTCATGGCCACAGAAAAATCAGCAAGGAAAGTAGGCAGGCAGCGCCGTGGGGGCACATCAAGGGATTTGCCACCAGATCTCTCTGAGCTGTACAAGACTGATCCATAAGAGGATTACAATCAGCGCAAAACTCGAATCCAGTGGGTTCAACGATATTGGGACAAGCAATGGTTCAAATACAGATTCGTGACCCAGGAGTATGCTGAGAAGAATGCCATCAAGAGTCCTTGGGGTGATATTCTCTTTCAAAATCTTCAACCCAAGAATAGAACTGAAGCTATTGCCCAGGTTTCTACCCCTGTATGGTCCGTGGACCAGAGCCAGCCAATGCCAACCCATCATCATTGCTATGGTGTCATGACGATAATCTTTTCAAGCACAATTATCAGCATGCAAAGGCATCGGCCAAAGAAAACAAGAAAAGTCTTGGATGCGATTTCAACCCAGGTCCATCTGCTCCGCGGGCTGATGGCACAGGTGATGCCAAACCCAATGTCACCAGCCCCTTCGACAATTTTGATGGACTCCTCTCATACATCGCTGCTCAGAGGGCCATAGTGGATCAATCTGGAGATGAAGCTGATTCTGATGAAGCTCCTGCTCCGCCGAAGCCTCAAAAGTAGAAGAAACCCAAGGCTTCAAAGCCCTCCACTGCACCAAGAGCTTTGTGTGCAAAGCCCTTGGCCACTGCTCCTCCTGCACCTAGTGTGCATTCTGAAGATTTGTCACACATATCCAAGACTGAGAAGAAGAAGAAGCCCATGCAAACTACTGGTCAAGCACTGACCCCTGCTGCCATTCTGAGGAATGAGAACGAAGCCATTGATCTGTCTAGTGACGACGATCTTGGCGATGATGCTCTCGAACTGCAAATAAAGAGCAAGCAAGAGGCAGAAATCTTCAATGATCTTCCCCTTTTTGATGTGGACATCATGAACAAGTTCATTGATGAATGGTTTGACAGCCCAAACCTCAGTTTTGATGATCTTCAACTCCCAATCGGCCTCAGCTTCTCCTTCCATGGAGCCATTGCTCCTGAGCTGGCTCTAGCTCAGAGAATTGTTGAACTGAAGCACAAGATTGACTATGAAAAATCCTAGTTCAAGAAGCATATGGCCAAGCTTAGTGTGACTGATGTCCAAAACTTCAAGCAAATGATGCATGAGCTCAAGGAGGCGTTTCACAAGAAACATGACGAAGCTAAAGGCTCACGTGAGCGCATGAAGCTCCTTGCTGCCAAATGTGTTCAAGCTTACAATGAAGCTGAGAAGCGCCAGGCACTCGGGCGTCCTGGCATCGACCCCAAGATGGCTGCCAAGCAAAAGAAGCCTACTGTGGCCCCAGCTGAAGCATCCAGGCGGGAAGAACCTCGCAGAAGCCTAAGGTCCCCACAGTGGCTTCAGAACTCAAGAAAACAAGAACAGCCGAAGCCGAAGCCAGAAAGTGCAAGAACAAGAACACCACTGATGATGCGCCACCGACCAAGAAGAGAAAGACAAAGAAGAAAGTTCGGGCTGCTCCCACAGAGCCCCTTGCCGTCGAGCCAATTTCAGTTGCTCGTCCTGCGTCTGCACATCAAGAGCGTCGTTTGATAGTTCACGAGCCTGCTACCACAGAGGCTCCTGAAGCACAAGAAGATCCAGCTGTTGACCACACCGCAGCTGAAGACATTGGTCCCCAAGACAATGTAGATGATGATGAAGTCCTTCCTCAGATCGAGCATCAATTGGTATCATCGCCTGTTCTCACGAACAACGAACTCATCAGCATTGGTCGTCCTTTGACGCCAATTGCTCAGGATGATTCATGGGCTGATCACCCTCAAGACTCCCCCCGTGTAGAAGAATCACCAAGTACTCCTCCAACTCAAGTCACTCCTCCGGTGCGTGATGATGATGATGACTTTGAGGCCCAGCCAACTCCCTCTCCACAAGCGTCACCTGTATTTCAAAGGCTTCACAAAGGACCAAGGCCCCAAGACACTCTTTTGAGTGTTCCAGAAGGAGAAGAGCGCCAACACTTAGTATCACGTCATGTGTTTCCTGAAGCCACTCCAACTGCGAACATCTCAGTGTCTGAAGCCAAAACTGCTGAAGACATTCCGGCTGCATCAGCCGATGAACAAGAAGAACCAAGACAAGAAGAAGAACATGTTGCAACACCCCCGTCCAACCCAGAAGTTGTTCTCGAGGAGAACATGTACGACCCTCCAACTACTCAAGTGGAGGTTGAAAACATTGAGGCGTCCACCAACGCTAACACTGAAGCCAATGATGTTGTCATGGCTGAAGCAAATGTGGCGCTTGAAGTCAATGTGGCGCCAGAAGTTAATGCGTCTGAAGTTATAGCGCCTGAAGCTAATGCACTTAAAGTCAACATTGCACCTGAAGCCATTGTACCACTTGTAGCTCACATCAATGCCAATGCTCCTGTACCGCCTCCAAGACCACACACTATCGAGCTGGCATTTGGTCGCGGCCAACTTGTCATGGTTCGCTGGCCCATTCTGGTTCCTCCACCTATTGCCGGTCCACAATTTGACTATCATAGAAAGCACAGGCCTCAGGTCCAGAAGCCTAAGCCAAGGCTGCCAAGGTTTCCAGGTATTGCAACTTCACCAGGATATTTCAATGTGAATGGCTTCATTGCACACAACACCTTCTTTGACAGCGACAAGAACCCATACTCAAGGCCAAGAATTTCCTCTGATCGGTTCTGGAGCTATCAGCAGCGTAGTTACTATTCATGTGTTCTTTATGATCAAGGGCGCATCTTTCCCCATATGCGTCTAGACTGTGAAGCTATTGCCGGGCTGCCCTGCTTAGAAGAAGCCCTTGACTGTTTCCGAGATGCTGGTCTGCTGCCATTTGTGACTGATACATAGCACTGGAACAAAGAGCTTCTGTTGCAATCCTATGCTACCCTCCACATTCGCGGCTACAACACGGATCCGAAGACATGGATCCTTGAGTGGATGATAGGCAATGTGTCATGGATTTGTCACGGCAGATGTCCTAGTGTGAGGACTTAGTCGTGGAGCCATCGCAACGATATTAGCTTAAAGGGGTTAAACCGGACAAAGGACATGGGGAGTTTATACTGGTTCAGCCCCTTGCGGTGAAGGTAAAAGCCTACGATCCAGTTGTGGTGGAATTGATGGGGTCTCGATGATCAGGGAGCGAATCTGCTTTGCCTGGCTCTCGAGTTGTTGTTTCTTGTCCTTGAACCGCCGCCGGGTCGTCCCTTTATATACACAGGTTGATGCCCGGCAGTTTACAGAATCCCAACGCCGGCTCATACACGTGTCCGGCTCGGTTTCTACCTTCTCCTACCTTACAACACAAGTTACAGATTACATGGCGGTTTATGTCTACGGGCCCTAATCCGCCTTTGGGCCTTGGCCTTTAAGTCTCTGTAGTAAAGCGCCATACTCCTTGTCTTCATGGGCTTCAATGCATATGACTCCTTATGAGTATAACCCGGCCCCTCCTGGGCGGTTTATACTCAATAGTTATATCCCCAACACAATGTCCATCACGAAGCCAAAGCTTTTGACATCATTGAGCTGACTGGCCTGCCCACTCTAGGTGAACTCTTTGAACCTGGTTGTCAGCTTCACCACAATGCTTTGGAGAGCATCTTCCAGAAGCCTGAGCCCAACATGAGCCAAATGCTGAGCATGATGAAGCCTTTGCCTCATGACGCTGAATATCCAAGGGAATTTCTTGTTGAAGACCTAGAATATCTGCCCCGCACTATCTATCATATCATCAGGCGTACTCTATGGCCTGTCAAGGGACATTCTTCTGCAGCAAAGCTTGAAGGAGCAATGAAGACATTAGTCTTTTATATCTTCAATGGCATCAGCTTCAATGCTCAAGACTTCTTCATCAGGAAATTGGCTACATCTGGATCTGATATCTTCGGTCTGAAGTTCTACGCTCCATGGGTTATGCGCCTTATCAAGCTTCAGTCTGCTGTCAACTATTAGCCATCTGCACGCAACCATTTGATATTCTTGCCAGAGGTTGATATGTCTGTTGAAGCCATCTACCCAGAACCTGCCAAGGAGCCTGTTTCTCTTCACAATGCTGATCACCAAAGCTTCACACAGCCCATTGAAGGAGTTCAGGCCGTCACTCGTGTTTATCCTTTGGCTGGCAATACACGTGCACCTCACCGTGCCCATACTGAAGCCACTGAAAGTACTATTGCTTAAAGGCCTTGGAAGCGTTCTCGTGTTCTCAACGACCGAGAGCTTCTCTTCGCCCTACATCAAAAACAAGATAAGCATCACTACTGGCTGAAGCGTCAGATGCAAAGCCTCTTGGTGGATGTCAACCGCATTCGCAATCTTGCCACAAAGAATGCATTTGTCACTCATGAGACCTGTAGGAGGTCGTGGAAGAGTCTGACTTTGCTCAGTGTTGAAGCTGATCTTCAAGACGATGGCTTCACCGAAAGATTCAAGTTTGATTCACTCCTCCCAGGAATGTTGTTCTGCGTCGAACTCCCTCACTTGAAGACTCTGAGTACTCTTCCTCCGCAGCAACAGTTAATGCCAGAGTCATTGATGACGATGATGATGCTACTTCACCACCTCCAACTTCGGCGCCTATCAACACTGCACCAAGTTCTTCAGCACCACCAAACCTCGACGACGACCCTGCCGCTCTACTCCTCATGGGAACGAGTAGAGGCTCTATGTCTTCAAACCTTTTTGGTCCTTACTGACAAAAGGGGGAGAAGCATATGAGTTGATAGTCTTCAAGCGGGTCCATTTGGGTGGTTGCTATACTTTTGCCAAGTGTTTACAACTCTCGCTTTTGATACATTTGGTTCTTTGAGTTGTAACACTTAAACTTGATGGTCGTCTGCTACTTTTTTCTGCTATTATGTGATGCGATGATAAATTCCGCATGTGTGATGATAAATCCCACACGCAATCATATTGCAGACGTCCATTTTTCATTATGCATATCATTATTCTTGTTATATCTTTTATGCATGATGAATTGTCTTCATAAGTTGAAGAGGATCTCCACAAGTACAACCTGCCATGTGCATTTGCATTCCAGAAGCAAAATACTTATATGCACATCTTCAGGGGAAGCCCTTTGCTACTTATGAAGACACTATCTTAATCCTTTACAATTTCACATACTTCTATCCCATTGAAAACTTCAACCAGTTTGTCATCAATCACCAAAAAGGGGGATATTGTAAGTGCATCTAGTGCCACCCCTAGTTGGTTTTGGAGTATTGACGACAAACCTGGTTGAGGGACTAATGTGTTTGTGAGAATTGCAGGATAACACAGGTAGTAGTCCCTCGTTGATTTGGTTTACCTACCGGAGATGACCCCTAAAAATGTGTGAAGACATTGAAGACAATGGTGGTATGTGAAGATATTCACATTGAAGACTATGACATGAGAAGACATCACATGAAGACTTTGGAGCGCGAAGACATAGTTGTTTCGTAGTTTCATTTTCTTCTTTGTTGAGTCATAGGAACCACCGTACTGTTAAGTGGGGTCCTAGTGAAAAAAGTCAGCGTGACTGAAGTGATGCTCAACTAAATCCTATGTCTTCGAGCGAAGACAATGAGAGCAAATCTTATCCAGAGGCGGATGAGTCAGCTTTACTTGTAGCCCAAGTCAAGCTGTCGCGTGTGTTTGAAATCTGACCGTTGGAACACGTGTCAGTTCTTTAGTGACCCAGGGTCATTTCAGAAAAATTAGGTCGGGTTGCCTAGTGGCCATAAATTGCCCACCTCCTACACCATAAATTGGTGGCTGCTCATAGTTAGTGCACGGATTTTGTCGTTTGAGGGCAACCCACCTCTGAAGCTTTTGAGAGAGAGAAATCCTAGCGAGGACAAAGCCCAAAACACCCAGAGCCAAAGAGTGTTAGGCATCACTGAAGTCTTTCTGTCCGCGTGACCTGAAGACTTGTTACACTTGAGGACTGTGAATCCTCTAGCCGGTTAGGCATCGCGTTCTGAGTATCCAAGAGTCATTGTGGATCGCCGGTGAACGAAGTCTGTGAAGGTTTGGAAGTCTACCTTGAAGACTTACCAGAGTGATTGGTCAAGGACTGGGTGTCCTTAGCTCAAGGGGAATAAGGTGAAGATGCGGTCTTCTGAGTTGAATCTCAGCCTCCCTAACCAGACGTACAGTTGTCACAGCAACTGGAACTGGTCCAACAAATCCTTGTCCTCACCAAGCGACTGGTTCTATCTTCTCCCTCTCTTTAGTTACAGTTTTTCTTCGTGAAGTCATTGCCTGCTTGCGTTACCTGTTTGACTTCACTGTGTGACTACTATTGTTGTTTGGCTTCATACTATCTTCCATCCTGATCACTACTACCTAGCTGCCATTAGTCTTTGTGCTTTCACTTCATTGAATACTTGACTATGGCTTGCCTTGTGTAGTCTACCTTCCGCTGCATGTTAATAGGTTCATTTCTATTGTTTGTCTTTGAAACTCCCATGTTTTGAAGACTTCCATAAAAATCACCTATTCACCCCCCTCTAGTCGATAACTAGCACTTTCAGCATCAGCTCCGAGTCATTGTCTTGGGTCAATAGTTGGGTTGCTCGGCTCCTGTGCTTGCTACCCTACGTTCCGCTCCATCGGCTAGGGTAGTAAAGGGAGAACTACTGCGATTGTGCTTCCGGTTCATCTGGTCAAGTACCTCAGTAGAGAAAGCCGAAAACTGGCTGTCATGATGCGGCAAGAGCTGGTCAACCACTTGACGACTTCTTGGAATCTTTAGCGATTCTCCGTGTCGCACGAGGGATCTTTTTCAGATCAAATATGTAAGGCGCCATATTATAATACGCCGCATACATACCAGGGGCTATTTTGTAGCCCCACCATAAAACTCCCATGGCTAAGTGAAAGTGTTAACACCCTATAGTCCGATTGCCTGGTTCGCCGCATTATCACCTCCTTCATGGACCAAGACGTTGGATAAAGAGTGATTAACTGCTTTTCCGAACACCCCCGTACTTCCTACGAGGGGGCTGAAGCCGACGACTAGAAAACTTTTAGATTATATTATAAACGGCCGCACAGGAGGAATACAAGCTTTCGAGCAAAACATTAAAATAGATTAACTATAAAATTGTATTTTACAATTCTCATACACCTCACTCGAACATTATGTCTTTCGAGCACTGACCCTCTATCAAGCAGGTGGCCTCCAGGACGTCTTCAAAATAATGCTCCGGTTCAGGACGGTCCTTGCCCTTGGGTGGACTCTTCGCCGCAACATCGATGGCCTTCATCTTCCCCCAGAATGTCTTGACTCGGGCAAAAGCCATCCGTGCACCCTCAATGCACGTTGACCGCTTCACAGCGTCGATACGCGGCACCGTGTCAACAAGCCTTTGCACCAAACCGAAGTAGCTATTCGGAACAGGCTCGATTGGCCACAACCGGATTATGACGTTCTTCATGGCAGCGCCGGATATCCTATGAAGCTCGGCCCATTGGGACATCTGTTCATTCAGCAACAGAGGGCGCTTCGATGTGCCAAACTGTGACCAGAAAAGCTTCTCTGTTGCATACCCATCTCGCGCTTGGTAATACTGCGCCGCATCGGAAGAACTCTTCGACAAGTCTAAAAACTCGTCCGGAGAACTCCACACTTGGTTAAGCTGAGCATAGTTCGGATCACCGAATTTAGTTTGCAGCAGAAAGGGCTTACCAGCCGCAATCTCCCTAGCTTGCCGGATCTCCTCATGAGATGCTCTGGATTCCAACCGCGCTTCTTTCGCCTCTTGTAAGGCCTTGTCCAGTTCAACCGTTAAGGCTTTATTCTCCTACTCCAGAAATTCACAGCGGCCAATAGCATTTTCCAGTTCGAGCGCCATCGTGGATATTTTCTCCTCGTCTTGGCACCGTGCAGCTTGTTCGGCTTTTAACTCAGCCGATGCCTTTTCGGCAGCAGCTTTGCTACAACGGGCCTGCTCCTTGGCCCGGACCAGCTCCGCTCGAAGAACTTCAACGGCGGCAGCACCATCTGCAGCCATGCATATTCCAGCATCTAAATTTCAGCATCATGCTTATACCACAAAAATGTATCGGGATTGTACCGAATACATACCTTGCGACTTGTCAAGACGCATATTAATTAACGCAAGATCATCCCCTACCACATCAAGCTTCCGCTGCAGCTCGGCAATTTCCATAGTCCGGGAAGTGGCCAAGGGGGAAGCAGCATGTGTTCAAGTTCATCAGGTTAGTCCTCAAATGATCCTTTTCGATCCTCCGTTTGCTTCCCAATGGAAGTCAACCCGAGTCTCAGGTTCTACTACCTATACACAGGCGCATCTTTGCAAATAAAACATAGCTAAAAACATTATATCGCAAACCTCGAAGCCCTTCAACAGGCTCATGAAGGCTTCATTTAATCCGCTCTTCGCAGACAAAATCTTCTCAACCACTGTACCCATCAAGGTACGCTGTTCCCCAAAGACATATGCATTTCGCAACATGTCCCGTAATATGTCCGGAGCCGCTGGGTCTCCGGAAGCCGCTTTAGGAGCACAGTCATCCTTTGAAGGAATTTGCTCACCCGTCTCTGGAAGCATCATCGGCTGCAAGCCAGATAGTCCGGGCCTTTATTATTGGCCCCAGAATCCCGGACGGTCGGAGATCCACCTTCGGGTACTGCCTCTTTCACCCCTGCATAGCTTGTTGAGCAGGAAAAACCCTCCGTGATGACACTTCAGAGTCGTCCGCCTTATTGGGCAAGGAGGTCGGGGGAGGCGTCTCGCTTTCCATCATCTCTGGGAGGAGACCTCCCGAAGAAGGGGATTGCCCCGAAAAACTCTGTGCTGACCTGTAAAAATGCACAGACACATTACGTATATCTTCGGTAACTGCAAAGGAGTGGTACGCTATCAAAGTACCCCGGATTCACTTACGGTTTGGTCGAGGGCTTGTCTCCATGTTGGAGCTATTCAACGGCGTCGCTTCCCAAACCCAAGCCGCTCGACTGTGGCATCTTGCCCCTCTTGGGAGACCGCCCCTCCCAACCTTCAGAGGCGACCCTTTTCCTCCTACTCGGAGAATGGATGCTGGGTCCTCTTTCGCCTCTGTCTTCAGGCGAGGAAAGATCGATTTCTCCGGACTCAGTATCCGACTTACCTCCGGAACAAAGGTCATCGCGGGTCTTCTCACTCTCCTCTTTACCCTCCCTTGCCGGCGCCTGGTATGGTCCTGAGGCCAGCATCCTTAATGACATAGGACTAGATGAGTCTTCGGGAAGGGGAGCCGGACACCTAATCCGTTCCACTTTCTTTATCCAGCCCTGAAAAAGGATGATTCGGTTAGTATCTTACCACTGGGTATCTGATTATGAAGCGTTCTTCGAACGGGTACTTACCGGGGTGTCCGGATGGTTACAGTCTAGGCCGATATCTTCGGTGGTGTCCGGCCATTGCTTTAGTTTCCCGAAAAACAATCTCCACATTCCTTCGTGCATAGTGCCAAAGAAGTGCTGAAGAGTCCGTGGCCCTTCTGGATTGAACTCCCACATGCGGAGAGGCGGTCGCTGGCACGGCAAGGTCTGGCGGACTAGCATTACTTGAACAACGTTGACGATATTGATGTCCCTCTCAATGAGGCTTCGAATGCGACTTTCCAAAGTCTGCACCTCGTCCGTTGATCCCCAGTCCAATCCCTTGTTAATCCACGATGCAAGCTGAATTGGGGGGCTGGATCGAAATGCGGGCATTGCTGCCCACTTGGGGCCACGGGGCTTGGTGATATAGAACCACCCATGCTGCCATAAATTTGAAGATTTGGCAAAGGATCCTTTCAGCCAAACAGCGCTAGCAAGCTTGCTCACCATGGCACCGCCGCACTCTGCCTGCTCCCCCTCTATCACTTGTGGCTTCACATCGAAGGTCTTGAGCCATAAGCCAAAGTGCGGAGGAGTTCGGAGAAGGCTTCGCATGTGATGATGAACGCCGAGATAAGAAGAATAGAGTCCGGGGCCAGTTCGTGAAAATCTAGCCCATAATAGAACATGAGCCCTCGGACGAAGGGATTAAGTGCAAACCCTAACCCGCGGAGGAAGTGGGACACGAACACGACCCTCTCGCTGGATCTAGGGGTGGGAATAACCTGCCCCTCGGCAGGAAGCCGATGAAGGATTTCTGCGGTCAGATACCTCGCAGCCCGAAGCTTTGCAATGTCTCCCTCCGTGACAGAAGAAGCCACCCACTGGCCTTGACGGCTGGATCCGGACATGATTGGAGCTTGTGGCGATTGAAACCAGGGTGTTGGAACTCGGGGTAGCAAGGGTTGAGGGAGAAGCAAGCGTGAAAGAAAAAAGACGGGTCTGTACCCCTATATAAAGGCTGCGAATGTCGAACGTCTCCTCTTGGGCCTCAAAACTTGCCTATTCCCAAGAAGTTGTACCCAAGCAACAGTTGGGTTACCCACGTCCGAGTTGATAAGGATCCCTTAAAAAAGGGGAGACACGATCTCCGCTTGGACAAGACATGCCGATAAAACCACGTCTCGAGACGTGGGGCGACGGGCTAGCTAACGGTCCAAAAATAATGGCCGAGCAGGCGTGATGTCATATTACCAAAAAGCTGTCAGCGGGTTGGACTCGTGAAATATTATATCCTGTGCAGTTGTGTATACAAGTCCGAATACAATCATTACATCCGAAGACTATCTTGGAGTTCGGAAAGGGGAACCCGCCTTGCAATGCCGGAGACAATCTGCGTGCCAGACTCCTCGTCATTGAAGCCAGGTTCAGGGGCTACTGAGGGAGTCCTGGACTAAGGGGTCCTCGGGCGTCTGGCCTGTTATCAATGGGCCGGACTGGTGGGCTGTGAAGACATAAAGGCCGAAGACTGTACCCGTGTCCGGATTGGACTCTCCTTGGCGTGGAAGGCAATCTTGGCGACCAACTATGAAGATTCCTTCTTATGTAACCGACTCTATGTAACCCTAGATCCCCTCGGTGTCTATATAAACCAGAGGGTGTAGTCTGGAAAGGTTAGACTCATTACCATAGTCATACAGGCTAGACTTCTAGGGTTTAGCCATTACGATCTCGTGGTAGATCAACTCTTGTAACACTCATATTCATCAAGATCAATCAAGCAGGAAGTAGGGTATTACCTCCATAGAGAGGGCCCGAACCTGGGTAAACATCGTGTCCCCTGTCTCTTGTAACCATCGATCCTAGACGCACAGTTCGGGACCCCCTACCCGAGATCTGCCGGTTTTGACACCGACAGTGCCCAGGAGGCAGGGGGCGCGCCCTCCACCCTCATGGATGCCTCGTGTCCTTTCCGGAACACTTCTTATTTTCCTATTTTCTTAAATATTCCAAAACGGAGAAAAGTTGCTATTAGAACTGTTTTGGAGTCAGTTTACTTACCGTACCACATACCTATTCCTTTTCGGAGTCTGAAACGTTTTGGAAAGTGTCCCTTATGTACTCCTCTGGGGTTACGGTGTCAATAATATTGTTTTCAACATTTATGGGATTACCTGAGATATAATGTTTGATTCTTTGACCATTCACCACCTTTGGATTTGTGCCTTCGAAGTTGTGATTTTTATGGCACCGGAACGATAGACCTCCTCGATGACGTAAGGACCTTCCCATTTAGAGAGAAGTTTTCCTGCAAAAAATCTTAAACGAAGTTGTATAAGAAAACATAATCATCTACATTAAACTCACGCTTTTGTATCCTTTTATCATGCCATCTTTTAACTTTTTCTTTAAACAGTTTGGCATTCTCATAGGCCTGGGTTCTCCACTCATCAAGTGAGCTAATGTCAAATAGTCTCTTCTCACCGGCAAGTTTGAATTCATAATTGAGCTCTTTAATGGCCCAATATGCCTTATGTTCTAGTTCGAGAGGTAAGTGACATGCTTTTCCATAAACCATTTTATACGGAGACATACCCATAGGATTTTTATATGCAGTTCTATAGGCCCATAATGCATCATCAAGTTTCTTGGACCAATTCTTTCTAGATCTATTAATAGTCTTTTGCAAAATTAATTTAATTTCTCTATTACTTAGTTCTACTTGACCACTAGATTGTGGGTGGTATGGAGATACAATTCTATGATTAACATCATACTTAGCAAGTATTTTACGAAAAGCACCATGAATAAAATGTGAACCACCATCAGTCATTAAGTATCTAGGGACTCCAAACCTCGGAAAAATTAAATTCTTTAAGCATCTTAATAGAGGTGTTATGATCATCACTACTAGTTGGAATAGCTTCTACCCACTTATTAACGTAGTCAACGACAACTAAAATATATTTATACCCATTAGAGGAAGGAAAAGGTCCCATATAATCAAAGCCCCAAACATCAAATGGTTCAATAACAAGTGAATAGTTCATAGGCATTTCTTGACGTCTACTAATATTACCAATTCCTTGACATTCATCACAAGACAAGACAAACTTACGGGCATCTTTAAAAAGAGTAGGCCAATAAAAACCAGATTGCAATACCTTATGCGCAGTTCTATCTCCAGCATGATGTCCTCCATAAGCCTTGGAGTGACACTTGCGTAGGATCTACTCCTGTTCATGCTCAGGTACACACCGTCTAATAACACCATTCTACTCCTTCTTTATAAAGGTGTGGGTCATCCTAGAAATAATGTCTTAAATCATAGAAAACCTTTTTCTTTTGCTGGTATGTGAAACTAGGTGGTATGAATTTAGCAACAATGTAATTAGCATAATTAGCATACCATGGAGCAGTACGAGAAGCATTTATGATAGCTAATTGTTCATCAGGAAAGCTATCATCAATAGGTAGTGGGTCATCGAGAACATTCTCTAACCTAGATAAGTTGTGTGCAACGGGGTTCTCAGCTCCCTTTCTATCAATAATATCCAAATCAAATTCTTGTAGAAAGAGAACCCATCTAATAAGTCTAGGTTTAGCATCTTTCTTTTCCATAAGATATTTCATAGCAGCATGATCAGTGTGAACAGTTACTTTAGAATCAACAATATAAGGTCTGAACTTATCACAAGCAAATACAACCGCTAAAAATTCTTTTTCAGTAGTAGCATAATTTCTCTGGGCACTGTCTAGAGTTTTACTAGCATATTGGATAACATTTAATTTCTTGTCAACTCTTTGTCCTAGAACAACACCTACAACATAATCACTAGCATCACACATAATTTCAAAGGGTAAATTCCAATCAGGTGGCTGAACAATAGGTGTAGAAATCAAGGCTTTCTTAAGTATTTCAGATGCTTCTACACAATCATCATCAAAGACAAAAGGAACATCTTTTTGTAAGAGATTATTCAGAGGCCTAGAAATTTTAGAGAAGTCTTTAATGAACCTCCTATAAAAACCGGCAGACCAAGGAAACTTCTTATACCTTTGATGTCCTTGGGACACGACATCTTTTCAATATCATCAACTTTAGCTTTATCAACTTCAATGCCTCTTTCAGAAATTTTATGCCCCAAGACAATACCTTCATTAACCATAAAGTGGCACTTCTCCCAATTCAAGACAAGATTAGTTTCTTCACATCTCTGCAAAACTTGATCAAGGTTGCTTAAGCAATCATCAAAAGAAGTTCCATACACGGAGAAATCATCCATGAAAACCTCAACAATCTTTTCCCAAAAGTCAGAGAATATAACAGTCATACATGTTTGAAAGGTAGCAGGTGCATTACATAAACCAAAAGGCATACTTCTATAAGCAAAGGTACCGAAAGGGCAGGTAAAAATGGTCTTATCCTGATCCTCTTTTGAAACAGGTATTTGAGAGAAACCAGAATAACCATCTAGAAAGCAAAAATGTGTATGTTTGGATAATCTTTCTAGCATTTGATCAATAAAAGGTAAAGGGTAATGATCTTTTCAAGTAGCTTTATTTAATTTGCAGAAATCAATTACCATTCTATAACCTGTGACAATTCTTTGTGGGATCAATTCAGCTTTATCATAGGAACAACAGGAACACCTCCCTTCTTAGGGACACAATGGACAGGACTTACCCACTATCAGCAACAGGATATATTATACCTGCCTCCAGAAGCTTTAGTATTTCTTTTCTTACCACTTCTTTCATCTTAGGATTTAACCATCGTTGGTGATCAACAACCGGTTTAGCGTCTTTCTCCAATTTTATTTTGTGCTGGCATAGAGTGTGCCTAATGCCCTTAAGATCATCAAGAGTATATCCAATAGCAGCACAATGCTTCTTCAGTGTTTTCAATAATTTATCTTCTTCCTGCTTTGAAAGGTTAGCACTAATAATAACAGGATATATCTTCTTTTCATCAAGATAAGTATATTTAAGAGTATCTGGTAATGGTTTAAGCTCAAACACGGGATCACCCTTGGGCGGAGGAGGATCCCCTAGAATTTCAATAGGCAAGTTGTGTTTCAAAATAGGTCCCTGTTTAAAGAATATTTCATCTATTTCCCTTCTTTCATTCATAAACATGTCATTTTCATGGTCTAGCAAATATTGTTCTAAAGGATCATTAGGAGGCACGACAATAGAAGCAAGACCAATAATTTCATCTTTACTAGGCAATTATTTATCATGGGGTTGTCTACAAAATTTAGCAAAATTAAAATCATTAGACATATCCCCTAAACCAACAGTAACAATATCCTTTTCGCAATCTATCCTAGCATTAACAGTATTCAAGAAGGGTCTACCAAATATAATGGGGCAAAAGTCATCTTGCGGGGAACCAAGAACAAGAAAATCAGTAGGATATTTAACTTTCCCACACAAGACTTCAACATCTCTAACAAGCCCAACTGGTGAAATAGTATCTCCATTGGCAAGCTTAATTGTAACATCAATATCTTCTATCTCAACAGGTGCAATATCATGCATGATTTCTTCGTATAAGGAATGAGGTATTGCACTCGCACTAGCACCCATATCACATAAGCCATGATAACACTGATCTCCTATTTTAAGAGAAACAACAGGCATGCCTACAACAGGACTATGTTTATTTTTAGTATTGGGTCTAGCAATTCTAGCAGCTTCATTACAGAAGTAAATAACATGACCATCAATATTATCGACCAAGAGATCTTTGACCATAGCAATACTAGGTTCAACTTTAATTTTCTCAGGGGGTGTAGGTGTTCTAGCATTACTCTTACTAACCACATTTGAAGCTTTAGCATGATCCTTTATTCTAAGAAGGAAAGGTGGTTTCTCAATATAAGCGGTAGGAACAATAGGATCAACATTATAAGTGATAGTTTTTTCTTCAACTTTAATAGGTTCAAGTACTTTTACTTCAACGGGAGGATGATATTTAAACCACTTCTCCTTAGGGAGATCAACATGAGTAGCAAATGATTCACAGAAAGAAGCTACTATCTCAGAGTCAATTCCATATTTAGTGCTAAATTCACGAAAAACATCGGTATCCATAAAAGATTTAACACAATCAAACTTAGGTGTTATACCTGACTCCTTACCTTCGTTGAATTACCAATCTTCAGAGTTGCGTTTAATTCTTTCCAATAAATCCCATTTGAATTCAATAGTCTTCATCATGAAAGAACCAGTACAAGAAGTATCGAGCATGGAGCGATTATTGAGAGAAAGCCGAGCATAAATTTTTTGAATAGTAATTTCTCTTGAGAGCTCATGATTGGGGCATGAATATAACTTTGATTTAAGCCACCCCCAAGGTTGAGCGATACTTTCTCCTTCGCGAGGCCAAAAATTATATATATAATTATGATCACGATGAACCAGATGCATAGGATAAAACTTCTGATGAAATTCCAATTTCAATCGGTTGTAGTTCCATGATCCAATATCATCACATAGCCTAAACCGTGTCAATGCCTTTCCCTTCAAAGATAAAGGGAATACCTTCTTCTTGATAACATCCTGGGGCATACCTGCAAGCTTAAATAATCCACAAACTTCATCCACATAGATTAGGTGCATATCGGGATGTAATGTTCCATCTCCTGTAGAAGGATTAGCTAGCAGTTTCTCTATCATACCCGAAGGAATTTCAAAGTAAACATTTTCAGTAGGTTCAGTAGGTTGAGGAGCAACTCTTTGACCTACTGGTCGGGGTGAAGATACCCCGAACAAGCCCCTCAAAGGATTATTTTCCATAGTAACAAGTGACAGTAAATTTCAGCACACTATATAAATTTTTCCTTACCAAATTCCACCTACCAAAGGCGCTTCACTCCCCGGAAACGGCACCATAAAAGAGTCTTGATGACCCACAAGTATAGGGGATCTATCATAGTCCTTTCAATAAGTAAGAGTGTCGAACCCAACTAGGAGCAGAAGGAAATGACAAGCAGTTTTCAGTAAGGTATTCTCTGCAAGCACTGAAATTATCGGTAGCATATAGTTTTATGATAAGGTAATTCGTAACGGGTAACAAGTAACAAAAGTAAACAAGGTGCAGAAAGGTGGCCCAATCCTTTTTTTAGCAAAGGACAAGCATGTACAAACTCTTATATAAAGGAAAGCGCTCCCGAGGACACATGGTAATTATCGTCAAGCTAGTTTTCATCATGCTCATATGATTCACGTTCGTTACTTTGATAATTTGATATGTGGGTGGACCGGTGCTTGGGTACTGCCCTTCCTTGGACAAGCATCCCACTTATGATTAACCCCCCTCGCAAGCATCTGCAACTACGAAAGAAGAATTAAGGTAAACCTAACCATAGCATGAAACATATGGATCCAAATCAGCCCCTTACAAAGCAATGCATAAACTAGGGTTTAAGATTCTGTCACTCTAGCAACCCATCATCTACTTATTACTTCCGAATGCCTTCCCCTAGGCCCAAAAAATGGTGAAGTGTCATGTAGTCGACGTTCACATAACACCACTAGAGGAAAGACAACATACATCTCATCAAAATATCGAACGAATACCAAATTCACATGACTACTTATAACAAGACTTCTCCCATGTCCTCGGGAACAAATGTAACTACTCATAAATCATATTCATGTTCATAATCAGAGGGTTACTAATGTGCATAAAGGATCAGAACATATACTCTTCCACTGAATAAACCAACTAGCATCAACTACAAGGAGTAATCAACACTACTAGCAACCCACAGGTACCAATCTAAGGTTTTGAGACAAAGATCGGATACAAGAGATGAACTAGGGTTTGAGAGGAGATGGTGCTGGTGAAGATGTTGATGAAGATTGACCCCCTCACGATGAGAGGATCAATGTTGATGATGATCGTGACGGTTTCCCCCTCCCGGAGGGATGTTTCCCCGGCAGAATAGCTCCACCGGAGCCCTAGATTGGTTCTTCCCAGGTTCCGCCTCGAGATGGCGGCGCTTTGTCCCGAAAGCTTCTTCTGATTTTTTCCAGGGCAAAAGACACCTTATACCAGAAGGTGGGCATCAGCGGGCTGCTAGGTGGCCCACGAGGCAGGGGCGCGCCCTGGGGGGGTAGGGCGCGCCCTCCACCCTCGTGGACGGTGGGTGGCCCCCCTCTTGTGCTTTCTTCGCCCAATATTTTTATATATTTCAAAACTGACTTTCGTGGAGTTTCAGGACTTTTGGAGTTGTGTAGAATAGGTCTCTATATTTGCTCCTTTTCCAGCCCAGAATTCCAGCTGCCGGCATTCTCCCTCTTCATGTAAACCTTGTAAAATAAGAGAGAAAAGGCATAAGTATTGTGACATAATGTGAAATAATAGCCCATAATGCAATAAATATAAATATAAAAGCATGATGCAAAATGGACATATCACCTCCCACGCAGGCTACACCCAGGGTTGGATCTTCATCTTCTTGTCCTTCCATTCGCTTGAAGCCCGGCGACCGCCCTCCAACGAGGGTGCGAGGAAGTGCTGTGTCGATCTGTCCAGCGGCGGCTAGGTTAGGAGCGAACCAGACTAGAGGCTGGAGCGAACGAATTGGGTTTTTTCCTGCTGTCGGTCGATATGGGAGGTGCTCGTCTGGGCTGCGAGCCTGCTATAGGGCCTGCCTTGCACTTACATTATTGGCCCATCCAAATTGAAATGTTTTTCTTCATTTTACATTGCCTGCTCGTGCGTTGGGACGAACAAAACTAGCCTGGGCCAACCTGGACGACTCAAACTACGTGCACACTTTCTAGCCACCCGAGGCGACCGCCCATACCAGCCCCTACAGTGGCATCGCCCCTTTTTGCGTGTATGATTGGGGTAGTGTATTCCAGTGGCGCTTTTGATTTACCCACAGAATGGTTGAATTGCTTGTTCCTATGAACTGAGTTCACCAATAATGTGAAGGATGCCAGTCTTTTCATCCTATTGTAGATTACTTACACTACAAAAAATAAACTTCCGGGATGATACGTGTTTGTCATAGTAGGTCGCGTTTTTTGTCATGCATGTACATCCATGATGATTTTATGATAGAATCAAGATAGTCATACCTGTGTTGTCGTAGAAGTGTTCCATGAAATTACCAAAATTATCATCATGGAAGTGTCCACTTCCATGACGATAAATTGCGCGTCACAGAAGGGCTTTCGTCAAGGGTGACCGACACGTGGCATCCACCGTAACGGAACGCCGTTAAGCTATGGGGTCCGGTTTTGGATCCGATAAGCTGTTAACAGCCCGGACCAATGAGGATTTTCCACATGTAAAATCATCATTGGCCGGAGGAAACACGTGTTGCCTCACCGTTGGGACAGATGACATCCACTCATTGGACAGGAGGCGCCTATGATAGGTCGACACGTGGCACGACCCAGTAAAAATTAGCAGGTCGGCCCATATAAGGCCTACATGTGTCAGGTCCATTTAAGTCCATGGCCCATACGAGGTGTGCCAATTTGGCCCGTCAACGGCCCGTTAAAGATTTGACACCATTGCAGCCCATCGTCAGTTCGAGCCCGTTAACAGCCCGCTATATATTTGGGCTCAATATCGGTCCGATGAGATTTCGGCCTGTTAACGGCCCATTCAGTGGATGGGCCAATTTTCACGATGTACATCTTTCGGCCTTTTAGCGACCCATTTAAATGTTGGGCTAATTTCTGGCCCGATGTGTCTTTCAGCCTGTTGATGGCCCATAAATCAGTTGGGTCATTTGTAGTCGAACCTGAGTTTCGGCCTTTTAGCGACCCATTTAAGTGTTGGGCCAATTTCCGGCCCGGTGTGTCTTTCAGCCTAGTGACGGCCCATATATCTGTTGGGCCATTTGTAGTCAGACCTGAGTTTTGGCCTTTTAGCGACCCATTTAATTGTTGGGCCAATTCCCGGCCCCGTGTGCCTTTCAGCCTGTTAACGGACCATAATTGAGTTGGGCCATTTGTAGTCGGACCTGAGTTTTGGCCTTTTAACGGCCCATGCCCTTCATGGTCCAATACCAGCCCGGTTTCTCTTTCGGCCTGCTAAAGGCCCACAACACAGTTGGGCCATTTACAATACGACCTGACTTTCGGCCTCTTAGCGGCCCATGCTCTTCATGGTCCAGTACAAGCCCGCTGTCTCTTTCGGCCTGCTAAAGGCCCACAGTATAGTTGGGCCATATGTAGCCCGAACTTAGTAACGGTCTGTTAACGGCCCGTGAAATCAATTGGGCCCACCTGTTGCCCGCTTCGATGTCGGCCTGTTAACGACCCAGGAGTTAAGTGGGCCGACCATTAACTTTTGGCCTGGTAACGGCCCATTAACTTAATGGGCCCACTAAAGTTCGTACATGTCTTTAGGCCAAATTAGATAATTTGAGCCCATTACGACGAGCAATTATGCACAGGACCAAAACCGATCAAGCAAAGGTACGACATACAGGGAAAAACGTTGCACATCCAACATATATTACAGGAAATTACATCCACTGGGCAATCAAAGATTGATGCCAGTGCAAATAAATGAACAGAACCTAACAATCTACAACGTCACAATCTGCAACCTCAGCACGGATGATGCCCATAAGCATGTGGGCAAGTTCTTGCTGCTTTGCTACACTGTCTCTGAAAACATTGATCAGTTGTTGTGTCGCACAACTCTGCAACTCTGGTTCCTCCACCATTTCCATCATTCCTTCAGCCATTAATTGGTTCACAAACATACATTTTTTCTGTTGCATTCGAGACAGAGGATACTAAACAGATTCAGATGGCGATTTTGGTAGGCTTGTATTATTGATAGTGGAGAGTGTCTCGACCACTGCATCATAACATAAATTAGGAGGGGAACCAAACAGATTAATCATGAGTTATTGGCATATTACCTGGCCTAGATTTATTGGAAAGAAACAATGGGGTTGCCTTGCTGTTTTCAGAGATTGTCTTCTTATCTTCAGCAGCCTGCACAAAATTAAGACACTAGCATTGCTATCATTGGCCAAGTCAGATAATAGGAAAGCAACATTGGCACAACGAACGTTTGGGAAACGAGACAACACCAAATTAACACAATATGGCACAACTATCATCAGCCAGGTAAGGTAATACGAAAGCAACATTGACACAATCAATGAATGGGCAACCAGAGCAGCACTACAATTCAGTAATGTGCATGATATGAGATAGTACACTCATGCAGCTCAGTATGCAAAACTACCAGGCAATTTTCTTTACAAAAATCAACATTGGCGCCTTTAACATTTTGCTACAACTAATTTTAGATCTGATAAAGGTTGGATTCACGCCGATTAACAAAATACATGCTGATGTAAAAATATAGTGATATACAATAGGTACTTACATCAGCATTGGAGCAGAGAGAATTCCCTCAAGATATTTTCCTCGAATACAATCCCAATGAAGGAAGTCTTCTATCACTTAACCTTATTTTCTAAAAGAGAGATGGGTAAGAAAAATGTAGAAAATATGATCAGAATGCTATAAAATTTCATGATGCGAGGATACGCACACGCTTCTTGGAATGGAGTTGACATTCTTTTGCTGGACTGGAGCGGACTAGTTCTTTGGCCACTGGAATCTGCTTATTATCAGTGGGGGTTGGGTTTCTTTGTGCTGGAGCAGTATCTATGAAAATTGGAGTTGGTTTATTATCTCCTGGCGTTTAGATCTTTTGCAAAGACCTGGTTTGTAACCCTTCAGATTCTAACATAGCCCTCTTCCCCTTGCATGCCTTATAAGTTGGGGAACGTAGCAGAAATTCAAAATTTTCTACGCATCACCAAGATCAATCTATGGAGTAATCTAGCAACGAGGGGAAGGGGAGTGCATCTACATACCATTGTAGATCGCGATGCGGAAGCGTTGCAAGAACGCGGATGAAGGAGTCGTACTCGTAGAGATTCAGATCGCGGTTGATTCCGATCTAAGCACCGAAGAACGGTGCCTCCGCGTTCAACACACGTGCAGCCCGGTGACGTCTCCCACGCCTTGATCCAGCAAGGAGAGAGGGAGAGGTTGGGGAAGACTCCATCCAGCAGCAGCACGACGGCGTGGTGGTGGTGGAGGAGCGTGGCAATCCCGCAGGGCTTCGCCAAGCACCGCGGGAGAGGAGGAGGAGAGGGTAGGGCTGCGCCGAAGGAGAGAACTCTCGTGTGTTTGGCAGCCCCAATACCTCAACTATATATAGGGGGAGGGAGGGGGCTGCGCCCCCTCTAGGGTTTCCACCCCAAGGGGTGCGGCAGCCCCAAAACCCATCTAGGGTGGCGGCCAAGTGCGGGGGAGAGGGAGGCGCACCAGGCATGGGCCTTTAGGGCCCATCTGCCCTAGGGTTTGCCCCTCTTCTCTCCAGGCGCATGGGCCTTGGTGGGGAGGCGCCCCAGCCCACCTAGGGGCTGGTCCCTTCTCACACTTGGCCCATGTATGCCTCCGGGGCCCCGTGGCCCCTCCCGGTGGACCCCCGGACCCCTCCGGTGGTCCCGGTACACTACCGGTGATGCCCGGAACACTTCCGGTGGCCAAAACCATACTTCCTATATATAAATCTTTACCTCCGGACCATTCCGGAACTCCTCGTGACGTCCGGGATCTCATCCGGGACTCCGAACAACATTCGGTAACCACGTACATACTTTCCCTATAACCCTAGCGTCATCGAACCTTAAGTGTGTAGACCCTACGGGTTCGGGAACCATGCAGACATGACCGAGACGTTCTCCGGTCAATAACCAACAGCGGGATCTGGATACCCATGTTGGCTCCCACATGTTCCACGATGATCTCATCGGATGAACCACGATGTCGGGGATTCAATCAATCCCGTATGCAATTCCCTTTGTCTATCGATATGTTACTTGCCCGAGATTCGATCGTCGGTATCCCGATACCTTGTTCAATCTCGTTACCGGCAAGTCTCTTTACTCGTTCCGTAACTCACATCATCCCGTGATCAACTCCTTGGTCACATTGTGCACATTATGATGATGTCCTACCGAGTGGGCCCAGAGATACCTCTCCGTTTACACGGAGTGACAAATCCCAGTCTCGATTCGTGCCAACCCAACAGACACTTTCGGAGATACCTGTAGTGCACCTTTATAGCCACCCAGTTACGTTGTGACGTTTGGTACACCCAAAGCATTCCTACGGTATCCGGGAGTTGCACAATCTCATGGTCTAAGGAAATGATACTTGACATTAGAAAAGCTCTGAGCAAACGAACTACACGATCTTGTGCTAGGCTTAGGATTGGGTCTTGTCCATCACATCATTCTCCTAATGATGTGATCCCGTTATCAACGACATCCAATGTCCATGGTCAGGAAACCGTAACCATCTATTGATCAACGAGCTAGTCAACTAGAGGCTTACTAGGGACATGGTGTTGTCTATGTATCCACACATGTATCTGAGTTTCCTATCAATACAATTCTAGCATGGATAATAAACGATTATCATGAACAAGGAAATATAATAATAACCTATTTATTATTGCCTCTAGGGCATATTTCCAACAGTCTCCCACTTGCACTAGAGTCAATAATCTAGTTCACATCACCATGTGATTAACACTGACAGGTCACATCACCATGTGACCAACATCCAAAGAGTTTACTAGAGTCAACAATCTAGTTCACATCACTATGTGATTAACACTCAATGAGTTCTGGTTTGATCATGTTATGCTTGTGAGAGAGGTTATTAGTCAACGGGTCTGAACCTTTCAGATCCGTGTGTGCTTTACGAATATCTATGTCATCTTGTGGATGCTACCACGCGCTATTTGGAGCCATTTCAAATAATTGCTCTACTATACGAATCCGGTTTACTACTCAGAGTCATCCGGATTAGTGTCAAAGTTCGCATCGACGTAACCCTTTACGACGAACTCCTTTTCACCTCCATAATCGAGAAAATTCCTTAGTCCACTAGATACTAAGGATAAGTTCGACCGCTGTCATGTGATCCATTCCCGGATCACTATTGTACCCCTTGACCAACTCATGGCAAGGCACACTTCATGTGCGGTACACAGCATAGCATACTGTAGAGCCTACGTCTAAAGCATAGGGGACGACCTTCGTCCTTTCTCTCTCTTCTGCTGTGGTCAGGTCTTGAGTCTTACTCAATACTCACACCTTGTAACACAGCCAAGAACTCCTTCTTTGCTGATCTATTTTGAACTCTTTCAAAATCATGTCAAGGTGTGCGTTCTTTGAAAGTATCATCGGGCGTCTTGATCTATCTCTATAGATCTTGATGCCCAATATGTAAGCAGCTTTTATCCAGGTCTTCCTTTGAAAAACTCCTTTCAAACAACCCTTTATGCTTTCCAGAAATTTTACATCATTTCGGATCAACAATATGTCATTCACATATACTTATCAGAAATGTTGTAGCGCTCCCACTCACTTTATTGTAAATACAAGTTTCTAACAAACTTTGTATAAACCCAAAAACTTTGATCACTCCATCAAAGCGTATATTCTGACTCCGAGATGCTTGCTCTAGTCCATGGAAGGATCGCTGGAGCTAGCATACCTTTTAGCATCCTTAGGATCGACAAAACCTTTCTGATTGTATCACATACAACCTTTCCTTACGAAAACTGGTAAGGAAACTTGTTTTGACATCCATCTGCCAGATTTCATAAATGCAGCTAATGCTAACATGACTCCGACGGACTTAAGCATCGCTACGGATGAGAAAATCTCATCGTACTCAACTCCTTGAACTTGTGAAAATACTCTTTGCCACAAGTCGAGCTTCATAGACGGTAACATTACCGTCCATGTCCGTCTTCTTCTTAAAGATCCATTTATCTCAATGGCTTGCCGATCATCGGGCAAGTTCACCAAAGTCCATGCTTTGTTCTGATACATGGACCCTATCTCGGATTTCATGGATTCTAACCATTTGTCGGAATATGGGCCCACCATCGCTTCTCCATAGCTCGTAGGTTCATTATTGTCTAACAACATGATATCTAAGACAGGATTACGTACCACTCTGAAGTAGCACGCATCCTCGTCGTCCTACGAGGTTTGGTAGTGACTTTATCCGAAGTTTCATGATCACTATCATAAGCTTCCACTTCAATTGGTGTAGGTGCCACAGGAACAACTTCCAGTGCCCTGCTACACACTAGTTGAAGTGACGGTTCAATAACCTTATCAAGTCTCCACCATCCTCCCACTCAATTCTTTCGAGAGAAACTTTTCCTCGATAAAGGACTCGTTTCTAGAAGCAATTACTTTTGCTTCCAGATCTGAAATAGGAGGTATACCCAACTGTTTTGGGTATTCTATGAAGATGCATTTATCCGCTTTGGGTTCGAGCTTATCAGCCTGAAACTTTTTCACATAAGCATCGCAGCCCCAAACTTTTAAGAAACGACAACTTAGGTTTCTCTAAACGGTGTCGTCTCAACGGAATTGCGTGGTGCCCTTTTAAAGTGAATGCGGTTGTCTCTAATGCCTAACCCATAAACGATAGTGGTAATTCGATAAGAGACATCATGGTATGCACCATATCCAATAGGGTGCAGTTATGATGTTCGGACACACCATCACACTATGGTGTTCCAGGCGGTATTAATTGTGAAACACTTTCCACAATGTCTTAATTGTGTGCCAAACTCGTAACTCAGATACTCATCTCTATGATCATATCACAGACATTTTATCCTCTTGTCACGACGATCTTCAACTTCACTCTGAAATTACTTGAACCTTTCAATAATTCAGACTTGTGTTTCATCAAGTAAATACACTCAGCATCTACTCAAATCATCTGTGAAGTAAGAACATAACGATATCCACTGCATGCCTCAGCACTCATTGGACTGCATACATCAAAATGTATTACTTCCAATAAGTTGCTCTCTTGTTCCATCTTACTGAAAACGAGGCCTTTCAGTCATCTTGCCCATGTGGTATGATTTGCATGTCTCAAGTGATTCAAAATCAAGTGAGTCCAAACGATCCATCTGCATGGAGTTTCTTCATGCATATATACCAATAGACATGGTTCGCATGTCTCAATCTTTTCAAAAACGAGTGAGTCCAAAGATCCATCTACATGGAGCTTCTTCATGCGTTCTATACCAATATGACTCAAATGGCAGTGCCACAAGTATGTGGAACTATCATTACTATTTATATCTTTTGGCACGAACATGTGTATCACTACGATCGAGATTCATTTTAGGTGCAAGACCATTGAAGGTATTATTCAAATAAACAGAGTAACCATTATTCTCCTTAAATGAATAACCGTATTGCGATAAACATAATCCAATCATGCTCAACGCAAACACCAAATCTCGATGGTAGAGGGAGCATGCGATGCTTGATCACATCAACCTTGGAAACACTTCCAACACATATCGTCATCTCACCTTTAGCTAGTCTCCGTTTATTCCGCAGCTTTTATTTCGAGTTACTAACACTTAGCAACCGAACCGGTATCTAATACCCTGGTGCTGCTAGGAGTACTAGTAAAGTACACATTCATATAATGTATATCCAATATACTTCTGTTGACCTTGCCTGCCTTCTCATCTACCAAGTATCTAGGGTAGTACTGCTTCAGTGACCGTTCTTCTCATTACAGAAGCACTTAGTCTCGGGTTTGGGTTCAACCTTGGGATTCTTCACTAGAGCAGCAAATGATTTGCTGTTTCATGAAGTATCCCTTTTGCCCTTGCCCTTCTAGAAACTAGTGGTTTTACTAACCATCAACAATTGATGCTCCTTCTTGATTTCTACTTTCGCGGTGTCAAACATCGCGAATAGCTCAAGGATCATCTATCCCTGATATGTTATAGTTCATCACGAAGCTCTACTAGCTTGGTGGCAGTGACTATGGAGAACCATCACTATCTCATCTGGGAGATTAACTCCCACTCGATTCAAGCGATTGTGGTACTCAGACAATCTGAGCACATGCTCAACGATTGAGCTTTTCTCCCTTAGTTTGCAGGCTTAAGAAACTTGTCAGAGGTCTCATACCTCTTGACGTGGGCACTAGTCTGAAATCCCAATTTCAGTCTTCGGAACATCTCATATGTTCTGCGACGTTTCAAAAACCGTCTTTGGTGCCACAATTCTAAACCGTTAGCATTACGCACTGAACTATCACGTAGTCATCAAAACGTGTATGTCAGATGTTTCGCAACATCTACAGACGACGCTGAGGTTCAGCACACCGAGCGGTGCATTAAGGACATAAGCCTTCTGTGCAGCAATGAGGACAATCCTCAGTTTACGGACCCAGTCCGCATAATTGCTACTACCAACTTTCAACTAAATTTTCTCTAGGAACATATCTTAAACAGTAGAACTAAAGCGTATGACATAATTTGCAAAGACCTTTTGACTATGTTCATGATAATGAAGTTCATCTGATTAATGAACTCCCACTCAGATAGACATCCCTCTAGTCATCTAAGTGATACATGATCCGAGTCAAACTAGGCCGTGTCCGATCATCACGTGAGACGGACTAGTCATCATCGGTGAACATCTCCATGTTGATCGTATCTGCTATACGACTCATGTTCGACCTTTCGGTCTCTTGTGTTCCGAGGCCATGTCTGTACATGCTAGGCTCGTCAAGTCAACCTAAGTGTTTCGCATGTGTTCCGAGGCCATGTCTGTACATGCTAGGCTCGTCAACACCCGTTGTATTCGAACGTTAGAATCTATCACACCCGATCATCACGTGGTGCTTCGAAACAACGAACCTTCGCAACGGTGCACAGTTAGGGGGAACACGTCTCTTGAAATTTTAGTGAGGGATCATCTTACTTACTACCGTCGTTCTAAGCAAATAAGATGCATAACATGATAAACATCACATGCAATCAAATAGTGACATGATATGGCCAATATCATTTTGCTCCTTTGATCTCCATCTTCGGGGCACCATGATCATCTTTGTCACCGGCATGACACCATGATCTCCATCATGATCTCCATTGTGTCTTCATGAAGTTGTCACGCCAACGATTACTTCTACTTCTATGGCTAACGCGCTTAGCAATAAAGTAAAGTAATTTACATGGCGTTATTCAATGACACGCAGGTCATACAAAAATAAAGACAACTCCTATGGCTCCTGCCGGTTGTCATACTCATCGACATGCAAGTCGTGATTCCTATTACAAGAATATGATCAATCTCATACATCACATATATCATTCATCACATCTTCTGGCCATATCACATCACATAGCACATGCTGCAAAAACAAGTTAGACGTCCTCTAATTGTTGTTGCAAGTTTTTACGTGGCTTGTATAGGTTTCTAGCAAGAACGTTTCTTACCTACGTAAAACCACAACGTGATATGCCAATTTCTATTTACCCTTCATAAGGACCCTTTTCATCGAATCCGTTCCGACTAAAGTGGGAGAGACAGACACCCGCTAGCCACCTTATGCAACTAGTGCATGTCAGTCGGTGGAACCTGTCTCACGTAAGCGTACGTGTAAGGTCGGTCCGGGCCGCTTCATCCCACAATGCCGCCGAAACAAGATAAGACTAGTAGCGGCAAGAAGAATTGGCAACATCGACGCCCACAACTACTTTGTGTTCTACTCGTGCATAGAAACTACGCATAGACCTAGCTCATGATGCCACTGTTGGGGAACGTAGCAGAAATTCAAAATTTTCTACGCATCACCAAGATCAATCTATGGAGTAATCTAGCAACGAGGGGAAGGGGAGTGCATCTACATACCATTGTAGATCGCGATGCGGAAGCGTTGCAAGAACGCGGATGAAGGAGTCGTACTCGTAGCGATTCAGATCGCGGTTGATTCCGATCTAAGCACCGAAGAACGGTGCCTCCGCGTTCAACACACGTGCAGCCCGGTGACGTCTCCCACGCCTTGATCCAGCAAGGAGAGAGGGAGAGGTTGGGGAAGACTCCATCCAGCAGCAGCACGACGGCGTGGTGGTGATGGAGGAGCGTGGCAATCCCGCAGGGCTTCGCCAAGCACCGCGGGAGAGGAGGAGGAGGAGGGTAGGGCTGCGCCAGGGAGAGGAAACTCATGTGTTTGGCAGCCCCAATACCTCAACTATATATAGGGGAGAGGGAGGGGGCTGCGCCCCCTCTAGGGTTTCCACCCCAAGGGGTGCGGCAGCCCCAAAACCCATCTAGGGTGGCGGCCAAGTGGGGGGAGAGGGAGGCGCACCAGGCATGGGCCTTTAGGGCCCATCTGCCCTAGGGTTTGCCCCCTCTTCTCTCCAGGCGCATGGGCCTTGGTGGGGAGGCGCCCCAGCCCACCTAGGGGCTGGTCCCTTCTCACACTTGGCCCATGTATGCCTCCGGGGCCCCGTGGCCCCTCCCGGTGGACCCCCGGACCCCTCCGGTGGTCCCGGTACACTACCGGTGATGCCCGGAACACTTCCGGTGGCCAAAACCATACTTCCTATATATAAATCTTTACCTCCGGACCATTCCGGAACTCCTCGTGACGTCCGGGATCTCATCCGGGACTCCGAACAACATTCGGTAACCACGTACATACTTTCCCTATAACCCTAGCGTCATCGAACCTTAAGTGTGTAGACCCTACGGGTTCGGGAACCATGCAGACATGACCGAGACGTTCTCCGGTCAATAACCAACAGCGGGATCTGGATACCCATGTTGGCTCCCACATGTTCCACGATGATCTCATCGGATGAACCACGATGTCGGGGATTCAATCAATCCCGTATGCAATTCCCTTTGTCTATCGATATGTTACTTGCCCGAGATTCGATCGTCGGTATCCCGATACCTTGTTCAATCTCGTTACCGGCAAGTCTCTTTACTCGTTCCGTAACTCACATCATCCCGTGATCAACTCCTTGGTCACATTGTGCACATTATGATGATGTCCTACCGAGTGGGCCCAGAGATACCTCTCCGTTTACACGGAGTGACAAATCCCAGTCTCGATTCGTGCCAACCCAACAGACACTTTCGGAGATACCTGTAGTGCACCTTTATAGCCACCCAGTTACGTTGTGACGTTTGGTACACCCAAAGCATTCCTACGGTATCCGGGAGTTGCACAATCTCATGGTCTAAGGAAATGATACTTGACATTAGAAAAGCTCTGAGCAAACGAACTACACGATCTTATGCTAGGCTTAGGATTGGGTCTTGTCCATCACATCATTCTCCTAATGATGTGATCCCGTTATCAACGACATCCAATGTCCATGGTCAGGAAACCGTAACCATCTATTGATCAACGAGCTAGTCAACTAGAGGCTTACTAGGGACATGGTGTTGTCTATGTATCCACACATGTATCTGAGTTTCCTATCAATACAATTCTAGCATGGATAATAAACGATTATCATGAACAAGGAAATATAATAATAACCTATTTATTATTGCCTCTAGGGCATATTTCCAACATTATATAGAAGAATGGTTCTTCAATTATAAAACATGCTACAGCAGAGATGGAATAGGTACTGAAGAATAGAAAGGCATGACATATTGACATGTATTCCCTCGATCCGGAAATAAATGGATGGGTCTAGGCGTATTTCAGTTCTAGATACATCCAGTTTTATCAATTTCTGCGACATGTAATCCGGACGGAGGGAGTATGATGTAAGAGCTAGGGATACAACAGGACAACACAGTAAAAAAACACTGAAAACCCAATACAGAACCAAAGTAATCAAACCCACTGATATGAGATAGTACACTCATGCAGCTCAGGATGCAAAACTACCAGGCAGTTTTCCTTACAAGAATCAACATTGTGGCCTTTAATCATACATTTTGCTACAACTAAATTTAGATCAGATAAAGGTTGGATTCACACCGATTAACAAGATACATGCTGATGTAAAAATATAGTGATATACAACAGGTACTTACATCTGCATTGGAGCACAGAGAATTCCTGCAAGAATCTTTCCTCATAGATGATACCAGTGCAAAAATTCTTCTATCTGTTAAGCTTATTTTCTAAAAGAGAGATGGGTAAGAAACATGTAGAAAATATGATTAGCATGCTATAAAATGTCATGATGCATGGATACGCACACGCTTCTTAGAATGGAGTTGACATATTTTTGCTGGACTGGAGCGGACTAGTTCTTTGGCCACTGGAATCTGCTTATTATTAGTAGGAGTTGGGTTTCTCTGTGCTGGAGCAGTATCTATAAAAACTGGAGTTGGTTTATTATCTCCTGGCGTTTGGATCTTTTGCAAAGTCCTGGTTTGTAACCCTTCAGATTCTAACATAGTCGTCTTCCCCTTGCATGCCTTGTATAGAAGAATGGGCTTCAATTATAAAACATGCTACAGCAGAGATGGAATATGTACTGAAGAATATAAAGGCATGACATATTGACATGTATTCCCTCCATCCGGAAAAAAATGGATGGGTCTAGGCGTATTTCAGTTCTAGATACATCCTTTTTATCCATTTCGGCAACATGTAATCCGGACGAAGGGAGTATGGCGTAAGAGCTTGGGATACGACAGGACAACACAGTAAAAAAGCACTAGTTGGATGTAAAACTGTATGCTAGAGGAATACGTACAGAAAAAACTAAGGCAACATTCATGTGTATGATTGGGAAAATAAGATGGCATTGCAACAGAGCACTAGAACAACACTTCAATGTAAAAATACATGGTATGGTAGACAGATGAAGTACATACTGATGAATAACAATGCATAAGATTTTCAGAAGCATGATGTCCAAATTAAGCAGATGGCATTGCGATAGAGTAGAACGACAGTACTTGAATTTGAAAACATGTTATCATGAAGGGAATAGGTACTGAAAAACAGGAAGGCATGACATTACATGCATGATCAGCATGCTAAGCACATGCCATTGCAACAGAGTAGATACACTCCAAGACATTATATGCATGTTGTACCCATATCATGGGCCAAGTTAGAGCAAGGACCTTGTGGGGTGAAGAGGATTCAACATCTTTCTGCAAGTCTTCTGAAGAACTGCCTTTACATGTTCCATCATATTGGGTATCATTGACATCAAGTTTATTGGCCTTTACATTGCTCCGTGAGGTTCTTGTGGATATATCAGTGTGTGCAATTATATCTGACATGCATGGAAGACAAGTAGTAGTTAGATTTATGTAATGAGTGCCTGTAGGAGACGACATAAATAGTAGGGCTGGGGTTAACTAGCAGCAACAGGTCCCAAAAACTAAAGGGAGAACATAGATGAAAGCTACAAAATATGTATCGTTTGTACTCGAGATTAACTAGATGGCACACAAAAGTATTAAAGAACAACATAGGTAATACTAGAAGTGGTATAATACTATAATCACCAGCCTGTGGGATAGCATTGGTTGATGGATGATAACTATGGAACAACGTTACCTAAAGAACAAGTATCTTAGCTGAATTATGGAACAACGTTAACTCCTGAACAAGACCCGTAAGAGATCAGCATGAATATACAGTGAAATGTGATAATCTATTTTCCATGCTTAGATGAATAACAAAGCCATAAATGTTGCACACAAGTAAGATGAGGGTACAACCTATCTGGCTGCCATCCATAGGAGTGAGCATGATGTGCTGACTTGTCGATGGCCCTGCAGTTGTTGTGGCTGTCCATGTCGGGCACGCGCATTCGATGCAGGGAACTGTTGAGTGGGGACTATAGCTCCTTTCTGGTGTATGCTTCCCTTGTTGGAGCAGCTACGGTGAGTCGGAAGACGGTGTGGCTGAAGATGCAGATAACGCATAATGTTAAGAACGACACATCTCTTTGATCTGAAAAAATACACTAAGAGATCAACAGCAAGGTACGAGAGTGGTCACACGTCTGTTGACTGAAGACTAAATTGGGGTCACATGATTTAATTTTATTTTGGTACTGTCCGATCTACGCTGGATGGCTTGTTGGCCGTCTTGTGCCTCCCGGCTGACACTGTTAGGAATCTTCCCCGAAGAGCCACCGACCAACGGCAGAGCAGCCTGCCTCCGCCGTCCGTGGTCCCGGCCAAAACCCCGCTCCCCGCCCCACCGCACTGCCGTGGTTGCGCCGCCCCCGGGCCAATCCACAAAGACTCCCCGTCATCCAGATCCGGCGGCGGCAGTACCTTCAACCCACGCAACTATAAGATAGCCATCTAAGCGCTGCTTCCGCAGTGAACTTGCGGCCCCGCACCCTTACGTTAGACACCAGCCAACTGGCAGCCTAGGAGCTCCGCCGCCTCGAGGGGTGCTGCTTCCCATTGGGAATCGATTGGCCCAGAATAAAAATTCAGACAACTGATGCCTAAATAAAGTGATTTGAGATGAGGGTGTGATCTATCTGGCGGCATGGTGAAGTAGGCAGGTCCAGCTGCCGAGTCGGTGAGGCCGGCGTGGTTGTGGTGGCGACCGGCGGCGGGGAAACAGCGATGTCGCGATGGTCGATGGCTACGGGGAAGCAGCGCCGGGACTCTGGACGGATCCGAAGTTGGAGCCGCTCCGGCGTCGTGAACAACGGCGGGGGTGAATCGGATCCGGTACGGTTCACGTGGCCGTTGTCGAGGCAGCTCCAGCAGCACGGAGTAAGAGGGACACGGCCCAGTGCACGACGACAAATGGACAGCGTCTCCGGCATTAGGGAGGAGGGCGGCTGTGAAATTGGTGCAGTGGGGGCGCCATGGAGGAGGGGCTGAGGTTTTGCGGCTCGAGAGAAGGGAGCTTCCGGGGAGAAGGTGATTTGGCGCCCACGAGGTATGAATGGGGGGGATTAGGAGGGGAGTGGAACCATGTTTTACGAACACATTTTTCTAAAATGTGAGGGGGAGTTACAGTTCTACCCCTGCCTTTAGGCTTCTCGGATTGGGTCTGTGTATTGAGGGTCAGGGATAGTAGAGTAACTTTGCTTCTCCCCAAATAGTGGGTGGGAGCGATTTCGGGTGCTATGTCATGAGCTTGCAGAGGAAAGGGTGATGCAGCACAGTAGCGTAAGTATTTCCCTCAGGTTTTGAGAACCAAGGTATCAATCCAGTAGGAGGCTCCTCAAAAGTCCCACGCACCTACACAAACAAACAAGAACTCGCAACCAACGCAATAAAGGGGTTGTCAATCCCTTCACGGCCACTTGCGAAAGTGAGATCTGAAAGAGATAATATGATAAGATAATATATTTTGTTTTTTGTGATATAGATTGGAAAAAGTAAAAGATGCAAATAAAAGTAGATTGAAAACTTATATGATAAAAGATAGACCCGGGGGCCATAGGATTCACTAGCGGCTTCTCTCAAGATAGCATAAGTATTACGGTGGGTGAACAAATTACTGTCGAGCAATTGATAGAAAAGCGAATAATTATGAGATTATCTAGGCATGATCATGTATATAGGCATCACATCTGTGACAAGTAGACCGAAACGATTCTGCATCTACTACTATTACTCCACACATCGACCACTATCCAACATGCATCTAGACTAATAAGTTCATAAAGAAGAGAGTAATGCATTAAGAAAGATGACATGATGTAGAGGGATAAACTCATGCAATATGATATAAACCCCATCTTTTTATCCTCGATGGCAACAATACAATACGTGCCTTGCTGCGCCTGCTGTGACTGGGAAAGGACACCGCAAGATTGAACCCAAAGCTAAGCACTTCTCCCATTGCAAGAAAGATCAATCTAGTAGGCCAAACCAAACTGATAATTCGAAGAGACTTGCAAAGATAACTTAGTCACACATAAAAGAATTCAGAGGAGATTCAAATATTTCTCATAGATAAACTTGATCATAAACCCACAATTCATCGGATCTCGACAAACATACCGCAAAAAGAGTTACATCAAATAGATCTCCAAGAAGATCGAGCAGAACTTTGTATTGAGATTCAAAGAGAGAGAAGAAGCCATCTAGCTAATAACTATGGACCCGAAGTCTATGGTAAACTAATCACAACTCATCGGAAGGGCTATGGTGTTGATGTAGAAGCCCTCCGTGATCGATTCCCCCTCCGGCGGAGCGCCGACGAAGGCTCCAAGAGGGGATCTCGCGGATACAGAAGGTTACGGCGGTGGAAATAGTTTTTTGTGTTCGCTTATGATGTTTTCGGGGTACATGGGTATATATAGGAGGAATAAGTAGGTCGGTGGACGCTCGAGGGGCCCACGAGACAGGGGGCGCGCCCAGTAGGGGGGCACCCTCCACCCTCGTGGCCGCCTTGTTTGTTTCTTGACATCCACTCCAAGTCCTCTGGATCACGTTTGTTCCAAAAAGATCGCTCCCGAAGGTTTTATTCCGTTTGGACTCCATTTGATATTCCTTTTCTTCGAAACACTGAAATAGGCAAAAAAAAACAGCAATTCGGGCTGGGCCTCCGGTTAGTAGGTTAGTCCCAAAAATGATATAAAAGTGTAAAGTAAAGCCCATAAACATCCAAAACGGGTAATATAATAGCATGTAACAATCAAAAATTATAGATACGTTGGAGACGTATCAAGCATCCCCAAGCTTAATTCCTGCTCGTCCTCGAGTATGTAAATGATAAAAACAGAATTTTTGATGTGGAATGCTACCTAGCATAATTCTCAATGTAGTTTTCTTTATTGTGGCATGAATGTTCAGATCCAAATGATTCAAAATAAAAGTTCATATTGACATAAGAAATAATAATACTTCAAGCATACTAATAAAGGAATCATGTCTTCTCAAAATAATATGGCTAAAGAAAGTTATCCCTACAAAATCATATAGTCTGGCTATGCTCTATCTTCATCACACAAAGTATTTAATCATGCACAACCCCGATGACAAGCCAAGCAATTGTTTCATACTTTAGTAATCTCAACCTTTTTCAACTTTCATGCAATACATGAGCGTGAGCCATGGACATAGCACTATATATGGAATAGAATGGTGGTTGTGGAGAAGACAAAAAGGAGAAGATAGTCTCACATCAACTAGGCGTATCAACGAGCTATGGAGATGCCCGTTAATAGATATCAATGTGAGTGAGTAGGGATTGCCATGCAACGGATGCACTAGAGCTATAAATGTAAGAAAGCTCAACAAAAGAAACTAAGTGGGTGTGCATCCAACTTGCTTGCTCACGAAGACCTCGGGCATTTTGAGGAAGCCCATCATTGGAATATACAAGCCAAGTTCTATAATGAAAAATTCCTACTAGTATATGAAAGTAACAACATAGGAGACTCTCTACCATGAAGATCATAATGCTACTTTGAAGCACAAGTGTGGTAAAAAGGATAGTAGCATTGCCCCTTCTCTCTTTTCTCTCATTATTATTTTTTTCTTCTTTCTTTTTTCTTTTATTTATTTATTTTTTTTCTCTTTTTTTTTGTAAAGTCCGAAGTCTCATCCCGACTTGTGGGGGAATCATAGTCTTCATCATCCTTTCCTCACTTGGGACAATGCTCTAATAATGAAGATCATCACACTTTTATTGATTTACAACTCAAGAATTACAACAATACTTAGAACAAAATATGACTCTACGTGAATGGCTCCGGCGGTGTACTGGGATATGCAACAAACCAAGAGTGACATGTATGAAAATTATGAAGGTGGCTTTGCCACAAATACGATGTCAACTACATGATCATCCAAAGAGCAATATGACAATGATAATGAGTGTCATAATAAACAGAACGGCGGAAAGTTGCATGGCAATATATCTCGGAATGGCTATGGAAATGCCATAATAGGTAGGTATGGTGGCTGTTTTGAGGAAGGTATAAGGTGGGTGTATGATACCAGCGAAAGTTACGATGGAAGGGTGGAAGTGCGTATAATCCATGGACTCAACATTAGTCATAAAGAACTCATATACTTATTGCAAAAGTGTGACGCCCGGATAATCAAGATACAGTAATCCTCTGCTAATGATGCCACGTCACCACGATTACTCATGTTAAACTCGCGTTGGTTCGAATCCGGTCCAAATTCAAATTTCAATTAAAGTCAAATATAAAAGTTTTCAAACATAAAATCTAAAATGTTTGAAGTGTGGAAAATAATCTCTGGTTATTTTTCATGCTGGAACCAACCTCTTTTGGATTCCCAGGTGCCCTTGGAAATTTATTCAGTGAATCATCAGCCAATTATCCGACCTTTTCAATTTCTAAAAATAATTGAACACTCTCAAATGCTTTGAAACTTTTTGTACCAACCCAGGTTACTGCCCTGTATTTTGTGCCAAGTTTTGTATTAAACAAAACTCTTTTAGTAGCTCAATTAAAATGCAGAGTAGAACATAAATAAATCAACGCAAAAAAAGAGAGAAAGAAACCCCCCTGACTCCCCTGGGCCAACTGGCCCAGCTGCCTACCTGGGCCAGCCCAGCTCCCTCTCGCGCCAGCCAGCCCACCTAATCCCCCCCACAGTCGCCTCCCTGTTCCCCCGACCGGGGTCGCAACAGGGGCGACGCCCCACCGGACCAGCTCACCGGCGTCGATGCGTTGGGGGATAAGGTCGAGTCCCGCGACCCCTCGGGCTCCCCACACCCGCTCACTCCCCCTGGACGCCCCATCTCCCCTCTCTCCCTCTGGCCTCGCCCCCTTCCCAGATCCACCTCACCCCGACGCACTGTCGCCGCCGCGTTGCTGCGCCACCGCGGCCACCGTGCCCCCCTCGCCACCCCGATGTGCCCACGAGCCCCACAGCCGTCTTCTGCTTCGTCTGCACCAAGGACCTCAAGGCGGGAGCCACCCCAACGCCGGATCCCCTTCGTCTTCCTCCTCGACGGCCACCACATGACCTCGCGGCCGATCTGCTTCACCGGACCTCCCCGAGCCCTCTGCATAGACCCCACGCTCCCGCGGTGAGCTCCTGCGCCGAACGCGCCATCCCCTGCCCCATCTAGCTGCCCGTAGCCACTGCCCCGATGAAGCCCGAACCACCGCCGCCTCGTTTGGTCGCCGACGCGTCTCCGGTGACCTTTTGGTCAAGGGCCTGTGTCCGTTGTCCTCGCGAGCGCGTAGAGCACACCCGAAGCTTTAGATTGAACTACTGCGGGCTGCATCGCCGTTTGCGTCGTCGCCCGAAACCTCGCCACCGCGTACCTCGTCGCTGTCCACGATTCCGATTGCCCCCGCACCAACCGATGCCACAGATCGACGCGGCGCGTTCTGCCCGTTCGAACGCGACCAAGAACGCGCAAAACAGGGCACTACAGCATGATTCCGGCGCTCGCCGGCGTTCGACCACCGCGCGCAGGCCTGCCGGAGCTACTCCGGTGGCGCCGCTGACCTGGCACCGTGGACCCCGCCTATGTGCCACTGCCTGCGGGCCCCGGGGCCCCCAGTTGACCCGTTAACCAGGGTCAACGCAGATTGGGCAGGCCCTGTGTCTATGACACGTGGGTCCCACCTAAATAAACGAAATTAATTAAATAGAAAATAGGTTAATTAATTAATTAGCTAATTAAAACACTAATTAAACACTGACTAGTAGGGCCCACCATCTAATTAAGTAGTTAGATTAATTTTAACTCCGTTTAGTACTAACAGAGGCTGACATGTGGGTCCCAGTGACCCCACATGTCAGGTTTGACCTGGCCAACCGGTCAGTTGACCTGCTGACGTCACCGTGACATTATGCTGACGTCACCGCCACACTGTTCTGGATAATGTTGTTTTAAATATTTAAGATAATTCTAGAAATTTGTTTAAATTCTTTGAAAATCATATAAATAAACCGTAGCTCGGATCAAAAAGTTTTCTACATAAAAGTTGCTCAGAACGACGAGACGAATCTGAAAAGGTGGTCCGTTCGCCCACTACACGTCCCTAGCATAGCAAACGTTGAAGTTTTCCCCTCCGGTTCATCTGTCTGACAGACGTCCGGAACCGGGAAAACTTTCCCGGATGTTTCCCCCTTCGCTAGTATCGCCTAACGCTGCGTTAGCACACCTCTAGCCCTGCTTATAATCATGTTGTGCGTATGTTTGCGTGTATTTACTGTTTCTTCCCCCTCTTCTCTCCGGTAGACCCTGAGACCGCTGCTGATGCCACTGTGATCGACTACGTCGACAACGACCCTCCTTCTTGTCTTAGCAACCAGGCAAGCCCCCCTTTGATCATCCCGATATCGCCCATTCCATTCTCTCATGCTTGCATTGGATTTTGCTACTGTACGGTTTGCTCCTATTCTGATGCATAGCCTGCTTTTGTACCTACTTTTGTTACCTACCTGCTTATCCTAAACTGTTAGTATAGGTTGGCCAGTGATCTGTCAGTGACCCCCACTTGTCCTTTTTGCCCCTGCTTCATCATCGACGCCTCGATCGACGTGATCAACGACGAGAGCCCGACACCTCACATCACGTCACGCCCCTTTAGTTGCTAAACTCTACAGAGCTACTATCGAGTGCCGAGGGTGATCCCTCATAATGCACTCCTGATGATAATTCTGTAATGTAGCTATTCGGTCGTGGTCATCGAGGGTGATTTCCTCTTTCACCATTCCCGATATGGCTCTATCGTTCAACACCTCAAGTGTGAACCTCGAGGGTGATCCCTCTTACGTTCACCTTGATGATTAGATTGAGTGGAATCCACCGGGGGTGATTCCTCGGGTTTTCCCCTCGATGTTTGGACACACGGTTACCTTGACTTTACTTGAGACCCTTGGGAAAGTCATGCGGGCCCGGAGAGCACCCGCAAGATGGTTATGAAGCACGGCCGGGCCGGCAGGCCGCCCCCGAGTGGGCCGGGCTAGCCCTTGCCGTATTTCCTCAAGACGGGGCGACGGGGTCACATTATCGTGAGTCTCTGCTCGTCTCCGCAAGCTAATAATACACTATGGTTTGGGTGTTTGTTCTGAATTGGCCTTTGGCCTTTACGCACCAACCACCACGCGAGAATAGTTATGGGCCTCAGCGTCGTGGTACCAGCCGAAGCTTTGTCAGACGTCCAGTTCAGCAGTGCGGCACGGCTGGGCCAGCACCATCCTGTAGTGGTGGAGCCTGGACCCGCCCTGCACGCAACGACCCGGAGTGCAACGGGTGATGGGCCCAGTGTTGGAGAACGTAGTAATTTCAAAAATTTCCCTACGCACACGCAAGATCATGGTGATGCATAGCAACGAGAGGGGAGAGTGTTGTCTACGTACCCTCGTAGACCGATAGCGGAAGCGTTATAACAACGCGGTTGATGTAGTCATACGTCTTCACGATCCGACCGATCAAGTACCGAACGCACGGCACCTCCGAGTTCAGTACACGTTCAGCTCGATGACGTCCCTCGAACTCCCATCCAGCCAAGTGTCGAGGGAGAGTTTCGTCAGCACGATGGCGTGGTGACGATGATGATGTTCCACCGACGCAGGGCTTCGCCTAAGCTCCGCAACGGTATTATCGAGGTGTAATCTGGTGGAGGGGGGCACCGCACATGGCTAAAATATCGTATATCAATTGTGTGTTTTTGGGTTGCCCCCTGCCCCCGTATATAAAGGAGCAAGGAGGAGAGGGCCGGCCAAGGGGAGGTGGCGCGCCCAGGGGGAGTCCTACTCCGACCGGGAGTAGGACTCCTCCTTTCCTTGTGGGAGTAGGAGAAGGGAAGGGGGAAGGAGAAAGAAGGAAGGGGGCGCCCCCCCTCCCTAGTCCAATACGGACTAGCCCATGGGGAGGGGTGCGGCCACCCTTTGGGGTAATTCTCCCCTTTCCCGTATGACCCATTATGGCCCAATACGAATTCCCGTAACTCTCCGGTACTCCGAAAAATACCCGAATCACTCGGAACCTTTCCGAAGTCCGAATATAGTCATCCAATATATCGATCTTTACATCTCGGCCATTTCGAGACTCCTCGTCATGTCCCCGATCTCATCCGGGACTCCGAACTCCTTCGGTACATCAACATACATAAACTCATAATAAAACTGTCATCGTAACGTTAAGCGTGCGGACCCTACGGGTTCGAGAACTATGTAGACATGACCGAGACACCTCTCCGGTCAATAACCAATAGCGGAACCTGGATGCTCATATTGGTTCCCACATATTCTACGAAGATCTTTATCGATCAGACCGCATAACAACATACGTTGTTCCCTTTGTCATCGGTATGTTACTTGCCCGAGATTCGATCGTCGGTATCTCGATACCTAGTTCAATCTCGTTACCGGCAAGTCTCTTTACTCGTTCCGTAATACATCATCCCGCAACTAACTCATTAGTCGAAATGCTTGCAAGGCTTATAGTGATGTGCATTACTAAGTGGGCCCAGAGATACCTCTCCGATAATCGGAGTGACAAATCCTAATCTCGAAATATGCCAACCCAACAAGTACCTTTGGAGACACCTGTAGAGCACCTTTATAATCACCCATTTACGTTGTGACGTTTGGTAGCACACAAAGTGTTCCTCCGGTAAACGGGAGTTGCATAATCTCATAGTCATAGGAACATGTATAAGTCATGAAGAAAGCAATAGCAACATACTAAACGATCGGGTGCTAAGCTAACGGAATGGGTCAAGTCAATCACGTCATTCTCCTAATGAGGTGATCTCGTTAATCAAATGACAACTCATGTCTATGGCTAGGAAACATAACCATCTTTGATTAACGAGCTAGTCAAGTAGAGGCATACTAGTGACACTCTGTTTGTCTATGTATTCACACATGTATTATGTTTCCGGTTAATACAATTCTAGCATGAATAATAAACATTTATCATGATATAAGGAAATATATAATACTTTATTATTGCCTCTAGGGCATATTTCCTTCAGTCTCCCACTTGCACTAGAGTCAATAATCTAGTTCACATCGCCATGTGATTTAACATCAATAATTCACATCACCATGTGATTAACACCCATAGTTCACATCTCTATGTGACCAACACTCAAAGGGTTTACTAGAGTCAATAATCTAGTTCACATCGCTATGTGATTAACACCCAAAGAGTACTAAGGTGTGATCATGTTTTGATTGTGAGATAATTTTAGTCAACGGGTCTGTCACATTCAGATCCGTAAGGATTTTGCAAATTTCTATGTCTACAATGCTCTGCACGGAGCTACTCTAGCTAATTGCTCCCACTTTCAATATGTATCTAGACCGAGACTTAGAGTCATCTAGATTTAGTGTCAAAACTTGCATCGACGTAACCCTTTACGAGGAACCTTTTGTCACTTCCATAATCGAGAAACATTTCCTTATTCCACTAAGGATAATTTTGACCGCTGTCCAGTGATCTACTCCTAGATCACTATTGTACTCCCTTGCCAAAATCAGTGTAGGGTATACAATAGATCTGGTACACAGCATGGCATACTTTATAGAACCTATGGCCAAGGCATAGGGAATGACTTTCATTCTCTTTCTATCTTCTGCCGTGGTCGGGCTTTGAGTCTTTACTCAATTTCACACCTTGTAACACAGGCAAGAACTCTTTCTTTGACTGTTCTATTTTGAACTACTTCAAAATCTTGTTAAGGTATGTACTCATTGAAAAACTTATCAAGCGTCTTCATCTATCTCTATAGATCTTGATGCTCAATATGTAAGCAGCTTCACCGAGGTCTTTCTTTGAAAACTCCTTTCAAACACTCCTTTATGCTTTGCAGAATAATTCTACATTATTTCCGATCAACAATATGTCATTCACATATACTTATCAGAAATGCTGTAGTGCTCCCACTCACTTTCTTGTAAATACAGGCTTCACCGCAAGTCTGTATAACACTATATCCTTTGATCAACTTATCAAAGTGTATATTCCAACTCTGAGATGCTTGCACCAGTCCTTAGATGGATCGCTGGAGCTTGCATATTTTGTTAGCACTTTTAGGATTGACAAAACCTTATGGTTGCATCATATAAAACTCTTATTTAATAAATCCATTAAGGAATGTAGTTTTGTTTATCCATTTGCCGGATTTCATAAAATGCGGCAATTTCTAACATGATTCAGACAGACTTTAAGCATAGATACGAGTGAGAAACTCTCTCATCATAGTCAACACCTTGAACTTGTCGAAAACCTTTTGCGACAATTCTGGCTTTGTAGATAGTAACACTACTATCAGCGTCTGTCTTCCTCTTGAAGATCCATTTAATCTCAATGGCTTGCCGATCATCGGGCAAGTCAATCAAAGTCCATACTTTGTTCTCATACATGGATCTCATCTCAGATTTCATGGCCTCAAGCCATTTCCCGGAATCTGGGCTCATCATCGCTTCCTCATAGTTCGTAGGTTCGTCATGGTCTAGTAACATAACCTCCAGAACAGGATTACCGTACCACTCTGGTGCGGATCTTACTCTGGTTGACCTACGAGGTTCAGTAATAACTTGATCTGAAGTTCCATGATCATCATCATTAACTTCCTCACTAATTGGTGTAGGAGTCACAGGAACAGATTTCTGTGAGGAACTACTTTCCAATAAGGGAGCAGGTACAGTTACCTCATCAAGTTCTACTTTCCTCCCACTCACTTCTTTCGAGAGAAACTCCTTCTCTAGAAAGGATCCATACTAAGCAACGAATGTCTTGCCTTCGGATCTGTGATAGAAGGTGTACCCAACTGTCTCCTTTGGGTATCCTATGAAGACACATTTCTCCGATTTGGGTTTGAGCTTATCAGGATGAAACTTTTTCACATAAGCATCGCAACCCCAAACTTTAAGAAACGACAACTTTGGTTTCTTGCTAAACCTCAGTTCATAAGGCGTCGTCTCAACGGATTTTGATGGTGCCCTATTTAACGTGAATGCAGCTGTCTCTAATGCATAACCCCAAAAAAATAGTGGTAGATCGGTAAGATACATCATATATCGCACCATATCTAATAAAGTACGATTACGACGTTCGGACACACCATTACACCATGGTGTTCCAGGTGGCGTGAGTAGTGAAACTATTTCACATTGTTTTAACTGAAGGCCAAACTCGTAACTCAAATACTCTTCTCCATAATCAGATCGTAGGAATTTTATTTTCTTGTTACGATGATTTTCAACTTCACTCTGAAATTCTTTGAACTTTTCAAATGTTTCAGACTTATGTTTGATTAAGTAGATATACCCATATCTGCTCAAATCATCTGTGAAGGTGAGAAAATAACGATATCCGCCACGAGCCTCAATATTCATTGGACCACATACATCTGTATGTATGACTTCCAACAAATCTATTGCTCTCTCCATAGTACCGGAGAACGGCGTTTTTAGTCATCTTCCCCATGAGGCACGGTTCGCAAGCATCAAGTGATTCATAATCAAGTGATTCCAAAATCCCATCAGTATGGAGTTTCTTCATGCGCTTTACACCAATATGACCTAAACAACAGTGCCACAAATAAGTTGCACTATCATTATTAACTTTGCATCTTTTGGCTTCAATATTATGATTATGTGTATCACTACGATCGAGATCCAACAAACCATTTTCGTTGGTGTGTATGACCATAGAAGGTTTTTATTCATGTAAACAGAACAACAATTGTTCTCTAACTTAAATGAATAACCGTATTGCAAAACAAACATGATCATATCATATTCATGCTCAACGCAAACACCAAATAACACTTATTTAGTTTCTACACTAATCCCGAAAGTACAGGGAGTGTGCGAAGATGATCATATCAATCTTGGAACTACTTCCAACACACATCGTCACCTCTCCTTTTACTAGTCTCTGTTTATTCTGCAACTCCCGTTTCGAGTTACTACTCTTTAGCAACTGAACCAGTATCAAATACTGAGGGGTTGTTAATAAACAGTAGTAAGTACACATCAATAACATGTATATCCAATATACCTTTGTTCACTTTGCCATCCTTCTTATCCACCAAATACTTGGGGCAGTTCCGCCTCCAGTGACCAGTCCCTTTGAAGTAGAAGCACTTAGTCTCAGGCTTAGGTACAGACTTGGGCTTCTTCACTTGAGTAGCAACTTGCTTGCCGTTCTTTTTGAAGTTCCCTTTCTTCCCTTTGCCCTTTTCTTGAAACTAGTGGTCTCGTCAACCATCAACACTTGATGTTTTTCTTGATTTCTACCTTCGTCGATTTCAGCATCACGAAGAGCTCGGTAATTACTTTCGTCATCCCTTGCATACTATACTTCATCACGAAGTTCTACTAACTTGGTGATGGTGACTAGAGAATTCTGTCAATCACTATTTTATCTGGAAGATTAACTCCCACTTGATTCAAGCGATTGTAGTACCCAGACAATCTGAGCACATGCTCACTAGTTGAGCGATTCTCCTCCATCTTTTAGCTATAGAACTTGTTGGAGACTTCATATCTCTCAACTCGGGTATTTGCTTGAAATATTAACTTCAACTCCTGGAACATCTTATATGGTCCATGACGTTCAAAACGTCTTTGAAGTCCCGATTCTAAGCCGTTAAGCATGGTGCACTAAACTATCAAGTAGTCATCATATTGAGCTAGCCAAACGTTCATAACGTCTGCATCTGCTCCTGCAATAGGTCTGTCACCTAGCGGTGCATCAAGGACATAATTTTTCTGTGCAGCAATGAGGATAATCCTCAGATCACGGATCCAATCCGCATCTTTGCTACTAACATCTTCAACATAATTTTTCTCTAGGAACATATCAAAAATAAACATAGGGAAGCAACAACGCGAGCTATTGATCTACAACATAATTTGCAAAATACTATCAGGACTAAGTTCATGATAAATTTAATGTTCAATTAATCATATTACTTAAGAACTCCCACTTAGATAGACATCCTTCTAATCATCTAAGTGATCACGTGATCCATATCAACTAAACCATGTCCGATCCACACGTGAGATGGAGTAGTTTCAATGGTGAACATCACTATGTTGATCATATCTACTATATGATTCGAGCTCGACCTTTCGGTCTCTGTGTTCCGAGGCCATATCTGCATATGCTAGGCTCGTCAAGTTTAACCTGAGTATTCCGCGTGTGCAACTATTTTGCACCCGTTGTATTTGAACGTAGAGCCTATCACACCCGATTAACACGTGGTGTCTCAGCACGAAGAACTTTCGCAACGGTGCATACTCAGGGAGAACACTTTATCTTGAAATTTTAGTGAGAGATCATCTTATAATGCTACCGTCAATCAAAGCAAGATAAGATGCATAAAAGATTAACATCACATGCAATCAATATAAGTGATATGATATGGCCATCATCATCTTGTGCTTGTGATCTCCATCTCCGAAGCATCGTGCTCGTGATCTCCATCTCCGAAGCACCGTCATGATTACCATCGTCACCGGCGCGACACCTTGATCTCCATCGTAGTATCGTTGTCGTCTCGCCAACTTATTGCTTCTACGACTATCGCTACCGCTTAGTGATAAAGTAAAACAATTACATGGCGATTGCATTGCATACAATAAAGCGACAACCATATGGCTCCTGCCAGTTGCCGATAATTCGGTTACAAAACATGATCATCTCATACAATAAAATATAGCATCATGTCTTGACCATATCACATCACAACATGCACTGCAAAAACAAGTTAGACGTCCTCTACTTTGTTGTTGCAAGTTTTACGTGGCTGCTACGGGTTTAGCAAGAACCGTTCTTACCTACGCATCAAAACCACAACGATAGTTTGTCAAGTTGGTGCTGTTTTAAACTTCGCAAGGACCGGGCGTAGCCACACTCGGTTCAACTAAAGTGAGAGAGACAGACACCCGCCAGTCACCTTTAAGCAACGAGTGCTCCGAACAGTGAAACCAGTCTCGCGTAAGCGTACGCGTAATGTCAGTCCGGGCCGCTTCATCTCACAATACCGCTGAACCAAAGTATGACATGCTGGTAAGCAGTATGACTTATATCGTCCACAACTCACTTGTGTTCTACTAGTGCATAGCATCAACGCATAAAACCAGGCTCGGATGCCACTGTTGGAGAACGTAGTAATTTCAAAAATTTCCATACGCACACGCAAGATCATGGTGATGCATAGCAACGAGAGGGGAGAGTGTTGTCTACGTACCCTCGTAGACCGATAGCGGAAGCGTTATAACAACGCGGTTGATGTAGTCGTACGTCTTCACGATCCGACCGATCAAGTACCGAACGCACAGCACCTCCGAGTTCAGCACACGTTCAGCTCGATGACGTCCCTCGAACTCCGATCCAGCCGAGTGTTGAGGGAGAGTTTCGTCAGCATGACAGCGTGGTGACGATGATGATGTTCCACCAACGCAGGGCTTCGCCTAAGCTCCGCAACAGTATTATCGAGGTGTAATCTGGTGGAGGCGGGCACCGCACACGGCTAAAATATCGTATATCAATTGTGTGTTTTTGGGGTGCCCCCTGCCCCCGTATATAAAGGAGCAAGGAGGAGAGGGCCGGCCAAGGGGAGTTGGCGCGCCCAAGGGGGGGAGTCCTACGCCCACCGGGAATAGGACTCCTCCTTTCCTTGTGAGAGTAGGAGAAGGGAAGGGGGAAGGAGAAAGAAGGAAGGGGGCGCCCCCCTCCCTAGTCCAATTCGGACTAGCCCATGGGGAGGGGTGCGGCCACCCTTTGGGGTCTTTCTCTCCTTTCCCGTATGGCCAATTAAGGCCCAATACGAATTCCCGTAACTCTCCGGTACTCCGAAAAATACCCGAATCACTCGGAACCTTTCCGAAGTCCGAATATAGTCGTCCAATATATCGATCTTTACGTCTCAGCCATTTCGAGACTCCTCGTCATGTCCCTGATCTCATCCGGGACTCCGAACTCCTTTGGTACATCAACATACATAAACTCATAATAAAACTGTCATCGTAACATTAAGCGTGCGGACCCTACGGGTTCGAGAACTATGTAGACATGACCGAGACACCTCTTCGGTCAATAACCAATAGCGGAACCTGGATGCTCATATTGGTTCCCACATATTCTACGAAGATCTTTATCGGTCAGACCGCATAACAACATACGTTGTTCCCTTTGTCATCGGTATGTTACTTGCCCGAGATTCGATCGTCGGTATCTTGATACCTAGTTCAATCTCGTAACCGGCAAGTCTCTTTACTCTTTCCGTAATACATCATCCCGCAACTAACTCATTAGTCACAATGCTTGCAAGGCTTATAGTGATGTGCATTACTGAGTGGGCCCAGAGATACCTCTCCGACAATCGGAGTGACAAATCCTAATCTCGAAATACGCCAAACCCAACAAGTACCTTTGGAGACACCTGTAGAGCACCTTTATAATCACCCATTTACGTTGTGACATTTGGTAGCACACAAAGTGTTCCTCCGGTAAACGGGAGTTGCATAATCTCACAGTCATAGGAACATGTATAAGTCATGAAGAAAGCAATAGCAACATACTAAACGATCGGGTGCTAAGCTAACGGAATGGGTCAAGTCAATCACGTCATTCTCCTAATGAGGTGATCTCGTTAATCAAATGACAACTCATGTCTATGGCTAGGAAACATAACCATCTTTGATTAACGAGCTAGTCAAGTAGAGGCATACTAGTGACACTCTGTTTGTCTATGTATTCACACATGTATTATGTTTCCGGTTAATACAATTCTAGCATGAATAATAAACATTTATCATGATATAAGGAAATATATAATACTTTATTATTGCCTCTAGGGCCTATTTCCTTCACCCAGACCTCGGAATGCTTAGGAGGTAGACCGGCGGGGACCTCTCTACTGAGCCTAGGTAGGGCTGCGACGTGTTGATCTTCTGAGGCCGGGCATGACCCAGGAAAGTGTGTCCGGCCAGAGTGATCAAGCGTGTTGGAAAACATGGTGCACCCCTACAGGGAAGATTATCTATTAATAGCCATGTCCACAGTAACGGACGTTCAGACTTATATCCTGATCTTATACAACTATAAATGGATACTTGAGATATGTGGCTCCGGGATTGCTTTCTCGCAGGGAGTCGAGGAAGGATCTCTGGGCATTAATGTTACAACATGTTTGTTAATTAAAATTGCTATTCTTTACTTCTCTATATGCTACAAGATGTTCGGAGCTGCTTGAAGATGCTAGTCTTTGATAGGCTAGGCCTTCCCCCTCTATTCTGGCATTCTGCAGTTCAATCCACAGATACAACCCTTCCATTTGACACCAATGCATACTTAGTATAGATCTGATGCTTGCGAGTACTTTGGATGAGTACTCACGGTTGCTTTGCTACCCCTTTTCCGCCCTTCTTTCTTCTTTCCGGTTGATGCAACCAGATGACGGATCCCTGGAGCCAGGTGCCACCACCGGTGAATGCTACTACATGGAGACCGCCGACGACCAGGAGTAGTTAGGAGGTCCCAGGCAAGAGGCCTTGCCTCTTCGATCATGTCGCTTTTGTGCTAGCCTTCTTAAGGCATCCTTGTTTAACTTATGTCTGTACTCAGATATTGTTGCTTCCGCTGACACTTGTGTATCGAGCCTTCGAGGCCCTTTGCTTGTAATATAATGCTTGTATTATTTTGATTTGTGTCTAGAGTTGTGTTGTGATATCTTCCCGTGAGTCCCTGATCTTGATCGTACACATTTGCGTGTATGTTTAGTGCACGGTTGAGTCAGGGGCGTCACGAGTTGGTATCAGAGCCGACTGCCTATAGGATCCCCCTTTCCAACTCCTTGGCCGAAGTTGAGTCTAGTCTTTGAAAAACTGATTTACTAACATGGCTGTGTGGCTTACGGGCCCACGTCGCCATTGGGTGGTATTAGGATCTTTTACTCCTCGACCTTTACTCTGGGACTCTAATCTCTCTTCTATTCGGGTTAAATGGTTTTGCTAACTCTAACTCTAGGTTCTCATAAACACGTTCTCCTGGAGAGCCCCTCACTCCATATGATTGCTTTGTGCACAAGAAGATTCTGAAGATACTCTCTGATGTTTTACCGAGACCCTTGTACCCTTCGACGTTGCGATCCCTACCACCAATAAATCCTTAGGTGTAACTACCCACATTGTCGTTCATAAAGTCCTCCCCCATTGATCTTGTTATTACAAGATACCCTGAATTTCTCCTTATTATTCCGAGAAAACTTTGTGCCTACTACCTTGTAATTCTTTGCCACCTGCATACCCCGGTAATTCCTCACACCTATCGAGGATTTGCTCATTCCTAGTTGATCAAGTGATTCACAAGATACTCTGAAATACTATCCGATCTTCCGATAACCCTCTCCAACTATTGATATACAAATACTTGTCTGCTTGCATTATGGATACTTTCCATATGTCTGACAATATTGTTAGTATCCTTTGTCATCGTCAATTTTGAACATTTGATTCAATATGTTTTTGAATGCTTGCAATCATCCATCTCAATTGGAATTCTTCCCTTTGACTCAAACGTCACTCCTGACATGAACTAGTGCTCGAGAAAACAAACCTTGATTGGTTGTTGATCTATGTCTATTCAACTTACTTGTCTTTGATCAGAGCCTCTTCTTCTGATCCCTCGATTTGGGAATCATAATTCTATTACATTTGAGCTTTCAATTGGTCAGTTGTTTCTATAACATGATCTCCTTGCATCCTTTCTTCTTCTGGTCGAGTACCGTTGCTCACATCAGATCCCTTGTGGACCACCAGATCCTTTCTTGGGTTCTATCTGACAGCGTCCTTCATATTCAGTAACGTTGTGAACTTTTCCTCGGATACATAATGCCTTTGGTAAATTGTATCCCCCGCTCCTGTCAACCATACTCTGCTTCCGGTCTTGAGTTTTTACTCATGAAGTTTGTGGTATATGTTCCTAAGATGCCCAGTGGTTTGAATCTATGTCTTCCCTAAATCCGGGTGAACTCGAAAGTTATGCGGGTTATACTCTATTGGCTTTTCGCCAGGTAAAATTTCAACGCTATAACTTCTTTGAATGCGAGAAGTGAATGGAAAGTTGTGCATTAGAGAAGTGGGAGTCGACCTTGAACCTTTGTGTTCATGCCCATGGACCCGATGTGGAACTTATCATGGAAGCTTCGTGTTATTATAATAATCCCCTTGTGATAAGTTCATCTGTTATGTATATTTGGTCCTTTGCAATTGTGGTTTCGACCATATTATTCTTCTTTGATCACATTTCTCGGACAAGTTAAAGTACTTGTCTTCTTCAGATCATTCACCTGTCCAACCTCTACTTTGATCTACCTCCGAGTATTACCCTATGGTATCTCGAGAATATCACGGAACTACATAACTTCTTATGAGTTCTTCATCAACTATTATTCTCACCGATTCAAATTTTCCATGGGTTCTGAGTTGTTAGACACTCGAGAACACCGGTAATTGATTCAGGTCTCTATTGCTTTGTTTAACCTTTCTGGTAACCTATCATATCTGAGCAGTGATAATTTCTTGCTTATATAAACACCTCGGTGTACAACTCTGTCAGTAAGACCTTGTTACTATTGTTAATGACATTCCGGTAGCCACCGGTGGACGAGAACTTTGCCTATTGGTCCGCCTCGTCTTAACGAGCAGGAAAATGGTTCTCTTCGTCCCTCGCCCTTGGTACCAACGTTGTTGCCAACATAACTGACAGGTTGCCCTCTGACCTGCCTTGCTATCATGACCGTGCAAACTGTAACGCCTTCTTGCTTTTAACCCGCAGTTCCACGGGATCGAAACCTGACTCTCGTGTACATCCCTGTCTTCCTAAATTGTTCCTCACGCTTGGCTTCTTATGTAATTCACGAGCCACCTTCTTGTGATCTGTTCTGGTATTAGATGCAATACTTATTCTCGATGCTCTGAACCCCTTTCACCCTCTGTTTCAGACATCGAACGATTGTCCATCCGCTTGAAGCTTCTTGTTGCTCCTCCTTACCTTTCTCTCGATGACTTTCTTGAATTTCAACTCGAGAGATGTATCTATGTCGCGTTCATCGAAACCTCCCCCAGGTACCTATCTTGTGTTGAGCTCCGTCCTTCCCGAGTCTTTCCCCCTTACTCCACCCCTTAAATCTCGGGACGAGATTTCTTGTAGTGGAGGAGAATTGTGACGCCCGGATAATCAAGCTACAGTAATCCTTTGCTAATGATGCCACGTCACCACGATTACTGATGTTAAACTCGCGTTGGTTCGAATCCGGTCCAAATTCAAATTTAAATTAAAGTCAAATATAAAAGTTTTCAAACATAAAATCTAAAATGTTCGAAGTGTGGAAAATAATCTCTGGTTATTTTTCATGTTGGAACCAACCTCCTTTGGATTCCCAGGTGCCCTTGGAAATTTATTCAGTGAACCATCAGCCAATTATCCGACCATTTCAATTTCTAAAAATAATTGAACACTCCCAAATGCTTTGAAACTTTTTGTACCAACCCAGGTTACTGCCCTGTATTTTGGTGCCAAGTTTTGTATTAAACAAAACTCTTTTAGTAGCTCAATTAAAATGCAGAGTAGAACATAAATAAATAAACGCAAAAAAAGAAGAAGAGAAAGAAACCCCCCTGATTCCCCCTGGGCCAACTGGCCCAGCTGCCTACCTGGGCCAGGCCAGCTCCCTCTCGCGCTATCCAGCCCACCTAATCCCCCCCACGGTCGCCTCCCTGTTCCCCCGACCGGGGTCGCAATAGGGGCGACGCCCCGCCGGACCAGCTCACCGGCGTCTACGCGTTGGGGGATAAGGTCGAGTCCCGCGACCCCTCGGGCTCCCCCGCTCACTCCCCCTTGACGCCCCATCTCCCCTCTCTCCCTCTGGCCTCGCCCCTTCTCCAGATCCACCTCGCCCCGACGCACTGTCGCCGCCGCGTTGCTGCACCACCGCAGCCTCCGTGCCCCCCTCGCTGCCCCGATGTGCCCACGAGCCCCACGGCCGTCTTCTGCTTCGTCTCCACCAACGACCTCAAGGCGGGAGCCACCCCAGCGCCGGATCCCCTTCGTCTTCCTCCTGGACGGCCACCATATAACCTCCCGGCCGATCTGCTTCACCGGACCTCCCCGAGCCCTCTGCCTAGACCCCACGCTCCCGTGGTGAGCTCCTGCGCCGAACGCGTCGTCCCCTGCCCCATCTAGCCGCCCGTAGCCACTGCCCCGACGAAGCCCGAACCACCGCTGCCTCGTTTGGTCGCCGGCGCATCTCTGGTGACCTTTTGGTCAAGGGCCTATGTCCATTGTCCTCGCGCGCGCGTAGAGCACGCCCGAAGCTTTAGATTGAACTACTGCGGGCTGCATCGCCGTTTGCGTCGGCGCCTGAAACCTCGCCACCACGGACCTCGTCGCCGTCCACGATTCCGATTGCCCCCGCACCAACCGATGCCACAGATCGACGTGGCGCGTTCTGCCCGTTTGAACGCGACCAAGAATGCGCAAAACGGGGCACTACAACGTGATTCCGGCGCTCGCCGGCGTTCGGCCGCCGCGCGCAAGCTCGCCGGAGCAACTCCGGTGGCGCCGCTGACCTGGCACCATGGGTCCCGCCTATGTGCCACTGCCTGCGGGCCCCCAGTTGACCCGTTAACCAGGGTCAACGCAGATTGGGCAGGCCCTGAACAAAATTAATTAAATAGAAAATAGGTCAATTAATTAATTAGCTAATTAAAACACTAATTAAACACTCACTAGTAGGGCCCACCATCTAATTAAGTAGTTAGATTAATTTTAACTCCGTTTAGTACTAACAGAGGCTGACATGTGGGTCCTAGTGACCCCACATGTCAGGTTTGACCTGGCCAACCGGTCAGTTGACCTGCTGACGTCATCGTGACATTATGCTGACGTCACCGCCGCACTGTTCTGGATAATGTTGTTTTAAGGGACAATTCCATTTCTCCCCCTAACTTGAGCCACCACCTGGCATTTGCCCCTAATTTTCTGGTATGCTCAAAAATACCCCTCTGTCGTCAAGTCATCTTATGGAAATGCCCTTCTGTGCCGTTACCATCCGGTCAAAGGGCTTTGACCGTCCGGTGAATAGTATCAAAAAAATCTGAATTTTTGTGGGATCAAAGATACTCAGGTGCGCAAGGTGCGTGCAAATTTTCATGCTGTTTGGACATTCCAGGAGCTCGTGGCAAAGGAAAAACAATAAATATGTATGCCTGTGAACAGTACATTCAAAAAATAGCAAAAAAGTTCAAAAAAATATGAAATTTTTTGGCATCCAAGAGTCTCACGTGCGCAAGGTGTGTGCAATTTTTTGTTGTGTTTGGACATAGTAGGAACCCATGGAGAAAAAAACAAAATTTGCCTCAGAAAAAAACTTTGGGAAAATACACTATTTTGTTTTTTTGCTAGAGCTCCTCACATGTCATTTGATCACAAAAACATGCAAGAACCTTGCACACCCAAGCCTCTTTGATGCCAAAAAATTTCATATTTTTTTGAATTTTTTGCTAATTTTTTTGAATTTACTGTTCACACGCATACATGTTTACTATTTTTCCTTTGCCACAAGCTCCTGGAATGTCCAAACATCACGAAAATTTGCACACACCTTGTGCACCTGAGTATCTTCGATCCCTCAAAATTTAAGATTTTTTTGATACTGTTCACCGCACAGTCAAAGCCCTTTGACCGGACGGTAACGACACAGAATGGCATTTCTATAAGGTGACGTGACGGTATAGGGGTATTTTTGAGCATACCAGAAAATTAGGGGCAAATGCCAGGTGGTGGCTCAAGTTAGGGGGGGAATGGAATTGTCCCTTGTTTTAAATATTTAAGATAATTCTAGAAAATTGTTTAAATTCTTTGAAAAATCATATAAATAAACCGTAGCTCGGATAAAAAAATTTCTACATGAAAGTTGCTCAGAACGACGAGACGGATCTGAAAAGGCGGTCCGTTCGCCCGCCACACGTCCCTAGCATAGCAAACGTTGAACTTTTCCCCTTCGGTTCATCTGTCTGACAGACGTCCGGAACCGGGAAAACTTTACCGGATGTTTCCCCCTTCGCTAGTATCGCCTAACGCTGCGTTAGCACACCTCTAGCCCCGCTTATAATCATGTTGTGCATATGTTTGCGTGTATTTACTGTTTCTTCCCCCTCTTCTCTCTGGTAGACCCCGAGACCGCTGCTGATGCCACTGTGATCGACTACGTCAACGACGACCCTCCTTCTTGTCTGAGCAACCAGGCAAGCCCCCCTTTGATCATCCCGATATCGCCCATTCCATTCTATCATGCTTGCATTAGGTTTTGCTACTGTTATGGTTTTCTCCTATTCTGATGCATAGCCTGCTTTTGTACCTGCTTTTGTTACCTACCTGCTTATCCTAAACTGCTTAGTATAGGTTGGCTAGTGATCCATCAGTGACCCCCACTTGTCCTTGTTGCCCCTGCTTCATCATCGACGCCTCGATCGACGTGATCGACGACGAGAGCCCAACACCTCACATCACATCATGCCCCTTTAGTTGCTCGACTCTGCAGAGCTACTATCGAGTGCCGAGTGTGATCCCTCATAACGCACTCCTGATGATAATTCTGTAGTGTAGCTATTCGGTCGTGGTCATCGAGGGTGATTTCCTCTTTAACCATTCCCGATATGGCTCTGTCGTTCAACACCTCCAGTGTGAACCTCGAGGGTGATCCCTCTTACGTTCAACTTGATGATTACATTGAGTGGAATCCATCGGGGGTGATTCCTTGGGTTTTCCCCTTGATGTTTGGACACACGGTTAACTTGACTTTACTTGAGACCCTTGGGAAAGTCGTCCGGGCCCAGAGAGCACCCGCAAGATGGTTACGAGGCACGGCCTGGCCGGCAGGCCGCCCCCGAGTGGGCCGGGCTAGCCCTTGCCGTATTTCCTTGAGACGGGGCGACGGGGTCACATTATCGTGAGTCTTTGCTCGTCTCCGCAAGCTAATAATACACTATGGTTTGGGTATTTGTTCTGAATTGGCCTTTTGCCTTTACGCACCAACCACCACGCGAGAATAGTTATGGGCCTCGGCGTCGAGGTACCAGCCGAAGCTTTGTCAGACGTCCAGTTCAGCAGTGCGGCACGGCTGGGCCGGCACCATCCTATAGTGGTGGATCCTGGACTCGCCCTGCACGCAACGACTCGGAGTACAACGGGTGATGGGCCCAGACCCCGGAGTGCTTAGGAGGTAGACCGGCGGGGACCTCTCTGCTGAGCCTAGGTAGGGCTGCGACGTGTTGATCTTCCGAAGCCGGGCATGACCCAGGAAAGTGTGTCCGGCCAGAGTGATCGAGCGTGTTGGAAAACATGGTGCACCCCTACAGGGAAGATTATCTATTAATAGCCATGTCCACGGTAACGGACGTTCAGACTTATATCCTGATCTTATACAACTACAAACGGATACTTGAGATATGTGGCTCCGGGATTTCTTTCTCGCAGGGAGTCGAGGAAGGATCTCTGGGCATTAATGTTACAACATGTTTGTTAATTAAAATTGCTATTCTTTACTCTTCTATATGCTGCAGGATGTTCGGAGCTGCTTGAAGATGCTAGTCTTCGATAGGCTAGGCCTTCCCCCTCTATTCTGGCATTCTGCAGTTCAGTCCACAGATACAACCCCTCCATTTGACACCAATGCATACTTAGTATAGATCTGATGCTTGCGAGTACTTTGGATGAGTACTCATGGTTGCTTTGCTACCCCTTTTCCCCCCTTCTTTCTTCTTTCCGGTTGATGCAACCAGATGATGGATCCCTGGAGCCAAATGCCACCACTGATGGATGCTACTACATGGTGACCGTCGACGACCCGGAGTAGTTAGGAGGTCCCAGGCAGGAGGCCTTGCCTCTTCGATCGTGTCGCTTTTGTGCTAGCCTTCTTAAGGCATCCTTGTTTAACTTATGTCTGTACTCAGATATTGTTGCTTCCGCTGACTCTTGTGTATCGAGCTTGTATTCGAGCCCTCGAGGCCCCTGGCTTGTAATATAAAGCTTGTATTATTTTGATTTGTTTCTAGAGTTGTGTTGTGATATCTTCCCGTGAGTCCCTGATCTTGATCGTACACATTTGCGTGTATGTTTAGTGTATGGTCGAGTCGGGGGCGTCACAAAAAATCTACAAGTCTTTGAAAACAAAGTACTATGCGCATGCTCCTAGGGGGATAGATTGGTAGGAAAAGACCATCGCTCGTCCCCGACCGCCACTCATAAGGAAGACAATCAATAAATAAATTATGCTCCGACTTCATCACAAAGCGGTTCACCATACGTGGATGCTACGGGAATCACAAACTTCAACACAAGTATTCTTTAAATTCATAATTACCCAACTAGCATGACTCTAATATTACCACCTCTATATCTCAAAACAATTACCAAGAATCAAATTGATCATAGCATCCAATTCACTTCCTATGACAGTTTTTATTATACCCAACTTGGATGCCCATCATTTTAGGACCAATTTTATAACCATAGCAAATACCATGCTGTTCTAAAAGACTCTCAAAATAATATAAGTGAAGCATGAGAGATCAACAATTTCTTCAAAATTAAGCCACCGCCGTGCTCTAAAAAGTATAAATGAAGCATATAGAGCAAAACTATCTAGCTCAAAAGATATAAGTGAAGCACAAAGAATATTCTAATAAATTCCTATCATGTGGGTTTCTCCCAAAAAGTATGTACAGCAAGGATGATTGTGGTAAACTAAAAAGAAAAGACTATTATCATATAATACGCTCCAATCAAAACACATATCATGTGGTGAATAAAAATATAGCTCCAAGTAAAGTTACCGATAGACGAAGACGAAAGAGGGGATGCCTTCCGGGGCATCCCCAAGCTTAGGCTTTTGGTTATCCTTGAATATTTTGGGGTGCCATGGGCATCCCCAAGCTTAGGCTCTTGCCACTCCTTATTCCAGAATCCATCAAATCTTTACCCAAAACTTTAAAAACTTCACAACACAAAACTTAACAGAAAATCTCATAAGCTCCATTAGCGAAAGAAAACAAAACACCACATCAAGATACTGTAATGAACTCATTATTTATTTGTATTGGTGTTAAACCTACTGTATTACAACTTCTCTATGGTTTATAAACTATTTTACTAGCCATAGATTCATCAAAATAAGCAAACAACACACGAAAAACAGAATCTGTCAAAAACAGAACAGTCTGTAGTAATCTGTAACTAACGCAAACTTCTGGAACTGAAAAAATTCTACCAAAATAGGAAGACCTAGACAATTTGTTCATTGATCTACTGCAATTGGAATCAGTATTTTATCACGTTCTGGTGATTTTAAACAATTGTTTTCGTGAACAGAAAGTTTCTGGAATTTTCAGCAGGATCAAATAACTATCGTCCAAGAAGATCCTATAGGTTTAACTTGGCACAAACACTAATTAAAACATAAAAACACATCTAAACAGAAGGTAGATGAAATATTTATTACTAAGCAGAAGCTAAAACAAAAAACAAAAATAAAATTGGGTTGCCTCCCAACTAGCGCTATTGTTTAACGCCCCAAGCTAGGCATAAAAGCGAGGATAGATCTAAGTGGTGCCATCTTTGTCACTCAATTCATAAGTAGCTCGCATGATAGATTCATAAGGTAATTTAACTTTCTTTCTTGGAAAGTGCTCCATGCCTTTCCTTAACGGAAATTGGAATCTAATGTTCCCTTCCTTCATATCAATAATTGAACCAATCGTTCTAAGGAAAGGTCTACCAAGAATAATAGGACAAGAAAGATTGCAATCTATGTCAAGAACGATAAAATCTACGGGCACATAATTCCTGTTTGCAACAATAAGAACATCATTGATTCTTCCCATAGGCTTTTTAATAGTGGAATCCGCAAGGTGCAAATTTAAAGAGCAATCATCAAGATCATGGAAACCTAGAATATCACATAAAGTTTTAGGAATCGTGGAAACACTCGCACCCAAATCACACAAAGCATAGCACTCATGATCTTTAATTTTAATCTTTATAGTAGGTTCCCACTCATCATTAAGTTTTCTAGGTATAGAAACTTCCAAATTAAGTTTTTCATCATAAGATTGCATCAAGGCATCAACAATATGTTTGGTAAAAGCTTTATTTTGACTATAAGCATGAGGAGAATTCAATACGGATTGCAACAAGGAAATACAATCTACTAAAGAACAATTATCATAATTAAATTCCTTGAACTCCAAGATAGTAGGTTCAATGCTATTTAAAGTCTTGACCTCTCCAATTCCACTTTTACCAAATTTAGCATCAAGATCTAAAAACTCCGAATCATTGGGACACCTTTTAACTAAAGTTGACTCATCTCCAGTCCCATCATTATTAAGATTCATATTGCAAAACAAAGATTTAATTGGGGACACATCAATAACTTTTAGATCCTCATCATTATTTTCATCTAACTTTTCTGGTTTGGCAGCCATATTATTAACTAAGGTAGCTTGTTTATCAGAAATTTGGGCTATAGATTTTTCAAGACGAGTAATTTGAGAGTTCAAGCCATAAAATTATTTAGACATACCATCAAGCTCTTTGTTCATATACCCCACAAAACCTTTTTGTTCTTTAAGCTCCTTTCTGAAGAAATTATTATGCTCAAATTGCAAAGTGATAAAACTTCTATTGTTTGATTCAATCTCTTCCAACCTTCTATGATGAAGGTCGGTGTTCTTAGGCAAATCCATAAGGGCAAACAGGCACACAAGAAGACAAGCGAAAGAGAAAGGAGATTGGGAGAGAGAGAGAGGACGAATAAAACGGCAAGGGTGAAGTGGGGGAGAGGAAAACAAGAGACAAATGGCAAATAATGTAATGCGAGGGAGATGAGTTTGTGATGGGTACTTGGTATGTCTTGACTTGAGCGAAGACCTCCCCGACAACGGCGCCAAAAATCCTTCTTGCTATGTCTTGAGCTTGCGTTGGTTTTCCTTGAAGAGGAAAGGGTGATGCAGCACAGTAGCGTAAGTATTTCCCTCAGTTTTTGAGAACCAAGGTATCAATCCAGTAGGAGGCTCCTCAAAAGTCCCACGCACCTACACAAACAAACAAGAACTCGCAACCAACACAATAAAGGGGTTGTCAATCCCTTCACGACCACTTGCGAAAGTGAGATCTGATAGAGATAATATGATAAGATAATACTTTTGGTTTTTTGTGATATAGATTGGAAAAGTAAAAGATGCAAATAAAAGTAGATTGAAAACTTATATGATAAAAGATAGACCCGGGGGCCATAGGTTTCACTAGCGGCTTCTCTCAAGATAGCATAAGTATTACGGTGGGTGAACAAATTACTGTCGAGCAATTGATAGAAAAGCGAATAATTATGAGATTATCTAGGTATGATCATGTATATAGGCATCACGTCCGTGATAAGTAGACCAAAACGATTCTGGATCTACTACTATTACTCCACACATCGACCGCTATCCAGCATGCATCTAGAGTATTATGTTCATAAAGAACAGAGTAACGCATTAAGAAAGATGACATGATGTAGAGGGATAAACTCATGCAATATGATATAAACCCCATCTTTTTATCCTCAATGGCAACAATACAATACGTGCCTTGCTGCCCCTGCTGTCACTGGGAAAGGACACCGCAAGATTGAACCCAAAGCTAAGAACTTCTCCCATTGCAAGAAAGATCAATCTAGTAGGCCAAACCAAACTGATAATTCGAAGAGACTTGCAAAGATAACTTAATCACACATAAAAAATTCAGAGGAGATTCAAATATTTCTCATAGATAAACTTGATCATAAACCCTCAATTCATCGGATCTCGACAAACACACCGCAAAAATAGTTACATCGAATAGATCTCCAAGAATATCAAGGAGAACTTTGTATTGAGATTCAAAGATAGAGAAGAAGCCATCTTGCTATAACTATGGACCCGAAGGTCTGTGGTAAACAACTCACAACTCATGGGAAGGGCTATGGTGTTGATGTAGAAGCCCTCCGTGATCGATTCCCTCTCCGGCGGAGCGCCGGTGAAGGCACCAAGATGGGATCTCGCGGATACAGAAGGTTCCGGCGGTGGAAATAGTTTTTCGTGGTCACTTCTGATGTTTTGGGGGTACATGGGTATATATAGGAGGAATAAGTAGGTCGGTGGACGCTCGAGGGGCCCACGTGAAAGGGGGCGCGCCCAGTAGGGGGGGTCGCCCTCCACCCTCGTGGTCGCCTTGTTTGTTTCTTGACTTCCACTCCAAGTCCTCTAGATCACGTTTGTTCCAAAAAGATCGCTCCCGAAGGTTTTATTCCGTTTGGACTCCGTTTGATATTCGTTTTCTTCGAAACACTGAAATAGGCAAAAAAATAGCAATTCGGGCTAGGCCTCCGGTTAGTAGGTTAGTCCAAAAAATGATATAAAAGTGTAAACTAAAGCCCATAAACATCCAAAATGGGTAATATAATAGCATGGGACAATCAAAAATTATAGATACGTTGGAGACGTATCATCGGGCGAGGAGGGCGTGTTTTGAAATATAGTGGGCGCGAGCGATTTCGGGCGAGGAGAGCGTGTTTTGAAATAGTGGGCGCGAGCTATTTCAGGCGAGGAGAGTGTGTTTTGCCAACCATGGTTTATGAATTATTCGGCACATGTCATTTCGGCCGAGGAGAAGGCGCGCTTGGATGAAGTTACGAACCTACCCTCGATGTACAACGGGCCAATTAATGCGTGTCCCACATAGGACGGTAATTTTGTGTCTCCCATTTATTTGCTCGGGCGAATTCCACCGAGCAGAGGATGTTTAACGGTTCGTTCAAAATTTGGGAGAACGAGCATCCACGTCTACCTTACCAAGTCGATTCGAATCAAATTTTGAAATATTAGCTTGCCACTTCTTTTTTAGATGGAGAGATGATGCTCGGGAGTAATGTGTTTTTACATGCTCGTTGCTAGCGATTTACTATATGACAAATAGTTGACCCACTCAAATACGGGAATCCAACCCAAAATGAAATATCTCGATTCAATGAAATAGCTCGTTCACCCGGTCAAAATAGTGAACTAAATCCAAAATTGAACACCTCAATCGAGTAGCATGTTGTACAGTATTATAGTACTCCATGAACATGTTGAAAGTCAAATTAGTGAACTTGTTTGATATACGCATATATCCGTTCATGTGTGGATTGCAGACAACATGTTCTCCAATTTAAATATTTGAATGCAAGTTTATATCGAAACATGGTTTATATCAGTCTTTGATGCATAAAACGCGACCTCCCCCTCTCCCGGACTCCTGCTCTCTCTCTCTCTCTCCGACAATCTTCAATTCTGTCGCACGCATCCAACACACAAACCTTGTTGGTCCCTCTCGCTTTCTCTCCATCTCTCTCTCTCTTTGTGTGTGTGTGTGTGGGGGGGGTCTTTCTAGTTCGCATGCATATATACTCCATCTATAGGTCTCTCTCGCACACTATGTATGATTCTCTAGTCCAAGATAGATATCTTGGGTGCACTCATCATACGCACACAAATTCCTTGGCTCGTTGCCCGTAACTCTCTCACGCACCACTCTGTCATCTTGGAGCTCTCCCCGCTCTCTCTCAAACTCTCCATCTACCTGGGTCACACATACACATGCATATCTCACTCGCACTCGATAGGCCCATCTAAAACTCTATCTCTCTCCCTCGTTCTCTCTCCATCTCACATGTATGATTCTCTCGATCTCGAGGGGATCTCTCTATCACAAACACACCCTCTCGCCTCCCCATGCGTCCATGTTCTCCATGTGTCCCTCTCGACCTTTGTTCCTTGTTGGCCAGACCTCTATTGGACATGTGTTATAGGGGTGTCTCTCTCCGTTGCAAAAAATCACACACTAGCTATCTTCGTGTATCTCCTCGCCTCACTTTTCTATCTCGGAGATGCATGTGTGAGATGTTCGCCTAAGAAACGAAAAAACACACTATCTCTCTAATTTATCGTTTTGTTGTCACTTTCTCTTTCACACACATACTCTTTTTGCACACTTACTCATTCTCCTTCACACGCACTTGATCTCTCTCGACTTAGGCACTCTCCTCGGTCCATAGCATATTGATTTATTGAAAAGTCAAACATCACAAAGTTTGACCATGCACGTGGAGAAAAACAATTACATCTTGAACGGCAAACATATACCATTAGATTCACCATGAGATGTAGTTTCGCATGATGTATCTTTGGTATTGTGTAAATAACATTTGCGTAAACCTGATCAAAGTTTCCAAAGTTTGACTTCTAAAAAATTTACATGCACTGCATTATCGAGCAGATGGAATATCTCTTTCACCCTCTCAGCTATCTGACGCACCACTCAGCCTTATCGGGGCTCCTCAATCTCTCTCAAACTTTATATCTCCCTGGTTCACACATACACATGTCTCACTCGCGCTATACATATAGACCCATCCAACACTCTCCGCCCTTGTTCTCTCTCTATGTGACACGCACCCCCCTAATAAGTACCATAATCCCTCACTCCATCATAGGCGCAAGCACTCCCCCCCTAAGTATGATTATCTCTCACTAGCCATCAGGAACACACGTATTGTATCCTTCCATCCATATGTCTATCTCGATATCTCTCGGGGTATCTTCTATCGCGCACACACCTTGTCACTCGATCTACCACCCATGTAGTCCCATCACGATCTCCAGGGGATCTCTCTATGAAAAACATACACTCTCTCCTCCCCATGTTTGCATTTTCTCCGTACGTCTCTCTCGACCTCTCTCCCTTGTTTGCCAGACCCCTCTTGGCCACGTGCTAGGGGTCTTGCTCTCTCGGTTGCAAACAACCACACACTATCTCCTCACCTTGCTTCCGATGTCGAAGATGCATGTGTGATATGTTTGCATAAGACACACACGTTTTTTCTCGACTTTTGTCGAGTGTTTTCCATGTCTCTTTCACACACGCACACACACTTTTTTCACTCACTCTTTCTATTTCACTCTCTCTCTCTCTCTAGTTAGGGACTCTCTCACGTCCATAAGCATATGGATGTTTTGAAAAGTCAAACCTCAGAAAAGTTTGACCAGGTATATGTGGAGAAAAACATTTACATCTGGAACGATCATTAGATTCATCATCACAACATGTACTTACTTTATACTATCACTTATCTTTGGTATTGAAGATATAAGTAATTTCTTTATAAACTTGGTCAAAGTTTCAAAAGTTTGACTTTTAAAAAAATGTTGGAACTACATTATCGAACAGAGGGAGTAGCTCTTTCTCTCTCTGCTATCTCTCACGGGCCTCCCCTCTCACTCGAACACTCTATACCGACGGATTATACGCTCACTGTGTCAGCGTATAGCTCCGTATATTGTTTAGTTGACTGGTCAACCAGTCCACATGCTGCCTTGTCAGCTCGTGTTCTGTATCTTCGTGTGCTGACCCATGTGTCAGTGGGTGAAAATAAGTAAACTAGAGGCCCATCTGACACGCGGTGAAGTAAACAAAGTTGAAACCACTCGGGGTAGCACCCCGCACGCTAGTAAATTGAGGGCGCATTGAGGACACACTTCTTCCGCGTGAAGGACGCACTCGCACACAATTCACCACTGCGCGGCGGCATGCACAGAAGGACGCACTTGCGCACACCCAGCACACAACACACACCAGCACACGTGTACACCGGCGTCGCCGCCAGTTGAGATGGACGGCGACGCAGCCAACAAGCGGAGGCGGCTTGAGCCAAAACCGCATCCGACGAGCCTGGACTTCATGAGCAGCCTCCCCGACGACATGCTGCTCGTCATCATCGGCCACCTCCCCACCAAATTTGCCGTGCGGACTGTCCTGCTCTCCCGGCGGTGGCGCCCCCTCTAGCGCCGCGTCCCCCTCAACCTCACCGTCGAAAGCTGCCTCTGCGACGGGGATTGCAAACGCATGGCCGCAGTCTCCAAGATCCTTTGATCGCACCCTGGGCCAGCCAGACGCCTTGACATCCGCATGTTCAGTACCAACTGCAAGGTCCAACCCAAGTTCGACGAGTGGTTCTTATCCCCCGCCCTAGATCAGCTCGAGGAGGTCAGCTTTGAAGCTGGACGATGTCGCTCTCTGCCGCCGTCCGCGCTCCGCCTCGCGCCAAAGGTGCGCCGTGCCAGCTTTAGCTCCTACTATCTTCCCTAGATTAATGCCGCGCCCACCCTTCTTCTCCCTCAACTGAAGCAGCTCGACCTCTTTGACGTTGTCATCTCGAAGAAGGCTATGGAGCACCTGCTCTGCAGCTGTACTGCGCTCGAGTACCTTTGTCTTGAGCAGATCCACGGGTTCATTAGCCTCCACATCGCCTCGACGAATCTCCGATGGATTTATGTGTCTTGCTGGCCCCTCAACAAGACATCAATTGGGAAGAGATCACTCCAGTTGTTCCATGTTATGGTCATTGAGAATGCACCTTTCCTTGAGAGATTGCTTGTATCGGATCTAGAAGGTCCAACAAAAATCAGGGTCATTGACGCACCGAAATTGACAGCGTTGTGCACTCGTCTGCCAAATTCTCCGAACTCTTTATTGGATCCGTAATCGTTCAGGTACAACACTCATCTTCTTCTCCGTCTTCTTCAAATTCACATTTTTAAATTTCTTCTTGATGTATTTACGACTGTCTTCCAGAAAATGATTCCCACAGGCTTGACCCAGTCTATGCGCACAGTGAAGATCTTGGCAATAAAATCTATCGGCCCCAATCTGGATCAAGTTGTTGGATTCCTTACATGCTTTCCGTGCACGGAGAAGCTACTCATCGAGGTGAAACTTCTTTCCTATTAGGAAACGGTAATCACAACATAGCTCAATTTTTTTCGTAATTTTCCCAAATTAAGATGACAAGTGTAGTGTTCAAAACTGCATCTACACAGTGCACCGAAAGAAATGTTTTTAGTATTTTTTTCTCACGTGAACACCTGCATCTTTTTTGTTGTTGTACTACTATAGTAGCCTAGGCTAGTGATAGTGGAAAGTAACTTAGACTACTCCAGTAACTCTATGGTTACCCTAAGAGCAAGTACTACCTCCGTCCTGGTTTACTCTTCCTATTTTGTAGTATCAAAATTTGACCATAGATTTAACTGCAAAATGTTAATGCATGTCACTAAGAACTATATCGTTGGATTCGTATATGAACATAATTTCAAATGATGTAATTTTTAGTGACATCCATTGGCATTTTCTTACGTAAATCTATGGTCAAAATATTATACTAAATAAGAGGTAGTACAAAAGTGGGCTATAACGGCCCTCCACTATGTAGGCCAAAACACGTGCCAAATTCACTTGTGATGCATTTGGCATCGATGCCCCTCCATTGCTCACCTGGTGCCCCAATCTGGATCACCTACTTTGCTCCGGTGCCAAATTAACTCACGCAATGAAAAAACACTTGCGTGGGAGAGAGAGAGGACTGAGGCAATAAAAAACACTTGTTTGGGAGAGTGAGAGGCTGGTGTAGTTGGTTTGATTGATTTGTTTATACATGTGGGTCTGTGTGCACAGCGGTGCCAACTCTCTCACATCGCGAGAGCGGTGCCAAAATCTTTTGATTTGACATCGATGCGTATTATGTGGCATACTTTTGCGAAATATGGCATCGGCCACATAGTGGAAGGCAACAAATGCCCAAGCTCTTCACGTACTCCTAGGTAAATGAGAGGAAAGAGAAAGACAGAGAGAGAGGGTGAAAAAATATCACTAGCCAGCCAACCCTATCATATGAGCGAATGATATTGGTACCTCTTGATGACACGGGCAATCTTATAGAGCCAGCTGCTCTAATATGTTCTTTTCTTTTGCAGATAAAAAAAGACCCGAAAGTGAAAAATGTGCTGCACTATAACAATCTCGGCGAATGCCTTGATCTCCATCTTACAGAAATTGATTTGATCGACTACCGAGGAAGCACATCTGAGATTAAATTGGCCAGGTTCTTTGTTCTGGAGGCAAGTGTGCTCAAGGTAATGAGGTTTGGCATTCTCTGGCGCAACAATGAATGGCGTGCTGATCACCGCAAGCGTCTACGGCTAAATGACAAAGTCTACGCAGAAGCTGAATTTTTTTTCGAAACATTAAGTGGCCAGAGACTCGAAAACTTATTTGCCCATTAGTGACTTGTCAGGGCGGTGGATTTTTGTTTGTACGATAAGGCTGCATCCACCTAAAGTAACGAAGTTCTTACGTAAACTTCCTAGTCATTCCCTCTTTGTAGGTGCAGCATTACTCCTAACATTTGTAATATCAGTTTGAAACTTGTAATATTGCCGTGTCCTATTCCTACGTTTCAAAAATCCTGCGAATCAAACAGGTCCTGAGTTCGTGATGATGTTGTGCCTGCCATCTTTCACCAATAGCCGTCGGATCTAGATCTGACGCATACAAACCAAACTTCTCCAGTTTTGCAAAAAGATTCCCACACTTGTTCCCTATTTACAAACAACTCCTTGTCTCTCACAATCAGCTTTATCTCCTCCCCACCACTTCTAGAAGGCCATGGAAAAATCTGGCGCGATGACCGCTGCTCACGGGCGCCGTCCACCCCCCAATCTTGGTGTTCCGTGCAATGGACGGGCATCTACGCACGGGAAATTATGTCAAACACGGCTAGTTGTAAGCAGGCTAGGTCTAGAGCCATGATGATAGTGACTGCAGACGGTGAGGCTGACTATGGTATGCCAAACACGGCGCCTATACTTAGGTGTCATCTCCGGCGTAGGGTCTTGTCACTTCACTGTGAGGAGCAGCACATAATAATTTGACCAACGGGTAGTACAGTGCTACTACATTGGTAGTACTACTACTAGTACTAGCACCACCGTCTGGATTTAGTAGTACTACCATGTCCATCTGGATTTAGTATTTGACTAGCAATATCACTACAACAAGAACCCCCCTTCAGCAATGCATTGATGCGTTGCCTTTTGTCCATATAAGCATTGCTAAGGTCTACACCAACGGATTATCATGCGTTGTCGTTGGTGGCGTTGCAAGGGTCTACAACAACATATATAGATCCGTTGGTAATCTCAAGAATAATGCGTTGCAAGCCAACAACAGATTCATCCAATGCTTCTATGCGCTGTTGTTTGCACAAACAGAATAACCTCTATATATAATCATTTATAACAATAGGTTGTTCAAATAGCAGTACCTGACACCTTTTTATTGAGCTCACACTACAAGGTACAATTTCAGTAATATTCGGAGAAATGGAACTAATATATTGATTCAGTGGCACAATCTGTTACATTGCAATGCAAGTATCATCAATTAGGAATACATCAATTTCCTAGAAAATGTAACATTTTACAGGATATAAATTTCTAAAATTCTATGTCTTCATTCTCCTCCAAGTACCAAAGATCAGCATAAATTATCCAAGGATCCAAGTAATCATCTAGTATTGAACTTCTCATCAACCTACAAAGAAAAAACCATAATGCTATTTAGTTATAAATTCAAAATTTGAAGTCTACAAATACACATGCTATGCATTGTATAGAAAAGGATCCACATAAAAATACCAAGTGTACAAGAAAAGATGTTTGGGAGAACAGACATAAGCTTATGTATGTCTTAGACATAACTTAGTAGAGTTCATATTAAGACACTAATGACACGTTTGGTCCGCAGAAAAATAGCGGTTTCCAGTTCCAATGCTTCCTGAAACCGTACCATCGTGTTTGGTTCACCCGCAATGTCTTTTGCAGCTGTGGTTTCTGATACAGGACTTCACGAAAGTAAAAATGCACAGATCGAAGCTGTGGAAAACCGAAACATATTTGCACCAACCAAACGAAGCGCGTTTTCCATAGAACTAATCGGAAGCAGAGCTTCCCAATACGATAAAATCAATACGTTTCTGGAGCCGAACCAAACGTGTCGTAAGCATCTTTGATCAATCAGATGTGCCTGTTCACTATGGACAACCATCAACATGTATTTACTACTAACAATTATCCAAAGATTATATTATATTAATAATGAGATGAATTCAACAACCAACTAGATGGTAAGTACTTATGTAAGAATTGGATATTTCTAATTTCCAAAGGACTCTGCACTAATGTTTCGGTTTGCTTTCTATGATGTATTAAGAGAGAAAATATCGATGCCAGCAGCTCGAAAACCATCACACAAAACTGTGTAGTTACCTGAGAACTACAATTTCAGACGTTAGAATTTTTCAATCCATGAGTGCATTCTCGGAACCTATAGAAGGAGCAACATGAAAAAGAAACGCATCATCAGATTTGGGGCAGTTGGCGTTAATAACACATGCAAAAAAAAGAAAAACAAGACATGCATAGTGAACATCGAAACCTATAGGGAATGTAGTTAATTTTTCAATCCATGAGTGCTGTAGTTTTTTTTTCAATACTTACCTAGTTTTAAGGAATAATACCCACAAGCCATTGCTGCCAATGTGGCATATCATATATCAAAGGAATTTGATCTTTGTGACCTTTTAGCTTCCTAATCTTGTATCATTTGTTATGCCATTCAATAACTGAACATCGAAACCTATAGGAATGTACAAAATAGGGTACTGGGCAAAATATGGGAATGTACAAAATACCTAATCAAGGAAGCGAATGGGTTGCCTCACTCTCCGATGATGTAGTAAGCCGTACATATCCATCTGCCCTGAAGCTGCACGCCATTAAAGCAAGTTAATACCTTACAAATCAGCCAAGGCAAGCTAAAGATATTAACACAATCTTATTTATTTATGCATCTACAGTCAACTGTTTGAAACCTGACCTGGAAATTTCATACCAAAATCACAGCTACTCCAAGTGTTTAGAGACTGACAAACTGTTAGCTGACATCTAGTAGGCACAAAAAATTCATGGAAAAAAAATTACATGATGATATACAGGTGGAAAATATAATTAGGTACAATCAACACATATCTTATTGGTGGTCAGGAAAGTTTGTGCTACTAACCTACCTGTCATGGAGTAGTACAACTTCAGCACGGAATTGATTTGCAGAGCTTGGAGATTTCATGGTATGACAACCCGAAGCCAATGTAGAGGCAGCCTGGAGCTCCTGCATAGATGTCAATAGAGTTCATCATAGGTTCAATGCATGTTTTATCTTGAAAATAGAAGGGGGGAAGCATCGACAACTGAACCGTAGCTACATTATGCGCCCATAACGCAATTTGTGTCAGATCCAACCTGCAGTCAAGATTAAGCGTCGACATAGGAAGCCTGGGAGGCACAACACCGTTAGTCCCAAGCGCAGCAACCCGAGGTAGTGGGCCTAGAAACCATTGGCGAGAGAACCGTGTCAGCCACCCATGGCACTAGGGTTAAGAATAAATCACTTGTGTATATAACAGGAAGGTTACAAACCATACTTCGACACTATGCAATGGTGTGCACCACGATTCATCTATGTGTGCTCCAAATAAACAAACAGGGTACCAGTTCATGATCATTGTTGTTGGTTTGAACTGAAGGTGAGCATGTGTTACCACCAAAACCTGTGATACCAATAGTTTGGAATTGCAGATCAATTTTTGCCAGAACGTGCTCTTATAGAATAAACAGTTAAAGATTACAATGATTCAGAGGAATTGTGCATGTCTCTCAAGAATGAAAAAAATAGCGCGCTACAGCAAAATAGCGGCGACCTCAAAATATGCTATTAGCATGCTATATCGAGCTACAGCGTGCTATTAGCGAGACGTTGTACACTGATATATTTAGCGAGGCAATTCTCCATACGCTATAGCGTGCTATTAGCGACCCTATAGCGCGCTATTTTTTTCAGTGCTCAAGATGCGTGTTGTTACCGGTCCTACAATGTTGCTGGCTCGACCTCCTCCTCCCTCTCGCCATCACCAGCAGCCTCCGACGGCCAAATCCCGCGCAGAGCCGCCGCCGGCGAGATCCGTTTCTCCCGGAGTCAAGCGTCACGCTCATGAGTTGGGGGACCTCGTGGAGGCAGGTAGTGGTCTGTGCGGTGGGGGCCACAGCGGCTGCGGTGGCGGGGTGGCTCCTCCGGGGCTCCGGCGCTGGTGCCTGCTTGCAGCGGAGAGGTGGAGGCGGTGGTCGGTGGTGCAGGGAGCTGCTGCTCTCGTGTGCTCTTGGGCCCAGATCTGGTCACGCCAGTTCGGCAGCGGCGGCTGCTCCCGCAGGCATGGTGGCCTGCTGCGGCCATCATGGAGGCTGGGGGCTCGCGGTGGAGCTGGCTTGTGGTGGCGCCAGTACGATCGTCACAAAAATTGAAGGCGGTGGCGGCAGTGTCGTGGTCATGGAAGTTGGGCGAGAAAGGGGAAGCAGGCGAGAGGGAGATGCGGAGTACGGAGTAGATGTTTGATAAAAAGTTTATTTTTTCTGCATGTTTGACGCCTGATAGAGGTGGGTACGGGGAGTTTGGCTCAAAGTGTGGGAGGGGTGGGAGGTGGGAGGTGGAACAAACAACACATGTTATGGTTTTGTTGGTACATATGCGTTGCTATAGGTGTGTTTTTGTTGTAGTGTATCTAGTAATGCATATCACAAAAAATGTACTACTCCCTCTGTAAGTAAATACATGGTATATTGTTTTATTCCTATCGGCGAGATAACTTAATGTCTTTTTGCTACTTAATAGGATTACATGCAATGAGCTAACCACCGCATGTGATGTTTGGTAGTCTCAAGTCATTGAAAGAATGCACGACCCACATCTCTCATTGGTTGATATGTCACGAAATAAGATACGAGGAGGGAGTTAATGTACCGTGCCTAAGTGTTTTGGGATTATTTGGTTTTCGAAAGGTGACTTACACAACATTTTTGGTTACATGCATTAACATTTTATTAGTTAAATCAATGGTCAAAACTTGGCGCAAAATGCAAAGGGGACCAATAAACCAGTAAACATCAAAGTTCTCTCGTTTGGCCCCAACTAGAGGTCCGGTGAGATGACTATACTGCACTGGCACGGAGAGGGACGCAGCTTCATTGACTTACTGCACCTGCCTTTGGGTGTATGACACGTGGGCCCAATGGGTGGATGGCCAACCTGTCATATAGCCAAAGCTGGTGTAGTAGAGGGGCGAGGAGTAGATGGCCAACACGCACGTGAATTCAACGCAGTCTACACTTCTCATATAAAGGCTCCCGCCAGTCCAATCTACGAAATCCTACGCACCTACGCACCCAAGGGCAAGAGTGATCACTCCAATCGCAAGATCAGTTGGCTAGAAGCTAGACCCATGGAGGCGATGAGCGCGAGCATTAGCCGGCTGTGCCAGATGATCCACGATGTCGGCCTGCAGCTCGGCACCAAGGAACGTCTCCAGGTAGTGCTTGAGGCCGCCAGGGCGAGGGGCCGCTTGGACGACAGCTTCATCTCCTTGTTCGACGAGGTCCTCGTCGGCTTCCTCAACAAGTTCACCGTCATCAAGAAGCTCGCGGACGACCTTGACGTACGCCTACAGCCCACGCGCCCAGGCTCTGCGATGCCTGCCACCCTCAACGTCATCTATGGTGACAACCTTTTCGACGCACTGGTGGCCCTGCGACTGCCCGCCGTTGCGCCAGAGAATGTCCACCTCGAGGTCGTGCTCGCCGTGCAGCGCCTGGCGCAGCAAGACACCATTGACATACTCACCCACGTCTACGCGCAAATCGTCCACAAGGACTACTACATGCAAGAGGAGGACGATGGACGCTGGCCTTCTTGGACCGCAGGGCAACCTTGGACGGCATTGTTCAGAAGCACGTTGAGCTTGCCACCAATGCTGCTGCTCCTCACACGTCCGTTGGTGACCCAGTGCACTAGGGCGTGAGGATGTCATTGATGGATCCGTATGTATCTTTATCTTTCCATCAAATCCATGTAGTAGTATATGGTACTACTAGTAATTATCTTCCTTTCGCATCAACTTCATAATTTTTGTACGTACTCCATGCATGAACCGCGCCTGAACCAAACTTCTCATTACTCTAGGGAAAATCGTTATTTCTATCTATCGGTCGCGCCATGGAGTAGAACCAAATTTTACAAGTTACAATTTCAAAAGGAAAAGCCTGCCATGTTCGCGTCGCACCCCCAGACGGTTGGTCCGGCACGCCGCGCAAGGGGGAATGCGAGCTGTATTGCATTTTCACTTACAAGTGGGACCGCAGTTGAGCAAACCGACTATCGGCAAACCCCCACCCCGCCCACCGTGTGATGGCTAAGAAAACAGGAGGGAGAATAGATGGCTATCGCACGGACTCCAAGAAAATTGGTGTCGGATGGGACTCGTGTGGGTGGTGTGCCGTACTGCTAGACATGAACGCTAGTTATGGCCCATACCACCCCACTATATCGAGGTGCTGGTTACGTAGAACAAATTTCCTGGAGTCCGTGCTCAGCCCTCCTCTATCTCTCTTCTCAGCCAGCCAGCAGACACGCGGAGCCCATCGTCTGTTTGCTCATGTGCGGTCCCACATGTCAGTGAAAACGCAAGAGGACCCACTTAACCTGCACATCTTGCACCTCCATGTGCTGGCGATGAAAAACAAATCCAATCAAGATCTTCGGTGGCCGCTTTTGGAGTTACTCAAGAGTAGTAAGATTCTATTTACAGTTTAACCCAAGATGCACATCACGTGGCTTCAACTACCACTCTATTTTCTTGCATGACACGACCTGGATGCTGGATGTCCCACATGTCGGCAAAAGGAGGAAGAACTCGACCAAATCTTCAGTTGTGCTCTCGGATTAGACTAGTTGTGCTAACTTAAAATTTTATTGTGTAGAATGTATGCAAGTTTTGGTATTGGGAAGAAGAGTACAATGATATATTGATAGAGCGCAATTTAGTAGATGTTCTAGCACTTTTAGCTAGCATAGAGGCTAGAGATGAGACTAGTGCACTTGTTTATAGAATAGAGGCTAGACACGTCTACTTCTTTACACTCGAAGAAGAAAGAAGCATGCAAGATCGAGCCTCCGCAGATCAATAATGAATGCATCGAGAAGGCACTAATCCAACTTACAGGAGCAGTTATGGAAGTTGGATATCTTCTAAAATGTATTCTTGTGGTTCTTCTTTTCTTTGCTCTTGCTTTTCTATTCAAAATTTTGGTGATGTATTTCCATGTACCAAAAAATCAATGATGAAAAAAAGATATGTGTTTGCAAAGAAAAATGTACGCGGCCGGGATGCGTCTGCGCGTTCGGCGCACGGCCACTGCATCCGAGAAATGGCCCCGACACGACCCCATTGCCCTACCCAAACAGACAGAGTCCGGGCAAAATGGAGGTCCGTTTGGGGTCGTGCATTGGAGTTGGCCTTACAAGTGGGACCGCAGTTGAGGAAACCGACTATCAGCAAACCCCCACCTCGCCCGCAGCGCGATGGCTGAGTTAGAGAAACGACGAGGTTAAAGAGATTGCGTAGCACGGACTCCAAGAAATATGGTGTCAGATGGAAGTCGTGCTGGTGGCGTGTGCCGTACTCCTGGACGAGAATGCTTGTTCTGTCCCATGTCACCCTACTACTCCTACTACTTATAGTAGTAGTATCGAGGATTCGAGGTGCTGGTTACGTGCAGCGAACACATTAACATATGGCCCACCTCACACTGTGGCCAAATTTCCCGGATTCTGTGCTAGGTTAAAACGTGTTCTTTGTGAGGATGGGTGGCTGGTCTCAAGTTTAAAACTTGTTGTATTACGTACGTAGACGTAGAGATAGTGCAGCATGTGAAGCTAGTACAAATAGTGTACTATTGTTGATTGGCCTCATCCGATAACGTGTTGCAATGCACGTACAATTATGTATTCAGAAAATATTTTTTTGCCTCGTCGCAGTACCTGAGGGAGTCCTGGACTAAGGGGTCCTTGGGCGTCCGGCCTGTTAGCCATGTGCTGGACTGATGGGCTGTGAAGATGCGAAGACCGAAGACTGCACCCGTGTCCGGATGGGACTCTCCTTGGCGTGGAAGGCAAGCTTGGCGACCAAATATGTAGATTCCTTTCTTTGTAACCGACCTTGTGTAACCCTAGATCCTCCCGGTGTCTATATAAACCGGAGGACTTAGTCCAGGGGAGATATACATGACGATATTCATACAGGCTAGGCCTCTAGGGTTTTAGCTATTACTATCTCGTGGTAGATCAACTCTTGTAATACTCATATTCATCAAGATCAATCAAGCAGGAAGTAGGGTATTATCTCCATAGAGAGGGCCCGAACCTGGGTAAACATCGTGTCCCCTGTCTCCTGTTACCATCGACCTTAGACGCAAATTTCGGGACCCCCTACCCGAGATCCGCCGGTTTTGACACCGACATTGCTGCTTTCATTGAGAGTTCCACTGTGCCGTCCCCAAAAGGTTTGATGGCCCCTTCAACCGTCAACAACAATGCTGTCCAAGGAGAAACCTTCCTCCCCGGACAGATCTTTGTGTTCGGTGGCTTCGCACTGTGGGCCAACTTGCTTGGCCATCTGGAGCAGATCGATAGCTACGCCCCTGGACATCAGGTCAGATTCGGAAGCTTGAACTACGTGGAGACTTGATCTTTAACGGATTTGAGAACGCGGCGAACGCCCCTTGTCGCCCCGATGAACATGACTTAGATCTGTCATCGGACTGCATCCAGGAGATGGCTTCCGTAACTGCTCTGGCTTTAGATCCGGAGCAGACCGTACCCTCCGAGGACGAGAGCCTCAACCCCGCCATGGAGGTCGTAGATTCCGCGACGTTGGAGCCGCACATAGTCTTAACATCACCCGACATCTGTGTCACCGGAGTTCCGGACTCGTCTCCGGCTATAAGTTCCGAACCATGTGAGTCCGCGGACACCTAACTTGATCGATTATCGATCTTCGAATTCAGCGCCGCAGACATCTTCCAGCATTCGCCCTTGGGCGATGTGCTAAATTCATTAAGAAATCTGTCCTTGGCGGGGGACTCATAGCCGAATTATGTCCGGTTTGAACTGGAGGCTGATGATGGGGGAGAATTTCGCTTCCCACCCGCCACCCACTTCATAGCCACTGTCGAAGACCTAACCGACACGCTTGACTATGACTCCGAAGACATCGACGGTATGGACGACGATGCCGGAGATGAGGAGGCCAAAAACCCATCGTTCACTGGATGATGGACGGCCACTTCCTCATATGACGTATACATGGTAGATACGCCGAAAAATAATAGCGGCGATGACAAGGAAAACCCAGCGAAGGAGGACCCTCGTAAGAAACAACCAAAGTGCCGGCGTCAGCGGCGCCGCTCTAAATCGCCCCGCAGCAGAGACAGCAACACAGGCATAGGAGACGACAACACTCCTGATGGTGCCGAAGACACAGAAGAACCCGATGAACAAACCGCCGAACAAGACAATCGGGAAGATGGGCAAGTCAGCCCTGACGAACAGGCCATAGAAGAAGACTCGGAGGAGGGTAGCTACCATCTGCTCCCCGAGGAGGAGGCGAGCCTCAGCAACGAAGACTTCATCATGCCTGAGGAACCTCTCGAGCAGGAGCGCTTTAAGCTTCAGCTAATAGCCACTGCAAGGAGCCTGAAAAAGAAGCAGCAGCTTCAAGCTGCTCAAGACATGCTCAATGACAGATGGACTGATGTCCTAGCAGCCGAGGAACACGGCCTTAAACGCCCAGCCAAAAGTTACCCGAAGCGCAAATTGCTACCTCAGTTGATGATGAGGCGCCAGAACCCGCACCAGCATCACGCAATGCGGTTGATCGGCCACCGCATGGCCGAGATAAAACGGCAACCCGAGCCGAAAACCAGACTGTCCCACCTCACCGTAAAGGCAGGGATAAGACAGCTCGGGGCTATACATATGACCTTCGTCAAGACCTGGACAGTAGAGCAGGACATACAAGATCGATCTACGGATCGCGAGGACGTGCCTTGACACACGAGGACAGCTATCTATTTGGATGTGACAAACCTAGTCACGCCCGGGCCGAAAACTACAGACGGACTCCATCGGAGCTACGTCGTGATGCGTCCCGATATAGAGGCGCCGCACACCCTCTTTGCTTCACTGACGAAGTAATGGATCATGAATTCCCAGAAGGGTTTAAACCCGTAAACATCGAATCATACGATGGAAAAACCAATCCCGCGGTATGGATCGAGGATTTCATTCTCCACATCCACATGGCCCGTGGGGATGATCTTCACGCCATCAAATACCTCCCACTAAAACTCAAAGGGACAGCTCGGCACTGGCTAAACAGTCTGTGTGAAAATTCCATTGGCAGCTGGGAGGACTTGGAAGAAGCTTTCCTTGACAACTTCCTAGGTACTTGCGTCCGGCCACCAGACACCGATGACTTAAGTCACATAGTCCAGCAACCTGGAGAGTCAGCCAGGAAATTCTGGACTAGGTTCCTAACTAAAAAGAACAAGATCGTCGACTGTCCGGATGCCGAAGCCCTAGCGGCCTTTAAACATAGCATCCATGACGAATGGCTCGCCCGCCACCTCGGTCAGGAAAAGCCAAAATCCATGGCAGCCCTCATGGAACTCATGACCCGCTTCTGTGCGGGAGAGGATAGTAGGCTGGCCCGTAGCAAAAATACAGCAAGTGCCACGGGTACCTCCGAGGCCAAAAATTGCAACGGCAAGCTCCGACGCAGCAGACACAAACGCTGAAGTAATGGTGACAACACCAATGACACGATAGTCAATGCCGGATTCAGTGGTTCCAAGTTCGGTCAGCGGAGGAAGCCATGGAAACGAAACAATCAGGGACCATCAAGCTTGGATCGCATACTCGATCGTCCGTGCCAAATCCATGGCACCTCTGATAAACCAGCCAATCATACCAACAGAGGCTGTTGGGTCTTTAAACAGGCCGGCAAGTTAAATGCCGAGAACAAAGAAAAGGGATCGCAAAATGAGGACGATGACGAGGAGCCTCGGCGACCGAACACAGGGGGACAAAAGAAGTTCCCCCCCCCCAGGTCAAATCGGTGAATATGATATATGCTACACACATCCCTAAGAGGGAGCGCAAGAGCGCGCTCAGGGACGTCTATGCGATAGAGCCAGTCGCCCCAAAATGTAATCCATGGTCGTCATGCCCGATCACTTTTGATCGAGGGGACCACCCGACCAGTATCCATCATGGTGGTTCAGCCGCATTGATACTTGACCTAATAATTGACGGATTCCACCTAACGCGAGTCCTTATGGACGGCGGCAGCAGCCTGAACCTGCTCTATCAGGATACAGTGCGCAAAATGGGCATTAACCCATCACGAATCAAGCCCACAAAGACCACATTCAAAGGATTCATACTAGGTGTAGAGGCTCGCTATACGGGCTCAATTACGCTAGAGGTTGTCTTCGGATCCCCGGACAACTTCAGAAGCGAGGAGTTAATCTTTGACATCGTCCCTTTTCACAGCTGCTACCACGCACTGCTCGGACGAACCACATTTGCTTGATTCAATGTGGTGCCTCATTATGCCTACCTCAAGCTCAATATGCCCGGGCCACGCGGTGTCATAACAGTTAATGGAAGCACATAACGTTCCCTCCGTACCGAGGAACACACCGCTGCCTTAGCAGCAGAAGCACAGAGCGGCCTTTTTAAGCAGAACTTTAATTCAGCGGCCAAGCTCCCGGACACTGTCAAGAGGGTCCAGACCATCCCGCAGCATGACAGCTCGGCTCGTCAGGAGCTTGATTAGCAGTTCGGCCTCTGTCCCAGTCCCGATCAGGTGGCGGCACAAGTACCGCACGTACATAACTACGCACTCAAAATACCATGGGCATAGACGGTGGCATAACTAGCCGGTGATCCACAATACGGCTCGACCGCTCCAGGGAATACATACTTTCACTTTTATTCGTTTCCTTTTCAGGTTTCCTTTCCGCAAACCTTCCCTGATGGCTAGATCACCGGTCCCCTCAAAGGACCAATACACCAAGATGGCAAGAAGCACAAGCGTATTGGGGAATTTCAAGGTGGTTTCGTTAACAATCACTCTACCTGTTTTCAGGACCCACATGTAGCTCTTCCTTGGTTTTTGGCATGTTAAATAGCCTGTTGCTTAATGCACTATTTGTATCAATGTGCTTTGACGTATTAATAAAATTGCAATGAGAACAGATCGAGGCCCAAATTCTACAGCCCTAGCTCATTACCTTTGCTCCGTTTCTATTTTCCTTTATTCTTTGTTCATAAGCCTTATCAGATAGCACCCGTACACTTTGGTACGTTTCGTATTTTCCAGGGGGCTTCATAGCACCCCGCACTACGGCAACAAAAGTCCAAACACTTTCTATAGTACAGTTTGGCACCCCGAATTTAGCACTATATGCATTGGCTCCGAATCATGTCTTTGGACAATAGTTGGGTTGCCCGGCTCCTGTGCTTGCTACCTTACGTTCCGCTATATCGGCTAAGGTAGTAAAGGGATAACTACTGCGATTGTGCCCTGGTTTACCCAAAGGAGCACCTTAGTAGAGAAAGCCGAAAACTGACTGTCATGATGCGGTGATAGCCTGTCAGCTCTTCGGATGTTGCAAATCGTTGGAGATTTCTTCCACGTACGCGAAGGATCGGTACTTCCCGATCAGGCGCTGATAAGCGCTCTAGTTAGAATACTAGGGGCTGCGCCAACATTTTTATTGTCAAACTCCTATGGCTAAGTGAGGGCGTTAAAGCCGCATAGTCTGATTGCCTGGTTCGTTGCGCTAAACAACTCCTTCATGGACCATATAATTGGATCAAGAGTGTTTAGATTCCATCCCGAACACCCCCGTACTACCTACGTGGGGCCAGAAGCCGACGACTGGCCAACCCTCAGATTTCATACAACACGGCCGCACAAGAGGTAAAATTTTCATATCACAAAATTATCTTTGTTCCATAATACAGGGTGAGGAAAAATATGAATGTATTCATTCAAAGATCACGTCCTTTGCACAATGATCCGAAACAATGCGGGACCCCTCCAAGACATCTCCAAAGTATCGCTCGGGTGTGTGGTGCTCCTTGCCCTCAGGCGGCCCCTCGGTCGCTAACTTGACGGCGTCCATCTTTGCCCACCACACCTTGACATAGGAGAAGGCCAGACGCGTGCCCTCGATGCAGGTGGACCGCTTGACGACGTCCAGCTGATTACAGGCATCCACCAGCTGCTTCACGAGGCCAAAGTAACTGCTGGGTATAGCTTCGGCTCGCCACAACCAGATTATTAAATCCTTCATGGCCAGTTCGGCCACCCTGTGCAGCTCGACCAACTGTTTTAGCTGATCGGTGAAGGGCATCGGATGTTCTGGCGCAAGATATTGCGACCAGAATAGCTTCTCTGTGGAGCTCCCTTCTTCGGCTCGGAAGAACTCCGCGGCATCGGACACACTGCATGGCAGATCGGCAAAAGCCCCTGGAGAACGCCGAATCCGGGTTAGTAAAAGATATTTCCTCTTCACATTCTTGCTTTGCATGCTAAAAGCCTTACCCGCCGCAATCTTCCTGGCCTCCTGGATCTCCTGGAGGGCACCTCGGGCCTCATTCCGGGCCATCTCTGCGCTCTGACGAGCCTTGGCGAGTTCGATCTCTTGAACTGACGCATCACGCTCCAAGGTCTCGCACTTTCTCACCGTGTCTTGGAGCTCTTGCTGGACCTCGTTGACCCGGGCCTTGAGCTTCTTACAGGCGGCCTGCTCCTTGACAGCCTTCCCCTTGTCTTCGGCCAGGGCCTTTTTTAGGGCCTCGACCTCGGTCGTCGCCTCTATACATATCATGACACTTCTGTCAATGCACATCATGCTACTTTTTTCAAATATATAACGGGTTATCACATACCTTCTTTTTCTTGGAGCTGCCTCCTCACCTGGCCGAGCTCCTCCTCGGCCTGCTCCAGTCTCTGCTTTAGTCCAGATACTTCAGCAGTATGCGAGGCCGCAGCCAACAGCGACGCCTATGTATGCATTTCAGACAAATTTAGTTAGCTTCCTGCAATAAATGATTGATATTCTGTCCAACTCTTTCTTTCCGAACACCGGACAGTGTCTCAGGGGCTACTGTCTATATCGGGATTTTCTCTTTTTGTGTTGCTTACCTCAAAGCCCGTCAGCCAGCTGCTGCGAGCTTCGGTTAGTCCGCTCTTGGCGGACTGAACCCTTTCAATTACCGTGCCCATAGGGACTCGGTGCTCATCTAGAATGGAAGCGCCTCACAGCGCTTCCAGCAGATTATCCGGTGCCCCTGGATGGACAGGGGTCATCGGCGGAATGGGCATACCCCCCTCTTTCGAAGGAGGTTGCACACCTGGTTTCGGAGCCATATTGGTCTCCGAAATTGTATTCGGCTGAGGGCCGAACTGAGTACGGACCTCATCACCAGTCACCGCGGGGATCGGCTCCCACTGGTGTTCGGTGACGGAGGCTTCGCCTTCTGGCGCCCCCTGAACCTCCCCCCGGCCTGGGAAGGTCCTTCGGGACAACACCTCGACGTTGCCCTTGGTCTCGGGGGAGTGAGCGGTCGGCGGTGACGCGCTGGCCATCGCCCTTGAATCCAACGAACCTCCTGTTGAGGATCGCTAGAAGCTGTCGTGGGCCGGACTGCAAGTGCATAATTAATCATGTCAATACAATAAAGAAGAGAGGCCCGATATATGGGTATGTACGAGTCCTAGCACTTACGACGCAGCCCGAGGCTTAGGGCGGGGGCGTCACTCGGGACTGCTGTCGACGTCCCATGCGGAGTTATCCGCGAGGGAGCCCTTCCCTTTCTTGGACGTCTCCGCCTCCAGGTTCGTGGAGGCTCCCCTTTTCTTCATTCCCTCCTCAGGGCGAGGGTTGTTCTCCTCCTCCTCCTCGTCGTCGTTGTCCTCGGCAGCGGAGGAAAGGGTCACTTCGTCTTCGGACGTCACGTCCGAAGCACCCTTGCAACGGGGGCCACCTTTGGCCCCCTTGTCCTTCTTCTTGGCCTTCTTTTCCAGTGGCCTATAGGGCACCGGGACCAGCATCTTCGCTAGAAGCGGGATGACTGGCTCTTTGGGCAACGGAGCCGAACTATGGATCCGCTCCGCTCTCTCCATCCACTCCTAAGAAAATACAGCAAAGGTTAGGCATCCTCCTTGAGGAAACAAGTAGAAGGTACGCCTTAAGAGAAGGGGAACTCACCTCACTGGCAGGATGGGTGTGGTCGTGCCCACGGTCCGAATCTATGACCGGCGGCTTCTCGTTGCCCTTCAAGAGAAACTTCCAGGCACCTTCATGAATAGTTCTGAAGAGCCCTTCTAGGGTCTGGTGCTTCACAGGATCGTATTCCCATAAAGGGACGCTTCGGCGTTGGCAAGGGAGAATCCGGCGAACCAGCATCACCTGGATCACGTCGACGAGCTTGACGTCTTTATCCACCATACTTTGAATTCGCGTTTGCAGCGCTATCAACTCGTCTGATGCTGGCCAGTTGGGGCCTTTCTCCTTCCAGGAGGTGAGCTGCATCGGGAGCCGCCGCCCAAGTGGTGTCGCGCGGCTCTGTGATGTAGAACCATTGCTTCTACCCCTCCTTGACAGTCTCCACAAAAGTGCCTATGGGCCAAGTGACGTTGGGCATCTTGCTCACCATGGCACCTTCGCACTCTGCGTGCTGGCCGTCCACCACCTTCGGCTTCACGTTGAAGACCTTGAGCCATAGGCCGAAGTGGGGATGGATGCGGAGGAAGGCCTCGCACACGACAATGAATGCCGAGATGTTGAGGAAGGAGTTCGGGGCTAGATCATGGAAATCTAGCCCGTAATAGTACATCAGTCCGCGGACGAAGGGGTGAAGTGGAAACCCCAATCCATGGACGATGTGAGGGAGGAAAACTACCCTCTCGGTAGGCTTCAGGGTGGGGATGACTTGCCCCTTGGTGGGCAGACGGTGGGCGATTCCTTTCGCCAGGTACCCCGCCGCCGGGAGCTGGGTGATGTCCTTCTCCTTGATGGAGGAGACCATCCACTTGCCTTGGCCTCCGGATCCGGACTTGGCTGAGTGCTTCTTTGAGGTGGAGAAGATGGGAGCTTGGGCGCTGGAGCTCGAGAATGGAAGGACAGAAGGCGTGGGTGAAGAAGGAGAATCCTTATCTCCTTATAAAGGCCGTGAATATCGAACGCCTCCCAACTCGCCTTAAAACTCGCCCATTCCCAAGGATTGTGTAAACGGCACGGTTGGGTTACCCACGCCCGTATTGATGAGAATCCCGCAATAATGGGACACGATCTCTGCTTTGACAAGACGTGCCAATGGAAACCGCGTCTCGAAACGTGGAGCGGCAGACGAAAAACGGTTCAAAATTATGACCGGGCAGACGTGATGTCATGCTACAAAAAGTTGTTAGTGGATTGGACTCGTGGAATATTATATTCTCTCTGCGGTGGTGTGTGGTGTGTGTGTTACAGGTCCGGACACGTTCAATACATCCGAAGACTATCTTGGAGTTCGGAAGGAGGAACCCGCCTTGCAATGCCGAAGATAGATCTACGCGCCAGATACCTTGTCATTGAAGCCAGGTTCATGGGCTACTGAGGGAGTCCTGGACTAAGGGGTCCTCGGGCGTCCGGCCTGTTAGCCATGGGCCAGACCGATGGGCTGTGAAGATGCGAAGATCGAAGACTCCACCCGTGTCCGGATGGGACTCTCCTTGGCGTGGAAGGCAAGCTTGGCGACCAAATATGTAGATTCCTTTCTTTGTAACCGACCTTGTGTAACCCTAGATCCTCCCGGTGTCTATATAAACCGGAGGACTTAGTCCGGGGGAGATATACATGACGATAGTCATACAGGCTAGGCCTCTAGGGTTTTAGCCATTACGATCTCGTGGTAGATCAACTCTTGTAATACTCATATTCACCAAGATCAATCAAGCAAGAAGTAGGGTATTACCTCCATAGAGAGGGCCCGAACCTGGGTAAACATCATGTCCCCTGTGTCTTGTTACCATCGATCTTAGACGCACAGTTCGGGACCCCCTACCCGAGATGTGCCTGTTTTGACACCGACAGCACCCACTCAGAGAAGTGACTCGAAAGCCATTCTTTAATTTAGTAAGTTTATCACAGGCATATCATTTTATTACATACAACAGGTCATCAACCCACAACGACAACGAGGATACATTATAAATACTAAAGTTTTCATCACACAACAAACAACAAGCAATGAAATGAACTTCAACTCAACCAATCCTCGGCGTTGGAAACGCTTGCTTTGAACCACAAGTGATTCTCTGGGAAGGGCCAGCTACTGTCAATCTCGAGACCAACGCAGGACTGATCATTCAGGCTGAAGCGGCCTACTATATCACGACCAGGGTAGGGAACCACCGCAATGTCCAACGTATAGATAAAGTTGCTTCTCATAAATGGTAGTAGTAACGTTGTGTCAACAGAAGTTGGATCGCCTTTCACCATCATTGGATAGTTTTGTCCAAGGAAGAGCGAGTTTTCTCCAAGACTATCAATACTGTACCAGGGAGAAGGTGTTGGCGCTAGCACACTAGTATCCATCCCGAATACCATGCAACGGGTGTTGGAATAGGTCCGGAGAGTGCGACCATGGGAGACAACACCTGCTTCCTTAGTAGTAACATCAGAAGTGGGTTGTATACAGACAAGAAGGGGTGATCCGTCGGAATTAGTTGCCAACCACCACTGAGTATATGGGCCCTGCTCGTCCTCATGCTCGTGATCATCACCATTGTCATCTCCCCCTTGGTTATAAAAATTTTCAAGTATAGGTGGTGGAATGTTCACAGGACCTTGGAAACATAACAAGAAGGTTAATTAGTAGAGAAGGGAAACTTGCTAACTCGCATGCATGTGGATGAAACAATTATAATTACGGTGGAAGACAAACGTACCGAAACTACGAGGATCCCATGCAAAAACAGTGCCACGAGTGGTGGCAGCAAACACAAGACCCTCGTATTGAATTGCATACAATACACATCCATGTATAGAAAGTGATTTTTGAGCAATATCCATCTAGTCGAACCACGAAGGACGGCAATAAGCTTGTCGAAGATAGCAACAACTTCACAGTTCTTGTAATTCCAAGAGCGGTTGGGAACTCGACAAATTGCTATCTTCCGTAGACGACAACCACCATGATCGTATTTGAACGTACGTAGATCATCTGTGTGCTCAACCTCAGGGCACTCTGAGATGTTTGGAAGTGGAATCCGCTGACGAGTGTACACATTCACAAGTTCCCACTCGCAATTGTACCCAATATAAACAACCCAATCTCCATTTGCGCCAGCCCAGGCCTTACCCTTAAGCGATGGCATCTTGACATCCCCCCGTATCATTATCAAGCGGCATCAACTTGCACAAAGCGAGGCCTCCGTCGCCCGCTCCCATGCGAACAGGCTTATAGCAAAGAAGATAAGGGAGATCAAACCGCTCCTGGACCCTTGGGTTCCTTGTAATGATGTTATTAGTTGAGTCGAGAATGGTCTTGAACGAACCTGCCATGCTAGCCGAGGTGATGATGTCACACCGATCAATGAGTTCCCCCACCACGTCATCTTTCAGATCGGGGCAAGAATAACGGGGTCGTTTCCAACTTGTTCCCTCCATGTAGAAGACGATCGAACAATGGAAGAAGGAAGGGTGAAGGCAAATGGAGGAGGGAGGAAGAGCGTGTGATAGCAGTTCCAAATCGAGAGGGAAAGGCGAAGAGTCGGTGGACGGTTGCCAGTTTGCCATGGTACACGAAGACGCGCCCCGGCCTACACGTCCTTTCGGAAATTGTACAAAAGAACTCGCCGTCGTCTCACTGACATGTTGGAACGGGACCACATGTCAACGAAACATTGTGTGTAATTTCTCGTGCAAAATGCGATCTGGCCGCGTTGGCCCGAGGTGCCGCATTAGTTATCGACCTTTTTTTAACATACAATCTGAGTGGATAGCTCCTATGGTCATCACACGTGAGCGGATATATAGGTGGGCTAGGTGGGCAGGCAGCAACAATCTAAGTGCTAAAAGAGTTGATCTCGAAAAAAGAGTTGACCCAATGCTTTGGTTTTGTTTGGATTTTCCAACTATGACCATTGGACAGAGTGAATCAATGGCTTACGTTCAAAGTTATTCTCATATTATAGAAATGGTATAGGAATGTGGAGAGATTTGGTTGATTTAATATCGCTGAATAATATAAAATATTATGAGTGCAGACGCTCCACCCCGAGGTTTGTTGCTCCTTCTCGGTTGTCGGGAATCTATGTTCTTCCACTCTTTCGTCTAAGACATGAGCTTTGTTCATCCTTTTGCCGACACGCAGGACATCTATATGCCTCAATTTTATAAAATCATATTATATGCGTCCATGACACGCGGGACATCTAGCATCAAGGTGGCGTGTCATGCAAGAAAGTGGAGATATACAGTGCGTAAGTGAGTCGTGCACTTCGATGGCACCTAGTACTACGCAAAAAAATCTCCTCGATGGCACGTGAATAGTGCATGTACTCAATGACAGAGCACGGGATGGTAGCCATGGACATGGTTGGCCCTTTTCAAAGAGAGTACTAATAGATAACTTCGATGTCTCCCGTCAACTCATAGAACGACGAGAAGCTTGCTTACTACGCCTTCTCCCTCGCCAACGCGTGCGCGGTGGCTCGCAGCACGAGGAGAAACTTTTGCTTACAAGCGGTGGAGGTGCTGCAGTCCATTTGGTGTCAGATTGCCAGAAGTACTACTGTAGTACCATCATTATTGTTCGACTTCCGGAAGAGGAGAAGAGCCAAGCGCAAGGTCACCTACTAACCTAGTACAGTACTACTATAGTCAAAGCTGGTCCACCTTTTTAGAGCATGGTTAATTAATATAGGCGGCTCTTGCAGCGGCACATCATTTAGAGCAAGTACTCTCTTCGTAGGAACAAAGGAAGTGAAACAAAAGTTGGAGTGGATGCTTGATTGCCAATTAAAACATGATTACATAGGAAAAAAATCCTATAGCATTCTATCCTATGAACCAAATGACCAATGTAGGAAAATTATGAGGGGGGTCTCTCCAACAGTGTTCCTCGGCTTGCACCTAGCATCACGGTGGTTGAACTTGGAGTCATTCATCTGGTATAGGTGGCATCTCAGATCTAGAAACAAGGTGACGCGACCTCTCACTTCCTCCGCCATTTGAAGTGGCGCGCCGGTGGAGGGCTAGCATACTCCAATATTAGGTTGGCTCTATGTGATGTGGCAACTTCATATACAAACCGGATGCTGGCTATACTACTACGGTACTCACACTCCAAGAAGTGACTCGAAAATCATTCATAAATTGAGTCTATGACATGCATTTGCAAACGTACCATTCATTACATACAACAAGTCATCAACACACAACGACAACGAGGATACATGTTGGATTATAGATTATTTCCAACAAAACATTCTAGTAAATACTAAAGTTTTCATTACACAACAAATAACAAGCAATGAAATGAACTTCAACTCAACCAATCCTCGGCGTTGGAAACGCTTGCTTTGAACCATAGGTGCTCTGGGAAGGGCCAGCTATTGTCAATATCGAGAGCAACGCAGGACTGATCATCCAGGCTGAAGCGGCATATATCAGGACAAGGGTAGGGAACCATCGCAATGTTCGAGGTATAGATACAATTGCTTCTCATAAATGGTAGTAACGTTGTGTCAATAGTAGCTGGATAGCCTTTCACCATCATTGGATAGTTTTGTCCAAGGAAGAGCGAGTTTTCTCCAAGACTATCAATACTGAACCAGGGAGAAGGTGTTGGCGCTAGCACACTAGTATCCATCCCGAATACCCTGCAACGGGTGTTGGAATAGGTCCGGAGAGGGCGACCATGGGAGACAACACCTGCTCCCTCAGTAGTAACAATCTCACACTACAAAAAAAATACACTTCCGTGATGATACGTGTTTGTCACAGTAGGTCGCGTTTTTTGTCATGCATGTACATCCATGAAAAATTTATGACAGAATCAAGATAGTCATACCTATGATGTCGTAGAAGTGTTCCATGACATTACCAAAATTATCATCACGGAAGTGTCCACTTCCATGACGATAAATCGCGCGTCACAGAAGTGCTTTCGTCAAGGGTGACCGACGCGTGGCATCCACCATAACGGAACGTCGTTAAGCTATCGGGTCAGGTTTTGGATCCGATAACCCGTTAACAGCCCCGACCAATGGGGATTTTCCACGTGTAAAATCATCACTGGCTGGAGGAAACACGTGTCGGCTCATCGTTGGGACAGATGTCATCCACTCATTGGACAGAAGGTGCCTATGATACATCGACACGTGGCACGGCCCAACAGAGGCCCATTCCTCTGAAAAGGCCGGCCCGTTTGACTTGGTCAAAAGGTGGCGGGCCGGCCCATGGAAAGCCTGTTAACGGCCTGCTCGCATATAGCCCATTTACAGCCCGCTAACCCAAGGCCCGTTACGCCCTATTCGAATTAGGCCCAGTAGCGTCATCTGGGGCATCCAATATGATTCCAGCCCGTTTTCACTTCTGGCCCATGTATGGCCCATGACGTCTTTCGGCCCATATGAGGCCCTATGTAACTCTTGGCCTATTAACGGCCCGTGGTGAAACTGGCCCGTAATGAACAGTGTATCACTTTACACCCATTAACGGCCCGTGGTGAAACTGGCCCGTAATGAACAGTGTATCACTTGATACCCATTAACGGCCCATTATTCCGTTGGGCCGTTTCCAGCCCATGTTATCTTTCGATCTTCTCAGAGCCCATTTATTCTTGGGCTCATTTCCAGCATTCGTTTACTTACGGCCCGTTACTGTCATTTTCTGCTTGTGGGCCAAACTCAGCCGGTGGTTACAGTCGGCCCGTTTGTGGTCCGTTAATATGTTGGGCCGTTTTCATAGCGTCATCAAATACGGCCTATTAACGATGGCCCGTTATAGTCGGCCCATGAACGGACGATTCCAACTCTAGCCCGTTTACGGCCATAATGTGGCCTGTTATTGGCCCATGTTTGGCCAATCGATCATACGGCCTGTATAAGGCGCATTGATGATACGACCCGTAGAAGGCCCATTGTTTCTACGGCCCGTAGAAGGCCCATTGTTTCTACGGCCCGTAGAAGGCCTACTGTTTCTACTGCCCGTAGAAGGCCCACTGTTTCACGGCCCATAGGAGGCCCAGTGTCACTACAGTAAATATTAGCCCATGGTTATTGTGGCCTAGTTTTAAAAAATAGGTTATTGCAACCAATAGCAAACCGCGGAAAAAGAACTGCACTGACTACAAGCAAACAAATAAACAAGACAACAAGGAAATAAATAAGCAAGCAACTTATGTTAGGCTTGAAGGAAATATGCCCTAGAGGCAATAATAAAGTTATTATTTATTTCCTTAAATCATGATAAATGTTTATTATTCATGCTAGAATTGTATTAACCGGAAACATAATACTTGTGTGAATACATAGACAAACAGAGTGTCACTAGTATGCCTCTACTTGACTAGCTCGTTGATCAAAGATGGTTATGTTTCCTAACCATAGACATGAGTTGTCATTTGATTAACGGGATCACTTCATTAGGAGAATGATGTGATTGACTTGACCCATTCCGTTAGCTTAGCACTCGATCGTTTAGTATGTTGCTATTGCTTTCTTCATGACTTATACAGGTTCCTATGACTATGAGATTATGCAACTCCCGTTTACCGGAGGAACACTTTGTGTGCTACCAAACGTCACAACATAACTGGGTGATTATAAAGGTGCTCTACAGGTGTCTCCGAAGGTACTTGTTGGGTTGGCGTATTTCGAGATTAGGATTTGTCACTCCGATTGTCGGAGAGGTATCTCTGGGCCCTCTCGGTAATGCACATCACATAAGCCTTGCAAGCATTGCAACTAATGAGTTTGTTGCGAGATGATGTATTACGGAACGACTAAAGAGACTTGCCGGTAACGAGATTGAACTAGGTATTAAGATACCGACGATCGAATCTCTGGCAAGTAACATACCGATGACAAAGGGAACAACGTGTGTTGTTATGCGGTTTGACCGATAAAGATCTTCGTAGAATATGTGGGAGCCAATATGGGCATCCAGGTCCCGCTATTGGTTATTGACCAGAGACGTGTCTCGGTCATGTCTACATAGTTCTCGAACCCGTAGGGTCCGCACGCTTAACGTTACGATGACAGTTTTATTATGAGTTTATGAGTTTTGATGTACTGAAGGAGTTCGGAGTCCCGGATGAGATCCGGGACATGACGAGGAGTCTCGAAATGGTCGAGACGTAAAGATCGATATATTGGACGACTATATTCGGACATCGGAAAGGTTCCGAGTGATTCGGGTATTTTTCGGAGTACCGGAGAGTTACGGGAATTCGTATTGGGCCTTAATGGGCCATACGGGAAAGGAGAGAAAGGCCCCAAAGGGTGGCCTCACCCCTCCCCATGGACTAGTCCGAATTGGACTAGGGAGGGGGGGCGCCCCCTTCCTTCCTTCTCCTTCTCCCTTCCCTTCTCCTACTCCAACAAGGAAAGGAGGAGTCCTACTCCCGATGGGAGTAGGACTCCCCCCTTGGCGCGCCCTCCTCCTAGGCCGGCCGCCTTCCCCCTTGCTCCTTTATATACGAGGGCAGGGGGCACCCCATAGACACAACAATTGATCATTGATCTCTTAGCCGTGTGCGGTGCCCCCCTCCACCATATTACACCTCGATAATATCGTAGCGGTGCTTAGGCGAAGCCCTGCGTCGGTAGAACATCAACATTGTCACCACGCCGTCGTGCTGATGAAACTCTCCCTCAACACTCGGCCGGATCGGAGTTCGAGGGACGTCATCGAGCTGAACGTGTGCTGAACTCGGAGGTGCCGTGCGTTCGGTACTTGATCGGTCGGATTGTGAAGACGTACAACTACATCAACCGCGTTGTGTTAACGCTTCCGCTTTCGGTCTACGAGGGTACATGGACAACACTCTCCCCTCTCGTTGCTATGCATCACCATGATCTTGCGTGTGCGTAGGAAATTTTTGAAATTACTACGTTTCCCAAGAGTGGCATCCGAGCCTGGTTTTATGCGTTGATGTTATGCACGAGTAGAACACAAGTGAGTTGTGGGCGATATAAGTCATACTGCTTACCAGCATGTCATACTTTGGTTCAGCGGTATTGTGAGATGAAGCGGCCCGGACCAACATTAAGCGTACGCTTACGCGAGATCGGTTTCACCGTTGCGAGCACTCGTTGCTTAAAGGTGACTGGCAGGTGCCTGTCTCTCTCACTTTAGTTGAATCGAGTGTGGCTACGCCCGGTCCTTGCGAAGGTTAAAACAGCACCAACTTGACAAACTACCGTTGTGGTTTTGATGCGTAGGTAAGAACGGTTCTTGCTAAGCCCGTAGCAGCCACGTAAAACTTGCAACAACAAAGTAGAGGACGTCTAACTTGTTTTTGCAGGGCATGTTGTGATGTGATATGGTCAAGACATGATGCTGAATTTTATTGTATGAGATGATCATGTTTTGTAACCGAGTTATCGGCAACTGGCAGGAGCCATATGGTTGTCGCTTTATTGTATGCAATGCAATCGCCATGTAATTGTTTTACTTTATCACTAAGCGGTAGCGATAGTCGTAGAAGCAATAGTTGGCGAGACGACAACGATGCTACGATGGAGATCAAGGTGTCGCGCCGGTGACGATGGTGATCATGACGATGCTTCGGAGATGGAGATCACAAGCACAAGATGATGATGGCCATATCATATCACTTATATTGATTGCATGTGATGTTTATCTTTTATGCATCTTATTTTGCTTTGATTGACGGTAGCATTATAAGATGATCTCTCACTAAATTTCAAGATAAAAGTGTTCTCCCTGAGTATGCACCATTGCCAAAGTTCGTCGTGCCCAGACACCACGTGATGATCGGGTGTGATAAGCTCTACGTCCATCTACAACGGGTGGAAGCCAGTTTTGCACATGCAGAATACTCAGGTTAAACTTGACGAGCCTAGCATATGCAGATATGGCCTCGAAACACTGAGACTGAAAGGTCGAGCGTGAATCATATAGTAGATATGATCAACATAGTGATGTTCACCATTGAAAAACTACTCCATCTCACATGATGATCGGATATGGTTTAGTTGATATGGATCACGTGATCACTTGGAGGATTAGAGGGATGTCTATCTAAGTGGGAGTTCTTAAGTAATATGATTAATTGAACTTAAATTTATCATGAACTTAGTCCTGATAGTATTTTTGCAAATTATGTTGTATATCAATAGCTCGCGTTGTTGCTTCCCTGTATTTATTTTTTATATGTTCCTAGAGAAAATTATGTTGAAAGATGTTAGTAGCAAAGATGCGGATTGGATCCGTGATCTGAGGATTATCCTCATTGCTGCACAGAAGAATTATGTCCTTGATGCACCGCTAGGTGACAGACCTATTGCAGTAGCAGATGCAGACGTTATGAACGTTTGGCTAGCTCAATATGATGACTACTTGATAGTTTAGTGCACCATGCTTAACGGCTTAGAATCGGGACTTCAAAGACGTTTTGAACGTCATGGACCATATGCGATGTTCCAGGAGTTGAAGTTAATATTTCAAGCAAATACCCGAGTTGAGAGATATGAAGTCTCCAACAAGTTCTATAGCTAAAAGATGGAGGAGAATAGCTCAAGCAGTGAGCATGTGCTGAGATTGTCTGGGTACTACAATCGCTTGAATCAAGTGGGAGTTAATCTTCCAGATAAAATAGTGATTGACAGAATTCTCTAGTCACCATCACCAAGTTAGTAGAACTTCGTGATGAACTATAGTATGCAAGGGATGACGAAAGTTATTCCTGAGCTCTTCGCGATGCTGAAATTGATGAAGTAGAAATCAAGAAAGAGCATCAAGTGTTGATGGTTAACAAGACCACTAGTTTCAAGAAAAGGGCAAAGGGATAGAAGGGGAACTTCAAGAAGAACGCCAAGCAAGTTGCTAGTGAAGTGAAGAAGCCCAAGTCTGTACCTAAGCCTAAGACTAAGTGCTTCTACTGCAAAGGGACTGGTCACTGGAAGCGGAACTGCCCCAAGTATTTGGCGGATAAGAAGGATGGCAAAAGTGAACAAAGGTATATTTGATATACAGATTATTGATGTGTATTTTACTAGTGTTCGTAGCAACCCCTCGGCATTTGATACTGGTTCAGTTGCTAAGAGTAGTAACTCGAAACGGGAGTTGCAAAATGAACATAAACTAGTTAAGGGTAAAGTGACGATGTGTGTTGGAAGTGGTTCCAAGATTGATATGATTATCATTGCACGCTCCCTACACTTTCGGGATTAGTGTTGAACCTAAATAAGTGTTATTTGGTGTTTGCGTTGAGCATGAATATGATTTGATCATGTTTGTTGCAATACGGTTATTCATTTAAATTAGAGAATAATTGTTGTTCTGTTTACATGAATAAAACCTTCTATGGTAATACACCCAATAAAATGGTTTGTTGGATCTCGATCGTAGTGATACACATATTCATAATAATGAAGTCAAAAGATGCAAAGTTAATAATGATAGTGCAACTTATTTGTGGCACTGCCGTTTCGGTCATATTGGTGTAAAGCGCATGAAGAAGCTCCATACTGATGGGATTTTGGAATCACTTGATGCTTGTGAACCGTGCCTCATGGGCAAGATGACTAAAACGCCGTTCTCCAGAACTATGGAGAGAGCAACAGATTTGTTGGAAATCATACATACAGATGTATGTGGTCCGATGAATACTGAGGCTCGTAGCAGGTATCATTATTTTCTGACCTTCACAGATGATTTGAGCAGATATGGGTATATCTACGTAATGAAACAGAAGTCTGAAACATTTGAAAAGTTCATATAATTTCAGAGTGAAGTGGAAGATCATCGTGACAAGAAAAATAAAGTTTCTACGATCTGATCGTGGAGAAGAGTATTTGAGTTACGAGTCTGACCTTCAGTTAAAACAATGTGAAATAGTTTCACTACTCACGCCACCTAGAACACCACAGTGTAATGGTGTGTCCGAACATCGTAACCGTACTTTATTAGATATGGTGCAATATATGATGTCTCTTACCGATCTACCACTATCGTTTTGGGGTTATGCATTAGAGACAGCTGCATTCATGTTAAATAGGGTACCATCGAAATCCGTTGAGACGACATCGTATGAACTGTGGTTTGGCAAGAAATCAAAGTTGTCGTTTCTTAAAGTTTGGGGTTGCGATGCTTATGTGAAGAAACTTCAACCTAATAAGCTCGAACCTAAATCGGAGAAATGTGTCTTCATAGGATACCCAAAGGAGACTGTTGGGTACACCTTCTATCACAGATCCGAAGGCAAGACATTCGTTGCTAAGAATGGATCCTTTCTAGAGAAGGAGTTTCTCTCGAAAGAAGTGAGTGGGAGGAAAGTAGAACTTGATGAGGTAACTGTACCTGCTCCCTTATTGGAAAGTAGTTCATCACAGAAAACGGTTCCTGTGACGACTATACCAATGAGTGAGGAAGTTAATGATGATGATCATGAAATTTCAGATCAAGTTGTTACTAAACCTCGTAGGTCAACCAGAGTAAGATCCGCACCAGAGTGGTACGGTAATCCTGTTCTGAGGTTATGTTACTAGACCATGACTAACCTACAAACTACTTTGTGTGCTACCAAATGTCACAACGTAACTGGGTGATTATAAAGGTGCTCTACAGGTGTCTCCGAACGTACTTGTTGGGTTGGCGTATTTCGAGATTAGGATTTGTCACTCCGATTGTCGGAGATGTATCTCTGGGCCCTCTCAATAATGCACATCACATAAGCCTTGCAAGCATTGCAACTAATGAGTTTGTTGCGAGATGATGTATTACGGAACGACTAAAGAGACTTGCCGGTAACGAGATTGAACTAGGTATTAAGATACCGACGATCGAATCTCGGGCAAGTAACATACCGATGACAAAGGGACAACGTATGTTGTTATGCGGTTTGACCGATAAAGATCTTCGTAGAATATGTGGGAGCCAATATGGGCATCCAGGTCCAGCTATTGGTTATTGACCGGAGACGTGTCTCGGTCATGTCTACATAGTTCTCGAACCCGTAGGGTCCGCACACTTAACATTACGATGACAGTTTTATTATAAGTTTATGAGTTTTGATGTACCGAAGGAGTTCGGAGTCCCGGATGAGATCGGGGACATGACGAGGAGTTTCGAAATGGTTGAGACGTAAAGATCGATATATTGGACGACTATATTCGGACATCGGAAATGTTCCGAGTGATTCAGGTATTTTTCGGAGTACCGGAGAGTTACGGGAATTCGTATTGGGCCTTAATGGGCCATACGGGAAAGGAGAGAAAGGCCCCAAAGGATGGCCGCACCCCTCCCCATGGACTAGACCGAATTGGACTAGGGAGGGGGGGCGCCCCCTTCCTTCCTTCTCCTTCTCCCTTCCCTTCTCCTACTCCAACAAGGAAAGGAGGAGTCCTACTCCCGATGGGAGTAGGACTCCCCCCTTGGCGCGCCCTCCTCCTAGGCCGGCCGCCTTCCCCCTTGCTCCTTTATATACGGGGGAAGGGGGGCACCCCATAGACACAACAATTGATCATTGATCTCTTAGCCGTGTGCGGTGCCCCCCTCCACCATATTACACCTCGATAATATCGTAGCGGTGCTTAGGTGAAGCCCTGCGTCGGTAGAACATCAACATTGTCACCACGCCGTCGTGCTGATGAAACTCTCCCTCAACACTCGGGTTGATCGGAGTTCGAGGGACGTCATCGAGCTGAACGTGTGCTGAACTCGGAGGTGTCGTGCGTTCGGTACTTGATCGGTCGGATCGTGAAGACGTACGACTACATCAACCGCGTTGTGTTAATGCTTCCGCTTTTGGTCTACGAGGGTACGTGGAGAACACTCTCCCCTCTCGTTGCTATGCATCACCATGATCTTGCGTGTGCGTAGGAAATTTTTGAAATTACTACGTTTCCCAACAAGGCTATCACGGCTATTACACATATTACATCCACTGGGCATCAAAGTTCGCCACCAGTGCAAATATAGGGAACAAAGAAGCATATAAACGCCGCAGCAAAACAAGTCCAGAATTGAAACCACTTCAGAAGAGTTCACGAAACGATATCCTGGGTACCCATAATGCTGGCAAGATGCTTAGCAAGCTTATTAACTTTCTCTTGTTTGGCGCTTAAATCCTCCAGCGCTTGCTGTTGCACAAGAAAGTACGCATCTGAATTCTGCAGGGACTTCCTCAGTCCTTCGGCTTCTTGCCGCAGCACAGCAGACTGGTGCCTTTCAGCTTGTAGCTGAGACTGAAGAAGCTGAAGTGATTCAGGCAGCGAGTTCGAAGAGCTTGTGCCAGCGGTACTTGCCAGTAACTCGAACACTACATCAACGCAGGACTGTGGGGTTTTCTCACTGTCTACAAGATCATTTTTATCACCTTTCTTGGAGACCAACAGGGTTGTCTCACTATCTTGAACCTTATCTGCATTACTTTCTCTACCATTGCATAGTGGGGTGCTCTTCTCCAATATTCTGTTTGCATACTACAAGAGAAACAAGCAGACACATCACAGGTTTAGCTTGTAGTATACAAAACTCATTTTGGTAAACCGGTTTAGTAGTAAGGTGGACAGGATAACAACATGAAACAAACATATATCTATGTACTATGGTCACTGTATTGTCCATATCATTCTAGTTTATGTTCCCTAATCAAGATAGAGACACAGTTCAACTCATATATTTTTAAGACACAGCAGCATAGACAGAATATAAGTGTGAGAAACTACACAGCATTGGCAGCACTTGTAATGTGCATCACATGAGAACATAACTGTTTATACAACTTAAACTGAAATCAACGTAGAGCAACAAGTTAGAACAGCAATCCAGTTAAAGAAATAGGTTTAAAACATACCTGTTGTGCCATTGGAGTTTCAATTGGATCCTTCAAATTCGAAAGTAGTTGGTATGAGTAAATACAGTGATGCAACAGCAAAGGAGTATGGACCATAGCTACGGAATCTGACCTGAGAACAGTTGCTCTTCTGCTTTAAACGTGGAGTTTGGGTTAGCTGTGGTGGTCTTCGTGCTTTGGGCACTGCAGTAGCTTTACAAACTGCTCGTGTGGGGGTACTCTGTGGTGGACATGGTGCTTTGTCAACTATATGTGGGTTACTATCCGTTGGGGTTGCGGTTAGATGGGTTGTAGCTGGTTCTCTGCCCAACGGTGTAAGTGTGCAATCTGGAAGAGTCTCGATTATGTGTGGTGGGGCTAGTTTGTGGGCCAGCACAACCATGGTTCTATCTGCATCGACGGGTAGCACTGTCTTTTGTGAAGAACGAGATTTTGCTCCCTTAGATACTGCCATCACCCCCTCCAATTCAAATGGCTGATAAACAAGAAAAGAAATTGAACGTACAGACATTGTATGATAGACAGATGTGGTAATTCACATATATGTTGTCTAACCAAACATGACAGCATGACGCAATTTCACATATATGATGCCTAACTAAACAGGATAGCATGACACAGTTTCAGATATATGATGGATAACTTAACATGATATAATGGCATAATTCAACATATGATGAGTACCTAAACAGGATGACATGACAAAACTATATGATGTCTTTCTAAAATAGGTTGGGATGAAATAATTCACATACATGTTGTCTAAGTATACAGGATGTCATGATATAATTGAAATAATTGATTCATATACTAAGCAGCTGGCACTCACATGTATGATCTCTAAACTAAGCAGATAGAATTCAATATTGTGCATATGATGTCGAAACTAAGCAATGCAAAACACCATATGCATCATATGAGAAATATAAACAATGCAACTTAGAGCATACACCTCAGGTGGGATATAGGACTGGTCATCTGTCTCTGAATCCTCCTCTGAGGAGCTCCCTGTAACCATCGAGATATATGCTTCAACAGGTACCATTGCCTGCTCTGAAGACCTTGTTTTCACTCCAGATTTTTCCATAACCAGCTCAAATGGCTGATACACATGAAGAGTAGTTCAATATACACAGATTGTCGACAAATGGAATACGTAATGAAAAAAAAAGATGGCATGAGATAATTCACATATATGATGCCTGGCTCCATGGCGGTGCATAATTCACATATATGATAACTGGCTGAAAAACATGGCATCGCATAATTCACATATCTGATATAGAAAGCAAACAGGAGGCATTCACACAAAGCATGTCTAATCTAAGCAGATGGCATGGCAATGCAAGACACCATATGCATGATACGAGCAATATAACCCAGCCAAGTTAGAGCATGCACCT